>NW_026713015.1:600000-1058418 GCF_030625045.1 Achroia grisella
ACTGACACTGACACTGTTACTCACTCTCGGTCTCACTCACAGCATTACTCTCAGTGTCAATCACAGTCTCACTCTCAATCTCACTCTCTATCTCATTTACAATCTCACTCTCAATCTCACTGATTGACAACGACAATCTCAAATTCCATCGGACTTTGACACTGGACACAGACTCGGACACTGACAATGACAATGACACTCATACAGACACGGACTCGGACGCTGACACTGACACGGACCCGGACCTTGACACTGACACTGACAATCAGCAACACAGACCCGCAAGCCTCGTGAGGGCCCGCGCATACACGCGACATCTAGTTATAATTATAAAATTGTTTAATAAATTAATTATATAAGTAATATACATATATATTTCTATGTCCAGGTACATTCAGAAGGCGAGACGGTGGGCGGATCTTTGGGTGCGGAAGCTCTTGCAGCTCAAGTGGCGAGGTTTAAGCGCGTCTCGTTGAGGAAACTGCGGGCGTGGAGATCCTGAGTGTGGCGGGTAATATTATTATTGCTAGCTGTTCCCGCGAATTCGTCTGCGTGGAATTTAACTTTATTTTTCTAAAATAAAACTCGTCAAATTGTTTATGGTACGCCCGAATTATAACTAATTCAAATTATTTACACAGTCGTTACGTGTAATTTGAGAGGTTATAAATTTCATTGTGTGCTGTATGCGGAATAATAATAACGGACTGTGTAACTAGCGATCCGTCCCGGCTTCGCGCGGTTGTTTTACAAATCTTTGAATTTCTCGGCTTGTTCTATACTATAACACGCATTTATTGTACACTAGTTGTTCCCGCGAATTCGTCTGCGTGGAATTTAACTTTATTTTTCTAAAATAAAAGTAGCCTAAGTTACTCTTTATTACATTAGCTACCTGCCACAAAAAGTCCCGTCAAAATCAGTCCAGCCATTTCAGAGATTAGCCGGAACAAACAGACAGACAGAAAAATAAATTGTAAAAAATGTTATTTTGGTGCATGTAGTAAAATACGGTTATTTCAATATTACAAACAGACACTACAATTTTAATTATATGTATGTATTACAAATATACATTTTTTTTTATTTATATGATTGTTTCGGTTGTAGAGTGTAGATTAGTCAGTGAAATTACAGGATAAGAGGCGTGACATCTTAGTACTCTGGAATGGCAACCTCTGGAATGTAAATAGGCGACCGTCACCACTTACCATCAGGTGGACGGTAGCAAAGAAGCGAAATTACATTAAAAGTACCAGGAGAACATGAATTTATAGACAATTTGTTGTGAGATAAGTATGGCCAGTGAAATGAGTGTATGGAGACCGGACCGTGTAGACCTCCAGACTGGCGATGTATTAAGGATACTAGGAGCTTCAGATGGTGACGTACTGTCCGTAATGCTATTCATGTATATAAGCGAAGGTTACCACTTACCATCCATCAAGCGGTCACTCAGCTTGTTTACCATTACAATGACAAAAAAAAATTTAAAGTAGTAAGGAAACGAAACTAAAGGTACCAGGAGAACATGAATTTACAGGCAGTTTGTTGAGAGGCATGGCCTGTGAAAATACAGTGTATTTTGTATTAAGGATTCTACGGGCGTTACATGATGACGTAATGTCTGTAGTACTGTTCATGTATATAGGCGACGGTTACCACTTACCATCAAATGGACTGTCAGATTGTTTGTCATTACAATTATATAAGAAATCAGTCTACAAAAAAAGAATAAAATGCTTATGATTTCACGTATTATATGTAGATTGTTAAGTATACCAATTACATACAAAATGAAGCCTAAAAAAATACTTATGATTTTATTGGCTATGGTTTCCAGGTGTTCCGCCATGTTTGTTTTTCCAATTACCTATAAAAGTTTAAAAATAAAATAAATCGTTTATGATTTTGTGGCTTGTGGTTTCCAGGTGTTTCGCCGGCTCGGCACCAGGTTAGCCAACCACCGAGCCTCCCTCTCATCCGAGCTCGGTTCCCTCTGGGACTTCATCCGCATAGATCGCGACAGACGGAGGTCAGCTCCAGCTGGTACCTCCTACGAACCTATACACACAGACACCAAATCCCCAGTAAGGTTAGCCAGGGATCTCCTCCAAGTAGTCCAGGATACAGTCTTCGCGCGAAGATTTGACGAAACTCCAAAGAGATGTCCATTAGTAAAAGAAGAATCCGATTTGACCAGTTCAGAAGAGGAAGAAGGTAATGACAGAAGAATAGCCAATCTAATCGATTTCTTCTTCACTATAGTCAAAAGTCAGAAGGAAGAAAGGAAAGGTAGCAGCGGCAGTTGCTTCAAAAGTGAAGTTAGTCCGACCGATAATAAAATTGAAACGTACATACCAGCAAAAGTTAATACAGAATTAGAACAGAAAATGGAAACTCTGATAGAGTTCTTAGCGTCAAGTGGCTGTATGGATAGAGAAGAAGAAATGTCAACAAGAGAAGATAAGAAGATAACATTAATGGAATTTCTATTCGGACCAGAGGATAGGAAATGGCCTGATAAACCTGTGATTGAAATAAATACAGAACCGGAATTAAATAAAGGAATCAGTTTGTCTGAATCGAATATAAATGTTAAAGATATCTCATATATAGACGAAACTCCGAATGAGGAAAAGAATGAAACATTAGTAGAAATGTTGATTAAATACATGGAACATTATGGTAGTAAAGAAAAATTTAAAGAGCCATCAAAATCAATTTCAGTTACACCGTCATTGTCAGAGAAATCTAAATCAGACGTTACAATTAGTAAATTAGAGACGTTTAGTGATATTAGTAAAACAAAATCGGATTCCACACTAACACAAACGCAAGATACAGTAATCGATTTGCGATCGGAAAGATCTCCTGGCAGTAGACGAATTTCAGAAACAGTTATAGATCTAAGTAATGTAAAACAAGATTTAGAAGGTATATTTGAAGAAGCTATTATAAGAATATATGGTACTTATAATATTCTAAATGAAGATGATATAATGACTGAACAGGAAGACATAGAGAATTTCAATTCGTATACTAAACCACCGATACTTCAATATATACAATACCTACCTTATAGCGTTGAATTGTCTGATATCATAGAAGAGGATGAACCATCCTCAAGAGGTCTAGATAGAAAATTATCTGAAGAAGATCGCATGTATTACATTAAACAAGCAGCCGAAGATTTAGTCGACTACATTGAAGATAAAATACAAGAGCAATTTGAAGAAGAAACCGATTCAGAATACGAATTCGACCTAAGTCTTAGCTTAAAAAGATCATCCATAAGTTTAATAGACTTACGATGTATCCCTGATCTACCGCCAAGTATGATAATAAAACCGATAGTTAAGAAAATCGATAGATCGACATCAACAACGGAAATTTCCGATTCGATATCCGATTTGTCCAGGCGAATCGATTCTGCATCAATGACGGAGGAGACACTGCTAACGCCCAGTTCGGAATTAACGGAGAGAGCTTTGGATAAAATCGAATCGCTACAAAGATTCTTCTCGAAATCTCGTTTGGAAATCATCGATGAAAGCCTGGAAGAGAATGGCGATAGGAGAAGTCCTAAACAGATGTATATGAATGTGGAGATTAGTAAAAGCGATCAAGATTATAGGGCAGGTCAGGCTAGCCTGGACGACGTTGAAGATATACAATATGATAATGATAGGAATGATAACGTAAATGGGAAAAATAATGATTTAGATAAGTGTGAAGTTGATACAAATGATAATGATGTACAAGATGATAAATAAGTCAATAGAAGAAAACAATACGATGATGATAAACATTGTAACGTAAACAATGAAACAAATGATATTTATAAATATGAAGTTTGCATGAATGATAATGATGTACAAGATGATAAATAAGTAAATGGAACAAAACAATACGATGATGATAAACATTATAACGTAAACAATGAAACAAATGATATTTATAAATATGAAGTTTGGATGAATAATAATGATGTACAAGATAATAAATAAGTCAATGGAAGAAAACAATACGATGATGATAAACATCATAACGTAAACAATGAAACAAATGATATTTATAAATATGAAGTTGACACGAATGATAATGGTTTACGAGATGATTAAGAAATAATAGATATTTCTATTGTAGCCATCTTGAATCTAAGATTTGAAGAGTTCTCTGTAACAGACAGTAATGTTACTTAAGAAAAATTAACTCAGAACGATGGTGGAGGTTTTTATATAATTATAAATACTAGAAGAATTATTTCCTCTGAAAGAAGAAAGGAGTAACAACTGAATTTAGAATATCAAGAACTATACGAGACGCTTTAATTATCGACACTGAAAAAAAAATATTAGCTTTTGTGAGAAATTCTTTTTCCAATTTGTCCTTTCGGACAGGCTACGGGCCTAAGCCAAACTGCTTTGTTTAATATTAGCGCATAGAATAAAAATATAAAAAAGTGTATTAATGTCTGTATGCATCAAATCATTGGTAAGCATTCAATTGTATTTTTTGTAATTTATAATGACACAAAAATAGTTTATACTATTTATAGTTTCATTTTTTATTTTAAAACACATAAATATAGCCTATAAGTCTACAGATAATATTTTTTTCAATGTCGATAAACAAAAAACATTTTAGAATTTCGATTCTTTATACTATACCTATATCGGTCACTTTTAGTGACGCGAGAACTAATAGTGAGATTTTTAATATTAAATATATTTAGTGATAATTTAGTAACGTATTGTCATCTCCAAATACTAAGCAAGTAATCACTACGTGTTTATCTACAAGTATTCATAGACAATTTATGAAAAAATGTACAAAAATGGCGCCAAAACTTTTGACATATCATATTCACATTCATTATTCTGTCGGTTAAGGTTTAATCAAATAAAAATACAATTAGCTCATAATATATATCTTATTTATTACAAAAATTAGCGTATGGATATAAAACAAATCTTTGAAATTCTCTGCTTGTTCACTTGTTCACTATAACATGCATGTATAATATACCCTTCTATTTTATGTATAACTAACGAACTGTCAAGGCTTCGCACGGATACATTACAAATCTTTGTTCTTATATTACGCATGTATCTATTACTGAAATCACACTATCCATTGCTGAAAACTGCATTAAAATCCGTTGCGTAATCTAAAATATATAAGCGTACAGAAAGCGGTGGCGACTTTGTTTTATACTATATAAAAATCCCACTTAATAGAAATGTTAAACTGGCAATAAATTACTACTATTTAATAGTTTTGTCCCTTTTTACTAAGAATTGTTGATTTGTTAGAAAATGACAGAAGATAAAATGTTTTTATATGAAAAAATAAGAATAGCAATGTATTTTTTTCACATTTACAGAGAACCTTCTGGATATGTTACCAAATAAACACTTATTCTGTAACAGATTATTTCAGATTGTTTTTATACAGATTTTAAATATAGGCTCAGAGCAATTATTTAATAGGTTTTATAAGAATTATGAGAAGTGAACCAAAATTTAATATATCATAACGTGAAGTGCAATAGCATATGCTGGTGGTCATTCTCCCAAATTAGAGATTAAACACGAATCTGTATTTTTGTAATCATGTATAACTTTAATTGAAAAGAATACCAGCTAAGTTTGTTGTCAGTTCTCATCTCGACAGCACTCCGAACTGACGGTTGATATGACATATCATAAGTCTGTAATAGACCTACGTGAATAATTTGATTTCATACCAAGATTCTTTTATTTTACATCACTTAAAATGCAGAAAGTATACTGGCAGACTTATTGTCAAGTACCTTTCGCGGGAATTAAAAGAAAACCAGTATTAACTGGACCTCTATTTCGTATCTACTGATGTTATAACCAATCCTCAATAGCAATATATTAAATTTGATGGATTTGCAATTGATGAGCCATGTTTCGTTGTTGCAACTGTAGCTACAAAATTGTAGATTTTAATTCCTTATATATTAGAACTATTAGTATAGTTTTTACATAATTAAAATCATAGTATATATTGCATATGAAATCACAACAAAAAATTATGATTATAAATTCACTTATTTGTTATCTAAGTTTTTTTTATATCTAATAGTATATTGGATATCTCTACAATATCGGCTTGTTAGCTACAGCTCCACGTCTTAACTCCGCGGCGTCCATACGCGGAATAATGCGACTCACAATCTGCGTGCTCTACAGAACTACAGTTTAATGAACTCTCTATTCATAATATTACATATACACTATAATGATAACTCTAAAATTAAATAATAAGTACATTTTTTAAATATTAAATTGGAGATGACATTACAAAATATGTTGGTAATGCTCGATGGAACGCTTGCCTTCTAAAATCTACAAATTAATTAAGAATGGCCGCCATATTGAAAAAAATAGGTCGCTTATATAGGCAAAAGGCGCCTACCAGACATACTAAGCAAGTAATCACTACGTTATAAGATTATGCGCTATCCCACAACCCCCGAACCAAATTGTGTGGGACCTTTCAATAGAATCTACTACTAATACTAATAGAATCGACTTTGTTGCTATTATATTAAAGTCTACTTTTAAATTTTGTGATAAGAAATTATATTCTACAGGTATAGTGTATGTCTTTTCAGTAACACTACGTAAATGTCAATTCTATATTTATTTTTTGACCACAATTTAAATTATTCCAAATATAAAATACAGACCTTGTAATTTCAAACAGTTACAAAAACGACAAAAAAAAATATTAAAAACATGACATGCGGCTAAAATATCCTACTATAATAAAAAAAATATATATATATTTTGAGGTTAGTCTCCATCGAGCATTTTCAACATGGCGCAGTACGTATATTTCTAGTAATTAAATTAATGTGTGTTAAAAAAATAATGGAATTATATATATCAAAAGTTGAATTTATATTAAAAAAAATATTATAAATAGATACAGAAATTTTATACTTATAAACGTAACTAAATATATGATAAGGTAATATATTTCAAATAGATTAATTATACTTTGTGTAATTCAATAATTCTTTATGGCTGTTTAAATAGTGAATTCATTTTGTACCATAGACAAGATATGCAACTTCTATTTTTAATATATTTTTTATTTCATTGAATAATTCTCTAATCATATGCATGTTTTATAAATAGTCTGAAATATTTCAGATGCAATTAAAATGGTTAGGTAGATAATAAAAATACAATTTAAATATATTAACTCAATTTTAATTAGTCGTTTACAGTAAATTCGAAATAGAACCATAGAGTAATTTAATAGTTTCTTATGTAACAAATTATTTTCATAACTATTTTCTCTATGGGACATCTTTAAAATGAGTCACGAATTTCAATATCTTTGACCCCTATCCCGTCATTGTCACTGTTTTGTGATACTCTCCTCATCCCAAGTGTGACGAATATGTGACCAACATATGTTGAAAATTTACACCTAGAATGATTAAATTATAAAACAGCGTGTTACTTGCATATATTGGTTTGAAATGTTGTCACGAAATTTGGAACCCCTCTCATCCCTTGTCACAGGGGGCGAAAGGGGATTGTTAGTCATTACTAAAAGATCATCACTCCGCATTTGGAGTGATGATCTTATTGCTAGCAATGTACCATGTCAGGTTGATCTCCACGCGGTTCCCTCTGGATACCATCGTTATAAACTTTTCGTGAATTAATTGACGACCTCGGTGGTCTAGCGGTCTAGCACACCGCTTTACGACCGATGGTCGCGGGTTCGATTCCTCGCACGGCACAAACATTTGTATTCATGAGTATGATTGTTTGTATCGGTCTGGGTGTTTTCTATGTATAATATGTATGTATTTACAAAAATAAAATATCTATGTACATGTATCAGTTATCTAGTAACCATAACACAAGCTTTAGCTAGCTTAACTTGGGTCTAGATGGCGCTGTGTGAATTGTCCTGAGATTATTATTATTATCACAATGTGCTAACTGAACTGACCTCATGCTCATTTTATCATCCTCCACTGGTGCACCGCCAGCGTAAACCGTTAGCGCAGGCGGGTGCACCATTCTATTATCATACATAAAAGAAAACCTTGTCACACTTCGTCACACTTCCTCGAGCCTTTCCGATCCCTAATGTGACGTAATTTATGGATGACCCGTGAATTAATAATTAATAGTATCTAGATTTTATAGTTGAGTTTATTCAAGAAGTAGGTACACATAATAAGGTCCACCAAGCCGAAAGCCTATGATAAAATTAATGAAACAAAATTCACATAGATGATAAAATGATCACCGCGTAATCAACCGGGCGCCTGCGCGCACGTACCTCTCCGACCGATCCCCCGTCCAATTCAAATGGGGATCGATATTACGACGGCCTGAGCCGAGGTTCCAACCCCTAGCGACCGGCCCTCAGACTAAAGTCGTATCCGTCAGACGGGAGTTGGTGAAGACCAACCGCCGGTGGCCGCTCCGTAAGTCCTTGGTTTGGAGTGTCATCTACGCTCGCCCCCTATTGTCCGGTGAAGCTATAAAGGCCAGCTGCGGCCAACAGCATTAGTAAAGTCAGAAAATAAATGATAAAATGGAATAATTCTTCCAAACTACCAACCAGCACTAATTTATTTAGGCTCAAATATAAAAACACAATAAGATTAAATCAGTCGTAGTGATAAGAGCAGACCAGTCCCTACAAGCAGCACTCGTATCTTATGACTATTCAAAAGTGCTTAAATTAAGTTTATTTGAATAAATGATTTTCTATTCTATTCATATTGCGTGGTCATGTGATCAATTTAGTATTGATGTGCGTGATCGATGAAATTTTGAACATGTTGAACCCATATCACAAGTTCTGCTTACCTTGAGACTAGATGGCGCTGTCCAAAATATGATTATTATATTATTACTAGCTGACCCCGCGAACTCCATTTCGAATCAAAATTAAATATGTCAAAGTTTTTTTGAAGTTTAATCTTATATATAAAATTCTCGTGTCACAGTTTTCGCTCCCATACTCCTCCGAAACGGCTTGACCGATTCTCATGAAATTTTATGAGCGTATTGAGTAGGTCTGAGAATCGGCCAACATCTATTTTTCATCCCCCTAAATGTTAGGGGTAGTCCACCACTAAATTTTATTTTTTTATTTTTTAGACAAAATTTTTATTTCTATTTTTTTATGATACAACATACAAAAATACATACAATCATAAATTTTCACCCTTCCATCATCAACCCCTATTTTTTTATACAGCTAGTAATAAATTTCTGAACGCACCCTGTTTGACAGCTACGAACAGTTTGTATGGGAAAATAAAATTGTTGTTTCTATTATTTTCTATGCAATTTTTCCATATTTTACCACCGTTTAAACCTTCCCTGGACCTCCACGAATATTTCAAGACTAAAGTTAGCCAAATCGGTTCAGCCGTTCCCCCATTTTTAGCGAGACTAACGAACAGCAATTCATTTATATATATAGATTACTTTCGTGGATATTCTACCGGCCATTCGGCTTGGTATACCCTTACTAACTCTATATATCAAATTAATTTCACGACCATTACAAATTATTGTAGATTTCATAGTTGATTTTCGTCACAAAAGTATTTATGTATAAATATTTAAATGTAAATTTATTTTTAATGTACATTTTAATGTTTTTAAATTAATGAAGGTAATATAAATGTTGTGTTAATAGGTGGTCTAAAATTATAAACATATAAACATACATACAGATATATAGTACTAACTCGTCTCAGTCTCACCTATTTGCGTGTATTCCTGTCTCACAGTCTTCAGCCAAGCAGCTTGCTTGTAAGCTGTTTCGGTTGTAGGGTGCAGATTAGACAGTGAAATTACAGGATAAGAGGCGTGACATCTTAGTACTCTGGAATGACGACAAATGAGTAGTATCACGGCCGTCACATGATAACGTGATGTAGTGCTGTTGATATATATAGGCGACGGTTACCACGTATCATCAGGTGGTACGTCTGCTTGTCATTCCTATGCAATTCCTCGTTTTTTAAGTCTCTATTTTGATACATCAATCCTATATTTATTAATATCTATACTTTTTAAAATTTGTGATTATCTGTTTTAAATAAGCACCCACTAAATATTCCTGAGTAATCTATAAAAATGAATAATTATTAATTTTCGATAGTGCCACATCTCTATTTAAAAACTGCAAACAGCTGGCAACATAGATAATATTAAATTTGTCTACGACTATAGGTAATGTTACATTTGTCTCCGGTATTAAAAACAGACTATAGGTAATGTTACATTTGTCTCTGGTATTAAAAACAGACTATAGGTAATGTTACATTTGTCTCTGGTATTAAAAACAGACTATAGGTAATGTTACATTTGTCTCCGGTATTAAAAACAGACTGTAGGTAATGTTACATTTGTCTCCGGTATTAAAAACAGACTATAGGTAATGTTACATTTGTCTCCGGGATTAAAAACAGACTATAGGTAATGTTACATTTGTCTCCGGTATTAAAAACAGACTATAGGTAATGTTACATTTGTCTCCGGTATTAAAAACAGACTATAGGTAATGTTACATTTGTCTCCGGTATTAAAAACAGACTATAGGTAATGTTACATTTGTCTCCGGTATTAAAAACAGACTGTAGGTAATGTTACATTTGTCTCCGGTATTAAAAACAGACAATAGGTAAAAATACAAAATAATACATAATTCTGCGCTGTAAGCAATTTTAAAACGCTGAATTATTTATAATGATTACATTATTTAACGGCCTCGATGGTCTAATGGTTTAGCACACTGCTTTACTTCCAATAGTCGCGGGTTCGATTCCTCGCACGGCGCAAACATTTGGTTTCATGAGTATGATTGTTTGTATTGGTCTGGGTGTTTTCTATGTATAATATATATGTATTTACAAAAATATATTTGTATCAGTTATCTAGTACCCATAATACAAACTTTAGCTAGCTTAACTTGGGAATAGATGGCGCAGTGTGAATTGTCCTGAGATTATTATTATTATGTACTGTTTACGAAACAAATATATCCATGTATTTGTATCAGTTGTCTAGTACCCATAATACAAGCTCTGCTTACAGCGGAACTAGATGGCGCTGTGTGAATTGTCCAGGTTTATTATTATTAATGAAGCCTCACCTATTAACACAACGTTTCTATACAACATACTATATTCTTTAAACGCCAAAGAACCCTCGTTGTAAGATATATCGTTGCCTAAAATGTATTTATACAATATGATATTGTTTCATTTTTTCAAAATAAAATATGGTTGTTTAATAACAGTGTATTATTTTCAAACTTTCGTATTTAATATAAATTATTTTAATTATTAATCGGGTCTTAATACGAATAATTTTATGGCAAATAAAAGTTACCTCTCTGGACGTTTCGACTAGGTTGCACTAGCCGTGGTCACGAGCTGACTGGAGTAACAGCGATGTCAATGTAGATAGGTGACAGCAGTTTTTTCATCTACCGTCACTAGATTGTTCAACGAAAGTTCGCGACACACAGCACTCACGGTATCCGTACACTTATTGGCAGATTGTATTCAATTTGGCAGAAAAAATTCAAAAGTCTTATACAATATTTTCTTTGTAAAAAAGCTTATTATAAAATTGAAGAATTTCTAAATGATAATAATGTCTTTGTAGAAAATATCTAACTTAAAATTCATAGCGCTGACAATGTTATCTGATTGAACAGAGATTAACTGCGTAGCGGTTTCTATGTTGATTATCGAATGCCTAATCCTTGTTAATGCAAATATAATTAAAACAATAGTTATTTAAATGAGCAACATACAAGTTTCTCTCTCATTCTTCTTGTGATTAATCTGCAGTCCGAATGAGCGGTAGAATAGAAAAAATGTGACTATTCAAAAGTGCTTATATAAAGTTTATTTGAATAAAGATTATTTATATTTCTATTTCTAAATAATAATAAATCTATTAGTTTAAATGAAAGAAAGGGACTATGAGAAAAGGAAAAATAGAACTCCAGACAAAGAAAATGGGATTTTATAATTAAAACAAATTTTAAATATAAAACTCAAATCATATATTCAAAGTATTTATTCTAACTCAGACAGTCTATAACGAAATACATAATTAACTGTGCCCACGACTTCGTCTGCGTGGAATTGTGACCTTGGATAGCATTTTTAATTATTTAGGCTAATTATATTACTAATATACATGCTCGACATCGTTCTAGCTTCAAAAATTATGAATTTCCATACAAACTTTCAACCCTTCATTTATTTTACCAATTTAAGGGTAAAGGTTTATACAAACTTTGAATGTCATATTTATTTCTTGTTAATCAACAGCCTAAAAAATAAGTTTCAAGCTTATAGCTTTAGAAATGACGATATTTCCATACAACCTTTCATCTCCCCTTTCAACCCCTTACAACCCTTTTTTCGCATTAACAAGATTTTTACAGACTTTTAATGTCATATTTGTTTATATTTAATCAACAGCCTAAAAAATAAGTTTCAAGCTTATAGCTTCAAAAATGACGGTATTTCCGTACAAACTTTCATCCCCTCTTTCAACCCCAAACAACCCTTTTTCGCATTCAAAAGTAGCCTATGTCCTTTCTCAGGGTCTCGACTATATGTGTACCAAAATTTATTTAAATCAGTCTGTAGTTTTGGCGTGAAAACGCCACAGACAGACAGAGTTACTTTCATATTTAGAACTAGCTGACTCGTGCAACTTCGTCTACATCACACTTACTTGACATTTATCATTACATTTCTCCCAATTTACATAATATCTTTTTAAATTATAACCTATATGTTATTCTGATATATAAACTACTAACAGACCCGCCCACGCGTTGCTGTGGCTGAGGTTCTTGAATAAAATAATATTGCGACTATAAATTGAAATGTAATCCTATCGCTCAAGTTGGATCAAATTGCACACAATGTGCAAATCAAATTAGCAATCGGTTCAGTAGTTTAAGCGTCCATTTCGGACGAACAACGTGACACGTAATTTTTATATATAAAAATATATTGACGACCTCGGTGGTCTAGCGGTCTAGCACACCGCTTTACGTCCGATGGTCGCGGGTTCGATTCCTCGCACGGCACAAACATTTGTATTCATGAGTATGATTGTTTGTATCGGTCTGGGTGTTTTCTATGTATATTATGTATGTATTTACGAACAAAAAAAAATTAGCTATGTACTTGTATCAGTTGTCTAGTACCCGTAACACAAGCTTTAGATAGCTTAACTCGGGTCTAGATGGCGCTGTGTGAATTGTCCTGATATTATTATTATTATTATTATATCACTGTAAATTTTCAACAAAATCCGTTGAGTAGTGTTTGTGTGAGAGTAACAAACATCCATCCATACAAACAAACATTCGCGTTTGTATACAGACTTATCCTTACTAATATAATATTAATAAGATATTCGTAAGGATAAGTCTGATAAGGCGACCTTAAGGCCACACTATATCCTCGATCCAAGGCACGTACTTCGAGACGCGCGTGTATATGCCAGGCTCGCCGGCCTGCCCGCACGCCTTCCCGAATGACGTCACTCCTATGACCACGTACATACAGTTGATTTTTAAGCTCTTGATTTGGAGTGGACCTCCACTGTCGCCCTGTAAATAAGAGAATATAATCAAAATAAGCTTTATTGATATAAACTTAAAGTTACTTTTTAAATGGTCACACTTTTTCCATATGAGCGATGAAATTGTTTCACAAACCTTGAATTTGACAACTACGTCTGACTAGTCTACGATGCTCTCACAATTCCATTACACCCTCGTCACTCTACAAAACTCACTAGCTCATAAAACTCTACTCAGCCTATGACGCTCTCACAATTCCACTATACAAATTTTACAAACAAATAAAGTATTATTTTAGATTTAATTATTAAATATTTGTAATGGCCAAATGATTTCACAATCTTTGGACACAGCTACAACGTTTGATCAGCCACAACGTCTGACTACTCACAAAGCACTAACCAGCCCATGAGGCTCTCACAAGACTACTACGCTCTCACAACTCCACTATATTCTCG
Source organism: Achroia grisella (assembly GCF_030625045.1). Lineage (NCBI taxonomy): Eukaryota > Metazoa > Arthropoda > Insecta > Lepidoptera > Pyralidae > Achroia > Achroia grisella. The sequence continues at coordinate 614,112 of NW_026713015.1, forward strand.
TTAGTCTACAACACAGTTCACAAAGCTCAAACCAGCCTATCAATGAGTGTGAGTGAGAGCATCGTGAACTAGTAAGAGCTTCATAACGCTCTTACTAGTTCACGATGCTCTCATTAATCCCAGACTCTCTCACTAATCCACTAAGTTCTCGTTAATGCACAAACCTCTTAATTAGTGTGTTACCTGGCAAGTGTCCTTCTTAGATTTCTTGTCGCCGTAACATATCTGGGTGTTTGCATCGAAGCCTTGTTTCATAAGTCTATTTTTAGGAAACTTTGTTCTGCACTCGTCTGGTGTGAATTTATTTATGATCACCTGTGTATGGAAAGAAGAAATGCAATTATACCCATATCTATAGTAATATTTTTGTTTATGGATGATAATGGAATGGTGAACCCGCCTGCGCCAATGCTTTACACTGGCGGGGCACCAGAGGATGATAAGATAAGGATGAGGACAAGTCAGTCAAGACAAGTCAAGGATTATTTTTAAAGAGCAAAACACAAGTTTCATGCTCGTTCCTCTTGTGATGAGACAGCTTTCCGAACGAGTGGTAGATAAAAAACAAATTGTTATGACTGTTCAAAAGTGCTTAAATTAAGTTTATTTGAATAAATGATTTTCTATTCTATTCTATTCTATTCAGTTCGCACATCGTGGTAAGTGTACCAGGAATTTATGTAGGGGGAACCGCGTGGAAGTTAACCTGACATGGTACATTGCTAGCAATGGGGTTATCAGTCCACATTTCTAACAATATCTTTTCCCCCAATGTTAATATTAAGAATAAGTAGGTACTTCTAAGTATATATAAATCAAAGGTGACTGACATAGTGATCTATCAACGCACAGCCCATACCACTGGACGGATCGGGCTGAAATTTGGCATGCAGGTAGATGTTATGACATCCGCTAAGAAAGGATTTTGATTAATTCTACCCCCAAAGGGATAAAATAGGGGTTCAACCCCCAGTTTGTATGAAACTTTGTCAATTTTAAACCGATCGGGCTGAGACTTTGCATGCATAAAGCTACTATGACGTAGGCGGGATGTCTACGTCATAGAGAAACTATTTTGATAAATTCCACCGCTAACGGGAAAAATTAACGCGAGCGAAGCCGCGGGCAAAAGCTAGTACTAAATAATTGTTAGATTATTAGAATTTTCAGTTGAGAACGAGCTAAAATGTTTTTTAATTTTTGTGGCTAAACAACAACAGATAATGAAAAACTGAAGAGGTTCTTTTTTCTCTACAACTTTTATTTAAAACATATTTTCATATTTCTTACCCCTATCGAGTTATTTTGGAAAAAAAGGCGTTATTCAACCTTTTTTTTTATATTTTTTCGTCTCTTTTCCGGAGACGTAAATAAAATTTTCTTTCTGAATATTATTATTCACGTATTCGCGAACTTATTAATATACTAGCTGTCATATATCAAGACAAACGTTGTTTGTCCATATAAATTAATAACGCTATAAAAAAAGGGGTTGATGATAGAAAGGTGAAAATTTAGGATTGTATGTATTTTTGTATATTGTATCATAAAAAAATAGCAACTAAAAATTTTGTCTAAAAAAATAAAAAATAAAATTTAGGGGTGGACTACTCCTACCCCATAGCAGTATGCCATACATTTAGGGGGATGAAAAATAGATGTCGCCGATTCTCAGAACTACTCAATGCGCTCACAAAATTTCATGAGAATCGGTCAAGCCATTTCGGTGGAGTATGGGAACGAAAACTGTGACACGAGAATTTTATATATAAGATATTGCACCAAAAGTGGTTACATCATGTTTAATTTAAAATGTTACTGAACTAACACGTGTATTTAGTTTTTAATATAATTGCATTTTATTCCTCATATGAGAATGTTAAGTGATGCAAATGTGATAATAATAATAGCGGCTTTTTTGACATTTTTTTCCCTACAATTTTTATTTAAAACAATTGTTCAGATTTCTTACCGCTATCGAGTTATTTTGGAAAAAAGGCGTTTTACAACCTTTTATTTTTTCGTTCCTTTTCGGAGACTTCAATCAAAATTTCTTACTGAATATTATTATTCACGTTTTTACGAATTTATTTTTATATATTGCATCAAAACTGGTCCATCATGTTTAATTTAAAATGTTACTGGACTAACACGTGTATTTAGTTTTTAATATAATTGCATGTTTTTCCTCATATGAGAATATTAAGTGATGCAAATGTGATTATAATAATAGTGGCTTGTTTGCCACCGTGGTATAAATAAAATATATATTATGGACCCTGACCTTCTGCAGGACCTCAGCGTTGTTATCAGCTGTCCCTCGGTTCACTGTAACGCCCCAACCGGTGGCGGAAGCACGGTCATCATCCACTCGATCCCCGATGTACAGACAAGCTGGTATTATTGATGGACCCAATCTGAATCTGTAGGAAATAAATCAAAACTTTTTATAAGTACTAGCTTTACACGCGACTGTTCGTCCGCGTGGAGTTTAATTTAATTTTTCTAAAATAAATGTAGCCTAAGTTACTTATTACGTCCTGCCAATAAAAGTCGAGTCAAAATTGGTACAGCCATTTCAGAGATTAGCCGGAACAAACAGACAGACAGACAAAAATGGTAAAAAATGTTATTTTGGTGTATGTACCGTATATTCTATTCATATGCATGTAGTAAAAAATGGTTATTTCAATATTACAAACAGACAGTCCAATTTTATTTATATGTACAGATGTATAGATTTATTTATTTGCAGATATTATGTAAAGATATACCGATCTGCTCCGATTTCCGGTATCTAGGTTCTCTCCTCCAAAGCAATGGTGAATTAGACAGGACCATAAAGCATAGAATTAACGCAGGATGGATGAAGTGGCGGCAGGTTACGGCAACGACGTGTGACTCGCGTGTTCCCCTTAAGCTTAAGGGGAAAATTTACCAGACCATGATCCGGCCTGCTGTCTTGTATGGAACAGAGTGCTGGCCCGTAAAGGCGACGGATGAAAGACGACTGCATGCAACTGAAATGAGAATGTTGAGGTGGATGTGTGGTGTGACAAGAATGGATAAGATAAAGAATGAATACATTAGAGGAAGTATCAAAGTGGCGCCGGTGTCAGAGAGGTTGAAGAGTAATCGTCTATCATGGTATGGACATGTAATGCGTAGGAACGAGGATAATATTTTAAGAAAGGTGTTACAAATGAATGTGGATGGTTATAAGGGTAGAGGAAGGCCGAAAAAGAGATGGATGGACTGTGTGAAAGATGATATGGTAAGAAAGGAAGTAAATAACGAGATGACTGCGAACAGGGATGAATGGAAGCGAAAAACATATTACCACGAAATACATGGGATAAGGAAGAAGCAGATGATGATTATGTAAAGATATACAACTTACGGTGATGCCACTTCCAGAAGTGCTATGTCGTTGTACCTCGCCGGTGGGCGGTAGTCTGGGTGCTTGATCACTCGGGCGATCCTCACGATCCTCGTGTTATCCACCTCATCCCGCCTCAGTATGCCCACCACGGCGTACGTTATGTTCCCCCTGTTAACATACAATAATAATCTCAGGACAATTCACACAGCGCCATCTAGTCCCAAGTCAATCTAGCTAAAGCTTGTGTTATAGGTACTAGATAACTGATACAAATATATATATTTTTTCGTAAATACATACATAATATATATAGAAAACACTCAGACTGATACAAACAATCATACTCGATCATAGATAATGTTTTATTACATTATCTATGTCAATGGGAAAGTTAAGAAAACTAAAGAAACTTATTATAAATTTAGTAATGACATATTGTAATTTAAATAAAGTAAATTAAATATTGTAATGGGTGAAAACTGTGATCGGTACAGTTTATGCTGTAAATAATATAAATGACGTAGTGGAGTAACTTGAAACAGTCATGCTCGCTATAAAGTTCAAAGTTGTGGCGGCGTGGTGGGCCGGGTCGATGTGCTCCCTCTAATATGGTTGAGTGCAATGATGGCTGGCTCATCCGTCATACTCGTGAACGGGTGCTGCTTCTGGGGACTGGTCTGTTCAAGTTGCGAACACTGATTAGATTTTTAATTTTTTTTTTATTTAGTATATGCTACGCATATGCACACTCTGTTCTCCCAAATTTGAATTTAAATGAAATAGTATTATTGTAAATATGTACAACAATTATAAAAAAAAATACGAGCTGAGTTTCTTGCCAGTTCTTCTCATCTCGAAATCACTCCGAAATGACGGTAGATTTGACATATCATAAGAGTCTGTAATAGACCTACGTGAATAAAGATATTTTGAATTTGAATACAAATGTTTGCACTGTGCGAGGAATCGAACCCGCGACCATCGGAAGGAGGCGGTGTGCTAAACCGCTAGATTTTTTGTTTGTTTGTTTAATCCCATCTGTAAGACAGGACTTGGGCTTTAACGTCCAAGTCCAATAATTGGCTCCTATCTATACCTCAGCAAACTATACTTACAGTATCTTCACGTGTATACGAGTATAAAAAAAATCTTACCAGTCTCTATGCACCGTGCAATGTCCAGCTGTGAGAATGAACCTATCACTCAATACGGTTCCACCACACAACCACTGGATGTTAGGTGGCTCCCCGTACCCCAGCAGCGCCTGATCAAAATTTAATATATTTTTAATAATTTAATAAATTCAAAGGAGAAAAAAGGATTGTTAGTAAAATGGCCTCGTGACCTCGGTGTAGGTACCATGTCGGGTTGACCTCCACGCGGTTCCCCCTGGTTCCCACCGTGATAAATTCCTGGTGAATTTGTCGCGATGGGCTAACTGACCTGACCTCATTCATCTTGTCATCCTCCACTGGTGCCCCGCCAGCGTGGACCGTTGGCGCGGACGGGTGCACCTTTTCGTTATCATCATTAAAAAAAAACTCGCCCGATTCTTTGTCTATATCTCTCTATGTTTATGGATATAGTAATGTTTGTTACTCTTTCATGTAAAATGTACTGAACGGATTTTGATAAAACTTTACAATAATATAGCTTATACAACAGAATAACACATAGGCTATTTTCATGACTGAATTACTCATTAAACGATTACTTGAATACATACATAATAACTATATTATTTCATCACACATCCAACTACCATAAATAAATTATACGAATTTCGCTGCATAATTACTTTATTTTTCAATAGGAACAATCAAAAATGGGATCTATTGTGATGCTAATAGGGTTTTCGGCCGGTGAGAGTTTTAGTGGTTTTATTGTGAGGAAAACACAATAGGAAAGTGTAAGGTAATGACGGTGACCACACGAGTGGTCAGTAGTGTCGAAATGTTTATGTCGCGTGATCAATTGTGGTACAAAGTTCGCTTTCTTTCTAATATACTAATATTAGACAAGTATTTATGTATGTATGGTATATGTTTGTATGTATACTTGTATGGATATTTATGTCTACATATATACATATTTATATATTTATTTGTGTACGTTTTATAAAATTATTATAATATTAGCTGTCCCGGCAAACGTTGTTTTGATTTAAAATAAAAAAAAAATTTAGGGGTGGACTACCCCTAACATTTAGGGGGATGAAAAATAGATGTTGGCCGATTCTCAGACCCACTCAATACGCTCACAAAATTTCATGAGAATCGGTCAAGCCGTTTCGGAGGAGTATGGGAACGAAAACTGTGATCCGAGAATTTTATATATGTATAAGATAATTTTATTTGCACGGCCAACAACTTATGATATCTATCATAAGTTGTTGGCCAATTATCTATCTATCTAGATAGATAGATAATTGGTTTATTGCCAACATAACAAAAATAATACAATTTACAATAAGACACAAAACAAGAACTAAATAATAACATGGAAGTTGGCAATAGGAGCTGCCTCAGCTGTTGCTGATATAAGCACAACCTTAATGAGGTGCACCTATACAGCGCTGGTTTTCAGGCAGCCCCCATTATCGTAAAAAAAACTAAGATGCGGGTTTTTTACTACATACAGATACATATAATTTAAACACAAAAAAAATATATTAAATAAGATCTAGGATACACAAATATATATATATATATATATAGAATGAATAATATTCAATGCTCACAAAATCCGAAATCAGTTACAATAACAGTATCAAAAGGGAAAAAAAATTACAAGATATCTTATCTCTGCACAACTCATGGCTGACTATAGAAAATGACATTAGGTGTTAAGTCCGCCATATGTACTTTTTACCTGTGCATGACGTGCATTAAAGTTATTTAAATAAAAATTCATAAAAAAATAATATATACAGAAACCAAGCAGAGCAATACAGACAGTCTTTTTTTTTATACCACGTAGGTGGCAAACAAGCATACGGCCCATCTGATGGTAAACGGTTACCGTAGCCTATGGACGCCTGAAGCACCAGGGGTGTCACGTGCGCGTTGCCGACCCTTAAGAAACCTTAATATACCCTTCTTGAAAAACCCCATGCTCTCGAGAAAACCTCGTTCATTCCACAATCTAAGTGTACGCGGGAGGAAGCTCCTCTGAAACCGCACTGTCCGAGACCACTTAGGTTCCAGCGTGTGAGATGAATTCTCTGTCGATGGCGAGCGGTGCGATGGTAAAATGTAAAAAATCTTACTCATGAATACAAATGTTTGTACCGTGCGAGGAATCGAACCCGCGATCTTCGGAAGTCAAACCTCTACAGCACCGAGGCTGTCACGTTTATCACGATGGTTTCAACTTGACATGGTACAGCTAACAATGTGATCATCAGTCCAAATTACTAACAATATTCTTTCTCCCAATTTTAATATTAAGAATAAGTAGATAGTATAAATTGTTAGATTATGAGAATTTTCAGTTGACGAGCTAAAATATTTTTTAATTTTTGTGGCTAAACAACAACATATAATAAAAAAATGAAGAGGACCTGTTTTGTGCAGAATTATTTTCTCTACAACTTTTATTTAAAACATTTCTTCATATTTCTTACCGTTATCGAGTTATTTATTTATTTATTTAAGATAAGGTATTCACCACACTTACAGGTATACCAAAGCGTGTAGTGAGCCAATAATATAACATAATATAATAATGTAATTACATAAAAAGCAACAAACAACACTCAATAAACTTATTAATATTGTCGTGAAAAATATCGACCTCTGGCTGCTCCGAAACCAAGCTATTAAGCCAGCGAGATAGCTTGATAAGTAGGAGCAAACTGGGCAGTGCATGTGCGAACATGTGGTGCCGATAGTAATCGACACGTGCGTAGTCGCAGGTACCGCTCTGGGGCATATAAAGAACAACGACTTAGGGTTGTCGGATTATCTATTCTCCCATTCAGCAGCATATAATAGTGCACCATTAGATTACACTTTCGCCTTACTTCTAACGTATTCATACCTACCATACCGCACAAATAGTGACGGGTATAAAAAGGGATTATAGCCATACAGATTATTGTATAAGTATCGAGAAGGAGTACCGCACATGGAGTACTGCTCTCATCTTTGGGCAGGAGCACCTGGATACCAGCTCGGTCCTTTTGACTCGGTTCAGAGACGTGCTATGAGAATTGTCGATGATCCCAATCTCTCTGACGGTATCGAACCACTCAGCTTGAGGCGAGACTTCGCATCGCTTTGTGTGTTCTACCGAATATACAATGGACTGTGTTCTGATGAATTGTTTGACATGATGCCTACGGCTACCTTTTACCATCGCACCGCTCGCCATCGACAGGGAATTCATCCCCACACGCTGGAACCTAAGTGGTCTCGTACAGTGCGGTTTCAGAGGAGCTTCCTCCCGCGTACACTTAGATTGTGGAATGAACTACCTGCCGAGGTTTTCTCGAGAGACTACAGCATGGGGGTTTTCAAGAAGGGTATATTAAGGTTTCTTAAGGGTCGGCAACGCGCATGTGACACCCCTGGTGTTTCAGGCGTCCATAGGCTACGGTAGCCGTTTACCATCAGATGGGCCGTATGCTTGTTTGCCACCTAAGTGGTATAAAAAAAAAAAATCGAGGAAATTTTCTCTGAACTCGTTCTAAACTTCGTTTCGAGTTATTTTGATAAAAGGTGTTTTTCAACCTTTTTTTATTTTTTCCTCTCCTTTCCGTCGACTCAAATCAAAATTTCTTACTGGATTCTATTCATACTTACCATGTGAGGAAACTCGTTAGTGAGTGCATCCTCTCCATCGATGATCAGTCCATCAGCATTGTGGTTACAATAGTTCCCCCTGCTCAGGGTGCCGGTGAGGACCACAGACTTCTCACAAGGGTACACCAGAGTCTGCTGGTACTCGATACACTCTGGAAATAAGAGGTGTCGTCTTATTAATATTATAACCGAGAATGATAGTGGGTATGGATAGTAATAATAATAATAACTATTACAAAAAGCCGTCATACTAAACACATGCCGAATAGTAAGAAAATTTCTATCTTCATCACATAACTCATCCATGATTGGCTAAGGCCCGCGTGTTTGAATATATTACCCTCGTAAAAAGGGAGATATAATTCTATATCTATTATAATATGATTCTATGTATAATATGTATCTATTTACTAAAAAAAATATTTATGTATGTGTATCAGTTATCTAGTATCCATAACACAAGCTTTAGCTAGCTTAACTTGGGTTTAGATGGTGGATGGTGCTATGTGAATTGTCCTGACATTATTATTATTATTATAATAATAATCTAGACCCAAGTTAAGCTAGCTAAAGATTGTGTTATGGGTACTAGATAACTGATACATATACATAGATTTTTTTTTTGTAAATACATACATATTATACATAGAAAACACCCATACCGATACAAACAATCATACTCATGAATACAAATGTTTGTGCCGTGCGAGGGATCGAACCCGCGACCATCGGTCGTAAACCGGTGTGCTAACCGCTCTACCACCCAGGTCGTCAAAGTCGTCAAGTCGATGGATGTTTGTTACTCTTTCACGCAAAAACTACCGAACGGATTTTGATGAAACTTTACAGTAATATAACTTATACATCAGAATAACATATATGTTAGAGTTCACATCAATATTGTAGAAAAAATCCGATAATTTAAAATGTTATTAAAAGAAGGTAGTTTGTGTTTAGTACTAATGAAGTACCCAATGTAAAGATTATTACAAATATTGTAAATAGCGCCATCTAGTATTTATAGAGCGAACTAAGTTGTTTATCATAAGATAACCGTTACCCCCGCTCCTACCCTACTACACTGACTTCAGTCTATAAATACGGAGGTCGGTAGTTGTATAATCCTCTTTCGTTGGGTGAGCCGCGGCATTCAGTCGACGAGTGCAGAGCGTGCCGGTTGTGTTTTGGATACTAAAGTGAATTTTATTAGGAATGGGTTTATCCCGGTCTTAGTTGGCCGGGGGGGAAGCTGCAAGTAGTGAAGGTGAGTGTTAATGCATTCTAAAAGGGCCTTTTAAACCTACACCCGTGTCACAAGTCACGCGCGCTACTTGGGGTTTCCCTTGCGGTAGCCGGCTTCAAAGCCTCAGTCGTCATCATTTAATTAGTGCTTATTATTAATAACACATAGGCTATATTATTAATAATAATAATAACAGTTTAACACCCCATCAAAGTGAGATATATAATATATATATATATATATATATATGAAAATAATAATAATTATTATTTATTTATTGAAAGAAACCGCGGGAACAGCTAGTAATAAATAAATAAAATAAATAACCCTGGACAATTAACACAGCGCCATCTAGTCACACGGTAAGTAGAGCTTGTGTTATGGGTACTAGACAACTGATATAAATACAAAAATTTTATAAATTTATATTATATATATAAATTTGTTTATATTTTTTTTAAATGTAAATATAAAACGAGAAAAATCTTAATACCGCCATTTACATTTCTTACTAACGCCATCTAGCGACATAAATGGAAACTGTTCAGGACATTTTTATTTACTAAAATATGCAGCTAGTGATGATGATACTGGTAGTCGAGCGGTTTATCAACCGCTTCACGTCCGGTGATAAACATTTGCTGAGTACGATTGTTTTATCAGTCTGGGTGTTTTCTATGTATAATATGTATGTATTTACAAAAAAAAAATCGATGTCCGATGGTCGTTATCGGGTTCACAAACACATTTGTATTCTAGATGAGTGAACTGATATTATTATTATTATTATTCATGATTCATTCACGATTCATTCATGATACAAACAGTGTGTCATGTGTGTGTGCGCGTTTTATGTGTGAGTGTGTGTGTACTTATTGTGTAATATGTATGTATTTACATTTTCATCGAAGAAAAATCGATGTACGACAAGTATCAAGACAGCTTTTTGAAGGGTGATGTAAAGTGTCTTTTGTATATTTAATTGTTTCAGGCTAGATGGCGTTGTGTAACTGTAGATGAGAGGACTATTATTTATTATTATTATTATTGAAGATTATTATTATTATTATTATTTTGTTTTCACAGCTTCTGCTGCATTTTTACGTTTTGCGGCGTATACGACATTTACGAGTCAAAACCAAGTGCACCGTGTGTGTGAGTACGTGTTTATTATATAGTAATACTAGCTACTCGCTCCGGCTACGCCCGGGTGTACATGTATTATACATAAAGCTTCCCCTTGAATCACTCTATCTATTAAAAAAATCCGCTTCAAAATCCGTTGCGTAGTTTTAAAGATTTAAGCATACATAGGGACAGACAGCGACAGCGACTTTGTTTTATACTATGTAATGATTATTACTTACTATCCCAAGCTCTCTGGCCAGTCTTCTCAGCGGTCTGTGAGGGGGGCAACGGGGCACAGGACCCCGTACTGATCCCTACAGTTTGTCCCGTCTCGTTATCGACATATGTATTAATTTCTGGCTCATACGGTTCTGTAGTGGTAGAAGATCTGAAACATTTTTGTTGTTAGATAGTTTTAAATTTGATATTTATACGTAGGTATTTCGGCAGTGTTTGTATACTCTGTGCAATTGACAGTCTGGATTGTAAAAATGGCGGGAACGGCCTAATTAAATGTGAAGCGCAAATTAGCATTTTATTTATTTAAATATTTAAATACAGTACAATTATATATATAAACCTTCCTCTTGAATCACTCTATCTACTAAAAAAACCGCTTTAAAATCAGTTGCGTTTTAAAGATTTAAGCATACATAGGGACGGACAGACAGCGACAGCGACTTTATTTTAAACTATGTAGCGATGAATAGATGTATATATTTTTTAAATAAACTTACTTTATTGCACTTTTGAAAAATTTACATTTTTTAATCTACCGCTCGTTCAGATATGGCATTCTCATCACAAGAAGTAAGAAAGAAACTTGCGGTTGCTCTTTTAAATAATTTTATTATTACTTTACATTTTTAAGTTTAAGTGTGTGAATACAAACCACCAATTAGCACTAATTCAATTAAATACTCAAATAGAAAAAATATTGAATATATAACCAACTGGTTAAACAATTAATTCATTTATAATTTATTTATTTATTTATTAAAACGTTTATTGCACCAGAAAGACAACCAATTAAACAAAGAACAAACAACGCCGCTGTGTTATTCTGATGAATAAGCTATATTACTGTAAAGTTTCTTCAAAATCTGTTGAGTAGTTTTGCGTGAAAGAGTAACAAACATCCATACTCAAAAACTATTCAATTATAATAGTAAATAGGATTACGTGCTTTATTTATATATAATTGTATTATAAAAATATAATTGTAATTTATTGACTGGAGAGATCCTTTTTACTATTATTATTATTATTTTTCTATGCATAGATTAATTTTTTTTTTTTCTTCTCCTCCTCCATCTTTGGCTTTGCCTTCGCATTTAGCCAATATCAAAGTTAGGGAAATATACACTAATTATAATTTTTAAACAATATCATATTGCTGAATTAATTCGTCCAGATTGCGAACAAGAATTGGATTTTTTTTTTGCAATATCATATGCTGGTGGTCACTCTATTCTCCCAAATTTGAATTTAAAAATGAATCTGTATTATTGTAAACATGTACAACATTTATTTGAAAAGAATACGAGCTGAGTTTCTTATCAGTTCTTCTCATCTCGAAATCATTCCGAACTGACGGTAGATTTGACATATCATAAGTCTGTAATAGACTTACATGAATAAAGATATTTTGAATTTAAACGTGCCATTACTATGTCAAAACAAATGCTACTATACTTTAATTATAATCTTTTGTTTTTGAGTAAATAAATAATTATTATATATCCTACATGTATTAAGTGACTCCACTACCCGCATATATATATATGTTTTAACAAGGGATGTTATGAATATAAAATTTCGGATACGGATAGGTTTCGGATATAGTAATAATTATTATACCGGTATAATAATCATTACTATATCCGAAATCTGGATGCGGATATGAAATTATTTCGGATTATCCGTTAGTTTCGGATAATTTCGAGTACGGATATTATTTTTTTAAGGAATTTCAAAAGTAAAATACAAATAGCTAATAAAATGATTACATATCGTGTCTCAATTAGGCTCCGACCCTGTCCGATATTATGCGTAGCTTTTATTTCGGATTCGGTTACGGTTACGAATATTTTTTATATCGGATATCCGATAGTTTCGGTTACGGTTAGGGAGCTCCTTAACATCCCTGATTTTAACCTCATTATATTAAGAAAGAAAGAAAGAAAGAAAGAAAGAAAGAAAGAAAGAAAGAAAGAAAATTTTATTCAGTGCAATGTAAAAAATACAATATAAACAACAAACGAACAAAAAAGAGCAAATAAAAGCGGTCACATACCTGTTTTGTGTTTATTGCGGAAAATCTGCATTTATTATGTATAGATCACTAGACGTTTACCGCCATCGTGATATTAAATATAATTATACTAGCTTTTAGCCGCGGCTTCGCTCGCATTTAAACTAATAAAAAGTATTCTATGTTCATTGTAATACCTCCAAGAACATGTGTACAAAATTTCATGATGATCGGTTCAGTAGTTGCGTGAGAGTGTAACAAACATCCTAACATTCACATTTTTAATTATATTTAATATATATATTAATAAGGGTTATACATATAAGGATGTATCTATTTATTTAATAATACTTGTAATAAATAATCTAATAATAACTCAAAGGTGACTGACATAGTGATCTATCAACGCACAGCCCAAACCACTGGACGGATCGGGCTGAAATTTGGTATGCAGGTAGATGTTATGACGTAGGCATCCGCTAAGAAAGGATTTTGATTAATTCTACCCTCAAGGGGATAAAATAGGGGATGCAAGTTTGTATGACACTTGTCAATTTAAAACCGATCGGGCTGAGACTTTGCATGCATAAAGCTACTATGACTTAGGCATCCCCTAAGAAAAGATTTTGATAAATTCCATCCCTAAGGGGATAAATTAACGCGAGTGAAGCCGCGGGCAAAAGCTAGTTAATAATAATCCCACGGTAAGGAGAGATTGCAGAGAGAGATTGAAAAAAATGTGATGACTATTCAAAAGTGCTTACATTGAGTAAGTTTATTTGAATAAATGATTTACTATTCTAATTAACATCTAAGGGCCTTCTCTACCAACAACCATAAACCATAAAGCCAACTGAGAAATTAGTCAGCGGCGCTATATACGTAGTTATACTCATGAATGCAAACATACCATGCGAGGAATCGAACCCGCGACTAAGAAGTACAAAGTGTTGTCAAGTGTAGTCACCACGCCGTCGACAATAGTGTAATGACTTTCCGTACCTTCTTGTAGTTGTAGCGACTTCCGGTCGTGGTGTTGTGGTAATAGGTTCCGGTTTTGGAGATGATCTCTCCACGCAGCATACCACGATGTCGAACCCGGAGAAGCCGCATCTCTAGATCATAAATTAAATTTTTAATACACTTTACGGCAGCGCCAGCCTTACCCATTGCAGGACTTTGGGCGGCAGGTCTTTGGTTCCTTCGGGATATTGCTACTATGTCGGCCGATAGTCCGGCGAAGGAGGGCGGTGCAGGCTGGGACAATGGGCCCAGGTGGGGCCCGTCCCGGCCGTTAAGCGTCGCGTTGGTGGCCCGCTCCTGCTATGACCCTACTCTGGTAGAACGTGCGGAGCGGGCGCGGCTCTGTGTGGGCGGCAGTCTCAGGGGTTCAAGTCTGTCGCTCACACAACAGGACCTGAGAAGGGGGGGAGGCGCATCCCGTATTCCGGTGCGTCTTCCCCACGGTGGGGGGAGGCGCATCCCGTATTCCGGTGCGTTTTCCCCACGGTGGGGGGAGGCGCATCCCGTATTCCGGTGCGTCTTCCCCACGGTGGGCGGAGGCGGGGGAACTGGGAAGAGTTCCCCCCACGCGTTGAGGAGGGCCCGCTTGCGGGCAACCGCCGCTGGGGTCGCGGTTGATTGCCAGCGATCCCAGGAGCCGAGATGGGGGAGGCGCATCCCGTATTCCTGCGTCTTCCCCACTGGGCGGAGGCCCTAGTTCCCCCCTCTGGTAGAACGCCGCTGCGTTGATTGCCAGCTCGATCCCGAGCTCTGTGGGGTGGGCGGCGTCTTCCCAACGGTGGGCAGAGGCGGGGGAACTGGGAAGGTTGCGGGCAACCAAGTCTGTCGCTCACACAACAGGACCTGAGAAGGGGGGGAGGCGCATCCCGTATTCCGGTGCGTCTTCCCAACGGTGGGCAGAGGCGGGGGAACTGGGAAGAGTTCCCCCCACGCATTGAGGGCCCGCTTGCGGGCAACCGCCGCTGGGGTCGCGGTTGACTGCCAGCTCGATCCCAGGAGCCGAGATGGGGGGGAGGCGCATCCCGTATTCCGGTGCGTCTTCCCAACGGTGGGCAGAGGCGGGGGAACTGGGAAGAGTTCCCCCCACGCATTGAGGGCCCGCTTGCGGGCAACCGCCGCTGGGGTCGCGGTTGATTGCCAGCTCGATCCCGTGAGCCTGGCACTATGGCGGCGAGGAGGAATATCGTGGGGTTTTTGGCGAGTAGGAGTCTCACAGTACCCGTCCGTCCAACCTCTGAGACAGCCGGGTCTCCATGAGGGATTTTCCCCACGTACAAAAAAAAGGTCTTTGTGACGCCCTTTGTCCGTTTAAGTTGTACGTAAGTACTATAGGGCGCAGGGGGCGTGCTTATTTTGGATGACATGGGGGGGGTGGGGGGTAGGGGAGTCTAGATGACGATTAAGTCATCGGTAGTTATATACTTTTTTTACACATGTTGGGCACGAAGGACAGGTCAATAGATGGGCCACAGTCTGGGATGGCGCTCCACAGTCGTAAAAAAACAACTAAGGTAAAAATAAAAAAATAAAACAAAATACCTAAGGTACTGTGTTTATTAAGAGAAGCCTCCCTTGAAGCGACACCCCATTTTACCAGTTAAATAAAAGAAAGTACCTCAAGTTACTTTTTTTATATATTAATTTAATAAAAAAATGTTTCATTGCGTCTCCATGTAGGAATTTCATGTAAAAATCGTACAGAAACGAACCTGAGGTTGTATTCGATTCTTGAAGTCGTCTATAGCTGATTGGCACTGTCTTATGTTGAGACATGTTCCTGGTAGACCATCTTTGGTGCAAGGTTCACCTGTAAAGAACATTAGTATTTATGTGTATGACGACCTCGCTGGTCTAGCGGTCTAGCACACCACTTTACGACCGATGGTCGCGGGTTCGATTCGCACGGCACAAACATTTGTATTCAAGAGTGATTGTTTGTATCGGTCTGGGTGTTTTCTATGTATAATATGTATGTATTTACAATGTGTATGTAGTACTCATAACACAAGCTTTAGCTAGCTTAACTTGGATCTAGACGGCGCTGTGTGAATTTCCCAAAAAAAAAATTTAAGGACTGGGTTTCTTAAGAACTGTAAGTTATTCTGTATGAGGACACACTACGGTCATTTTTACTGTAATACGTTTATTTTTAAATATGACAGTAGAAAAACGGGGTAATTGGGGTAATTAACGAAGATCTTAAGGACTGTAAATTATTTTATACTAGCTACTCGCCCCAGCTTTTTTTTTATAACACAGGGGACAAACTAGCATACGGCTCACCTGATGGTAAGTGATTACCGCCGCCCATGAGCACCCGCAACACCAGGGGAATTGCAAGTACGTTGTCAGCCATTTAAAAAGGAATAAGCTCTTTTCTTGAAGGTTTCAATATCGTATCGGTTCGGAAATACCATTGCTGGATTCCACGATGTGGTTGTGCGAGGCAAAAGTTTCTAGAAAACCGCACTGTGGAAGACCGCCATTCATCCAGATGATAAGGATGGTATTTCAGTTTCTGGCGGGTGGTACGGTGGTGAAACTCAGCAGCTGGTATTAATCCGAACAATTCCTCAGAACACTCCCCGTGATATATGCGGTAGAAAATGCACAGAGATGCAATATCACGCCGCAAAGCCAATGGGTCGAGTCTGTCACATGGCTTCGCACGGGTGTACATATATTATATATATATATATATATAAACATTCCTCTAGAATAACTCTATCTAAAGAATAAACTGTTTCATACGAAGTTGACATACTCATATTATAAATAATGTACGTACTTAATATTGACTAACGAATAACCAAAATTGACAATTGTTTTGTCTGTTGCATGTCAGAAATGACAAAATGTGTGAAACTAGTTCTAAAGATCTTAAAAACCACACATGTACCACATTTTAAGCAAATAAATATTCCATATATTACAAATTAATTTTAACGTTTTATTTTCTTTAGTAATCTTTACGTACGCTCTCTCGTGTGTGGTGGCCCCACTGAAAATCAGCACTGTGGTGTATATATACTGCAGTATAAATGCTGAGTGGGAGTCACATTCAGCGTTACTAGTATGTTTTAGCTTTTAGCTTTTAAGTTGTATAGTATATAAGATAGATAGCATCTAAGAATACTGTAATGCTGAATAAATGTCTTTATTATTATTATTATATTAGATATTAGACCGCTTTACGTCCGATGGTCGCGGGTTCGATTCCTCGCACGGCACAAACATTTGTATTCATGAGTATAATTGTTTGTGTCGGTCTGGGTGTTTTCTATGTATATTAAGTATGTATTTACGAAAAAAAAAATCTATGTATTTGTATCAGTTATCTAGTACCCATAACACAAGCTTTAGCTAGCTTAACTTGGGTCTAGATGGTGCTGTGTGAATTGTCCTGAGGTTATTATAAAAAAAAAAGATTATTATTATTTCATTCATTTCAAAATCCGTCCGTCAGTCTGGATGGTAAAAATGATGGTAACGCCCTAATTAAATGTGAAGCGCAAGTTAACATTTTATTTATTTAAATATTTACTTAAATACAGTACAATTATATATATAAACCTTCCTCTTGAATCACTCTATCTACAAAAAACCGCTTTAAAATCCATTGCGTTTTAAATATTTAAGCATACATAGAGACGGATAGACAGCGACAGCGACTTTATTTTATACTATGTAATGATGTCGAGAAACTACGGTTATTTTTACCGAAATATTTTTAGGAATTATTTTGGAAGTAGAAAAACAGTTATTAAATTGTAATTAAATAATAAAATGGTAAGGTAAAATAGAATAAAACTCTGAAAATTATTAGATAGAAATTAGTCATGGAAAATTCATACAACGCAATCTAGTCCCAAGCTTAGCAGAGCTCGTATTCTAAGTACCTACTAGACAACTGATATAATAACTTTTTGTGCAAATCTATACATATTATGGGACACAGTTACCTGGATACATCAAAATAATAATTGCATTTAATAATGTCTAGTAAGACAAATTCAATATTGTGTAGTAAGCACTGCTGTGTCTAAACTGTGTCACCCCACCTTACATTTTCCTATTGTTATTTAGTATATAAGATCATTATTTCTATGTATATATTGTCAGTTTATTATCATCTGTAATATACATCGTCTCGACCAACAACATCGTATCATTCACCCGCAACACATATAAATAAAATTGGAGTGTCTATTTGTAATACTGAAATAACCGTTTTTACTACATGCATACGAATATAAATACGGTACATACACCAAAATAACATCTCTCTCTGTAACAATCTCTGAATTGCCTGGACCGCATTTGACGGGACTTTTATTGGCAGGTAGCTGATGTAATAAGGAGTGACTTAGGCTACTTTTATTTTAGAAAAATAAAGTTAAATTCCACGTGGGGTACTGCTATCAACCATAAAAAAATGCAAAATTAATACAATAATAGTCGTAATAATTATTTAAGAGAGCAACAAGCAAATTTCTTCCTCGTTGTTATTGTTATAAGACCGCCTTCCGAATGAGTGGTAGATTAGAAAAAATATTATGGTTACGGATACAAAAGTGCTTAAAATTTAGTTTATTTGAATAATGAACTGGTTATGTCGCCACGTAATGAAAAAAACAGACTATAATTTGACAATTCTGTTTGGGAAAAACGTTGTTTTTGTAGATGTAGTAAGTGGGTTGTGGATTTCCCCGATATCATATTTCCTAAAACCTATTTATAAATAGTTTAATATTGTTTTCATACCACTTTCATACTCTTTATTACGTAATTAGATGGTGTGAAATATGTTTATAGATAGTAAAGAGAGAAAGTAAGAATCTCCTTATCGATCTACTCGCCCCGGCTTCGCACGGGTGTACATGTATTATATATATAAACCTTCCTCTTGAATCACTCTATCTATTAAAAATACCGCTTCAAAATCCGTTCCGTAGTTTTAAAGATTTAAGCATACATAGGGACGGACAGACAGCGACAGCGACTTTGTTTTATACTATGTAATGATATGTAAGGAGGGAGAGTGAAAGAAAGAGAGAGAGAGAGAGAGAGAGAGAGAGAGAGAGAGAGAGCACTTCATAATTACAGATCCACTGCACCTATATGAGAAATTCTTTTACTGTTTGAAATGTATATTATTCTAGAATGTTATATATTAACGGTTAACACACCGTCTTACTTCCAATACTCGCGGGTTCGATTCCTCGCACGGTGCAAACATTTGTATTCATGAGTATGATTGTTTGTATCGGTCTGGGTGTTTTCTATGTATAATATGTATGTATTAAAAAAATTAAGTGTATATATTATCTAGTATCCATGACACAAGCTCTGCTTGGAACTAGGTTCAAGGTTGATTCTACATATATATGATAACTGATTAATCTGTCAACACACAATAATAAATATAATAAATCATTAATTAATAACTGCATAGTGTAAGTTCGCTAAATTTATTGTTATTTTTGTATTGAGTGCATTAAAGTTATATAAATAAACTAGCTGTAGCCGCGACGTCATCTGCGTGGAATTTAACTTTTTTTTTTAAATAAAAGTAGCCTAAGTTACTCCTTATTACATTAGCTACCTGCCAAAAAAGGTCCCGTCAAAATCGGCCATTTCATATATTAACCGGAACAAACAGACAGATATACAAAAAATTTTAAAAATGTTATATTTTGGTATATTTATATTCATATGCATGTAGTAAAAATCGGTTATTTCAATATTACAAACAGACTCCAATTTTATTTATATGTATTGATAAACAATTGCAATATTATCTACTAGGGTCGAAAAGGGATTGTTAGTAATGTGGATTAATAATCCCATTCAAATTCAAAATATATTTATTCATGTAGGTCTATTACAGACTTATGATATGTCAAATCTACCTTCAGTTCGGAATGATGTCAACATTGCTAGCAAAGTACCATGTCAGGTTGATATCCACACGGTTGTTGGACACCGTGGTAAATTGCCATTTGCCAAGATGGGGTAACCGACCTGACCTCATGCTCATCTTATCATCCTCCACTGGTGCCAGCATAAACCGTTAACGCAGCGGGAGCACCATTCCATTATCATCCATTAAAAAAAAACACCTACTTAAGATACATAAATCTGACATAAAGATTGAGAAAAAAAATAATAACTAAACCTTCATACTGAGCAGAGACAACGGCAGCACAGAATATAAAAAGGAATATTTTAAACATCTTCCCGCTTAATTGTAGGTACAGTCAAAACAGTAAACACATCACAATTAAAACCTAATAAACAAACCGGTTTTAATTATCACTTTACGTATGTACAAGTAATTAAATTAATCATTTAAATTATTGTTTAAAATATACAAGATAATTCACACATTATATAGTAACTTTCTTTTTAAATTATTTTTTTATTAAAAACATGTAAAAAACTGAGACGTACAAGTCACACTTTTTTATTTTTTTTTTAATAAAAAACCAATGTAAAGAGTTAAGACGCACAATTCACAGAGTAGTTATATCTCGACTGACCACCGATGCAAAATAGCTAACGGCATACAGCCGACCAATGTCTGCTGATGACATTAACATGGTACGCAAATAGTGGATTCCACTATTAGCGCCATTTTGTATTCAATATTTTATTTACCTATTGCTTATTATTGTTATTACGTATTATGCTTCGGTGGTCTAGCGGCTTAGCACACAGCTTTACTTCCGATGGTCGCGGATTCGATTTCTCGCACGGCGCAAATATTTGTATTCATGAGTGTTATTGATCATATCGGTCTGGGTGTTTTCTATGCATATTTTTTTTTCTCGTTTTATTTGTTTCACCGTTTTTTTTAACGTATATATTTTCATTTATTTTAAATCTTAGGCTCCCGCTGCGATTTGATACAGGGGAGGTTTTTGATAGAAGTTTTCACTAGGGATATATATTACATTATACATACATATTTTTATAATTACACATATATTATACATAAAATATTATATTAAAGTATATAATAGATTTAATACTTAAATATAAAATTTAATCATAAAAGATTTCGCTTGTATGTAGTGTACACTTATGTATTGTTAATCTGTTTTAACTTATAAATAATACTTTTAGCCAGGGCATCATAAGAAGCAAGAGTTTCCGGCTTATTAATGAGGCTCGTCAAATTATAAGGGGAGTCAATCTCATGCAGGCGACACGTTTGCTCGTGCTCATGCCGGGCTCTTCTAAATATGGCGCAGCTACTGAGCAAATGTTGTTAGTGTTTCTCACTGTGATCTATTTATAATGCATTTAAAATCAATAAAATTAATAATGATAGACCGTGTTATATTTTATTTTTAATTACAATTATATGGCTTTTATACAAAAAGAGGTTTCATGTGCTAATAAATGTTCTACTGTTTGCTCGCTGTCTCCATCACACGGACAACTTGCGTTGTCAATAATACCAAATCGCTTCAGATAGCTTTTATTATATCCATGCCCTGTGAGTACCTGGGTGAGATGAAAGGAATATTATGTACCTATTTACAAAAAGAAAATTTCTAAGTATTTATATCAGTTGTCTTGTACCCATAACACAAGCTCTGCTTACCATGGAATTAGATGGCGTTAATTGTCCAGAGGTTATTTATA
The DNA here is from genome assembly GCF_030625045.1 of Achroia grisella. Lineage (NCBI taxonomy): Eukaryota > Metazoa > Arthropoda > Insecta > Lepidoptera > Pyralidae > Achroia > Achroia grisella. The sequence goes on from NW_026713015.1 coordinate 635,600, forward strand.
TACTTATTATTTTATTTACCATTATATATAATTACTAGCTTTTGCTCGCGTTAATTTATCCCCTTAGGGGTGGAATTTATCAAAATCCTTTATTTATTAGGGAATGCCTACGTCATAGTAGCTTTAAGCATGCAAAGTCTCAGCCCGATCAGTTTAAAATTGACAAAGTTTCATACAAATTTTCATCCCCTTGGGGGTAGAATTAATCAAAATCCTTTCTTAGCTGATGCCTACGTCATAACATCTACCTGCATGCCAAATTTCAGCCCGATTCGTCCAGTGATTTGGGCTGTGCGTTGATAGATCACTATGTCAGTCAGTCACCTTTGAGTTCTATATATTTAGATATAATTCGATAGATGGTCTAGCGGTGTAGCACTTGCAGGTTCGATTCCTCGCACGGTACAAATATTTGTATTACACTCAGACCGATACAAATGTAGTATGCATGACAGATATGACCTTGATCTTAGGTACCTTTTAGTATCACTTATTTTAGTCACCAAGCAGCTTGCATCGTAAGCTGTTTTATATCGAGTGCAGATTAGGCAGTGAAATTACAGGATAAGATGGCTATGACGTCACCATAGTAATCTGGTATGGCAACGAATGAGTGGTACCACGATTGTCATATGATAACGTAATCCGTAGTGCTGTTCATGTATATAGGGAACGGTTATCAATTAGCATTAGGTGGACAGTCAGGTTGGTTGCCATTCAAATTTATTCGATTGTTTTTCTTTTATAGACAATATTTTTTATATGAAGAACGACATTATAAATCCTCATAACTGTAAAAATTTGCTGTTGTACATCAATTTTATAAATCAGAAACATAATTTTTGTTTGTAATGAATGAAATAAAAAAATACTTTAGCAATTTTATAATTATTTTATGTAGTCATATAAAATCACAGATTGTATTTTAGTTTAAAAAAAATATTCCTACAATAATTGCACTTGTACAAAGCGATTTGGGTCGGATCGCTTGTTATAAATATTATTAAAATCAATCCTATAATATGTGATACAAAGCTACATCATCAGCAACAATAATAGGCTGTATTTTTTAAATTAGAGATCCCTACAACTACTGCACTCGTGCAATGCCAGGTCGGACCACTAGTTATAAATAAGACTATAATAAAGCAAATTCTACTATATTTGTATCGGGTTACATAAGCAGTGGAGCAAGCTCATTTTTTCCTTATCGGATGACCTCGCGCTCGGAACTTGGCGCGCAAACCTGTTTATAAAAAATATTGTCTAACGCGGCGCGTCACCCTATACGAGCAATAAAAAAAAGATTAAAAAAGTAAATATATAAAGAGAGTAAGTCTTGGGTGTATGGCTTACGCTTTTGCCTTTCCTTCAACGAGAAGGTGGCGATACCACACAGCAAGAGATCTTATCAGGGCCTGTACTTTTTTTTTGTGTATGATAAAGAGATACGCTGGCGGGACACCAGTGGACGATGATGATGCATGTGGTCAGGTCAGTTAGCCCATCGTGACAAATTCACCAAGAATTTATCATGACGGTTTCCAGGGTACATTTCAAGACTATTATATATAAATTTATTTCCACCACTATGATGAAACTGTGATTGTTTTTAAGTTTTCGTACTTTATGTTGGGCTGAAAGGACTTGTATCCAGAGCCGTAAAATATTAATAAATAAAAAAAATTAACAAGTTTCAATTACATAAAATAAAAACAAAGTTTCTTGTGACAATTAAATCAAAATTTATCTACAATCAGTAAATTGATATAAAGAAAGTAAGTGGCTTACCTAGAAAAAACGTTGGACTGTTTTTTTTATCGATGATAATGGAATGGTGTACTCGCCTGCTCTAACGGTTTACGCTGGCGGGGCACCAGTGGAGGATGATAAGATGAGCATGAGGTCAGGTCAGTTAGCCCATCGTGATAATTCACCATGAATTTATCTATTTTTTTTTATTGATGATAATGGAATGGTGCACCCGCCTGCGCTAACGGTTTACGCTGGCGGGGCACCAGTGGAGGATTATAAGATGAGAGGTTAAGCCCATCGTAACAAATTCACTAAGAATTTGTCACGATGGTTTCCAGGAAGAACCGCGTGGAGGTCGACCTGATAGGGTACGGTGTACCGTTCCCCCCTACTTTGGGCTATTGTCAGGTGCTTAAACCTGTAGCACTGCTACCTACAGAAATCTATTGTGCTCGCCCTTTTTCAAAGTTCGCTACCCATGAGGAACAAGAATTGAAGGATATTCTTAGTTGCGATGGCTTTTATCTCCTCAGGATAGAGTACACACTACTCTACTGTCTAAAGGAGATATTACGTTTATGCAAGAGTGAGCAATATGCACATAGGATGTGCAGTGGCGTTTCCTCTTTAGCTTGTCATACGTGGTGTTAATTAGGGAATCTTCTATACTAACAATGAAAATTGTAATCACTAAACATGCATCTTTATTTTGTAGTCTTAAATGTACTTGTACTGTACTTCCAACCACTTTAAAAACTGTTATAATGTATTTAAGTAATAAATATGATAATATATATATATATATATTTTCTCTACAGTTCCCTTCTGGTCTCTATAAAATTATATCCTTTTTATTTTATGTCAATATATTTTGGCGCCAAAGTTATCTCACCTTTTTAAAATCGACTACAGGCAACGGAACAAACCCAAACAGTTATAATATTGAGATAATATTAAAAAGTGGGATATTTAACACGTGCCGATTTTTCTTGTGGACAGGTCTAAATTTGCCATATGTTTATTCAATTTGCAGTGTCCAAAGTGATGGGAGTCTATGAAAATATTTTTTCGTTTATTTCCATAGTTCCAAGTTACAGATTTTTGAAGAGGAAACACTAAACATCCTATGTGGTTACCATATAGCCCGCTCATGCATAAACGAAATATCTAAAATACTCCAATAAACTATTGCTACTGAGTAAAAACAATATATGCATGATGACTAGGGATCTCACTGGACACTGCAAATTGAATAAACATATGGCAAATTTAGACCTACAAAAATTGTACTATTTATACAATTTTTAGTACTGTTACATTGATTGTAAATTTAGACAAGAAAAATCGGCACGTGTTAAATATCCCACTTTGAGTATTGTCTCAATATTATAACTGTTTGGGATTGTTCTAGGTTTGTTATTTCTCATAAATGAGAAAGAAGATTCTTTGAGAAATAAGAGGACATGTATTTTTTCATTGTTAATTACGTTTTATCATTTTTAGTGTACAATAACTTGAGGTAGACATTATTTAATACCCAGATATATTTCAATTAACCTGCCCACGGGTGATCACCCGGACCCAATCTACTTTCGTCGTGCAGTGATCCACCGGGTGTTGAGGAGTTATTCCAATAAAAGACCATTAGTTCTATAAATAAATTTATTTCTATAATCTATGACATGATTAAATTTATAACTAGGCAGTAAATTTATCTCAGATGATATCAAATTAATACATTATATCAAAACCATGAAATTGGGACCTGGTGATCACCCGTGGGCACTTTACCCACGGGTGATCACCAGGTCCCAACGCGTTCTACTTTCGTCGTGCAGTGATCCACCGGTGGTGTTCAAAACAAAGGAGCTATTCCAATAAAAGACCATTATTTCTATAAATAAATTTATTTCTATAATCTATGACATGATTAAATTTATAACTAGGCAGTAAATTTATCTCAGATGATATCAAATAATACATTATATCAAAACCATGAAAATGGCGGCGCGTTACGTTTGAACCAACTAGCAAGATATCGTAAGCATAAAATCATTGCTATGTTGAGAGACAACGTTGATCGATAGAAAACGTCGATATCGACAATCGATAAGTTGATAATATTTATCGAAAAATATTTGTCGAGATTTGTGTCAATAATCGACCATATCTATCGTATATCGACACTTATAGATTGGTATCGACAATAGTCATCCCTAACGATAGAAAAACGTCGATGTTGCCTCATGGTCTGTTTGATTTCATATCATATTGTACTTCTAAAGACTTTTTAGGTCTTTAAGTTTAAAAAAAATCCATTTTCTTGATACTAAATACCAACCGATTATTTAGTGTTTATTTCATATAAAAACGATAATTTCACGTTTATTTGATTCCGACTATTTATATAACGTTTATTTCACATATACAGATAATTTCGAGTTTATTTCATGTTGCATAAAACATCGACGGGTGATTTTCCGTTTATTTGACGTCATATATACAGTTTATTTGATTACAACCGATTATTTCATATCTCATAATACATCAACCGGAAATCTTCCATTTATCTTATACAACATCGGCCTGTTATATACGTTTATTTATATAGTTATATATTTTTTATTATTCCTGTTTTTTTTTCATATATCATAAAACATCGAGCGGAATATTTTCGTTTATTTGATATCTTATACAATATCGGCCTGTGATATACCGTTTATTTGATTTGATTACAATAGATTATTTCGAGTTTATTACATATATCATAATACATCGACTGGTGATTTTCCGTTTATTTCATATCTTATACAACATCGGCCTATGATATACCGTTTATTTCATTCATATTACAAACATATTTGTAAAACTGTAAAATATTTAAACCAAATAAAATATATGTAATTTTGTACACTCATGTAAGTCCTAAGTGTTCACACTTACATTTCTTCAGTAACCGCGACTTAAACGCAACGCTGACGCAGCGGTTACGCCGCGTCAACGTTGCGAAAACGCCAATCGCCAACAATATAATCAAAGTAATAACACTATAGTTAGATAACATAATAGTTAGATAACTTTGTAAATACACGCAAAGTCTCGGCCTACGAACTACTTACTTATATATACTACGCGAAATTATTATTTAATTCTATATTACACGATATATTAATACTACAAACAAAATATAAAACATGTAACTATATTTCAAATTCATATTAATTTTTACACTAGTTTTTTAAATAATTTCATGAATTTGCTTCTAAATATGAAGCATCTTTCCTTTCCGTATTACAATTAGGAAGACTTATAGACTAATTATAAGCAATTAAAATCCAATCAAAGTATATGAATCAAACTATTGAATTACGCCTCTAATATGCATATACATTAGCTGCCTTTACGCACTTTCACACAGTAAAGAGTGTGCAAGTAAACGTAGATAAAGAACGAGATAGACCGCGAGCGCAAACAGTGAGCGCACTCCCACGTCCTACAATACACAGTGATTGAGTGAAATTACGACGGCCTGAGCCGAGGTTCGAACCCCTAGCTGTGCCCTCAGACTAAAGTCGTATCCGTCAGGCGGGAGTTGGCCTTCAGCCGCTCCATAAGTCCTTCCTTTGGTTTGTAGTGCCATCTGCACTCGCCCCCTATCGTCCGGTGAAGCTGTAAAGGCCAGCTGCGACCAACAGCATCAGAGTAGTCCGAAAAAAAAAACTGCAAGAGTTGTACTGTCAATAGATTAGAATGGATATAGAGACGGTCTGTATATTTCTTATTATAACGCATTATTTCGTCATGAATGGTTGGTACATCAGCTTCTTTTACACGTACGCACTTTCACGCAGTAAAGAGTGTGCAAGTAAACGTAGATAAAGAACGAGATAGACCGCGTGCGCAAACAGTGAGGCACTCCCGCGCACTACAATACACAGTGATTTAGCGCCATTTTGTATTATTACAGTTTCATTAGCTTTCAACTTGGTAATTTGTATTCACACGTTTCGACTTGTAAATGTAAACTTACAAGGATTATTTAAAAGAGCAACACACAAGTTTCTTGCTCGTTCTTGTGATGAGACAGCTTTCCGAACGAGTGGTAGATAAAAAACAAATTGTTATGACTATTCAAAAGTGCTTAAATTATATATTTGAATAAATGATTTTCTATTCTATTAATTTGTATTCTATTCTATTCAACTGTGTCCTTTACGACTCATCCTGTATAATATACAATGATAATTATTATATATTTTATTTTTATTATATTATATATTTATTTATGGAACTGTAAATTAATTTGTAAGAACAATGTAACCTATTCAAAGCAAATAACTAAATAAATAAATATACAGTCGTAAAGGACACAGTTGAAAGCTAATGATCCTGTATAATATACAAAGATAAATAATTATACAGTCGTAAAGGACACAGTTGAAAGCTAATAAAACTGAATTGAGAGTAAAGTCTCATATAAACCAAAATGTTTTTTGTAGCAATACTTTCCAATACCAAACTTGAGATTATTCACAAAACGCACACCCTGTACAGTACTGGATTTAGTGCAATATTACTGTATATCCCAATTTGTTGAAATTAGACTTTAAAGACTAATCTTTAGAGTGTATTTTCTATAAATTTGACATATCATAAGTGTCTGTAATAGACCTACATGAATAAAGATATTTTGAATTTGATTTTTAATATTATTGAGTTATACCATATATATAAGTTTACATTTAAAAGTGTTTAATATTGTTAATTCTAATTAATAATTACATCTAATTAACGTATGTTTTAAACATTATAATGTAGTCTATATAATATAGAAATGTACGGTTATGATTAAGGAAAAATTAACACAGCGCCAATAAAAAAAGCTATAAATATCTCATACATGTTTAACATACATATATATTTACCATATTTATGCGTTTATATATATTTTCGTGGCATTTTCCTGTTCGTTATTTTATATTAGACGAGATGCCATTACACTCGTGTTGTGTTCATGAGTATGCTTGTTTATATGTATCTATACATATAAATAAAATTGGAGTGTCTGTTTGTTATATTGAAATAACCATTTTTCACTACATGCATATGAATATAAATACGGTACATACACCAAAATAACATTTTCTTCATTTTTTTCTGTTTGTACTGGCTAATCTCTGAAATGACTGGACCGATTTTGACCGGGACTTTTATTGGCAGGTAGCTGATGTAATAAGGAGTAACTTAGGACACTTTTATTTTAGAAAAATAAAGTTAAATTCCACATGGACAAAGTCGCGAGTGCAGCTAGTATTATATACATACTGTGCCCGCGTCTTCGTTCGCGTGGTCATAAAAAACACTGTCATAAAAAGAGCGAGTGGCAGGGGAAGCGGTTGAATGTAAACGTAGCATAACACAAGCTCTGCTTACCGTGGGACTAGTTTTTTTTTATACCACGTAGTTGGCAAATATGGGACACAGTCACCTAGATACATCAAAATAATAATTGCATTTAATAATGTCTAGTAAGACAAATTCAATATTGTCTACTAAGCACTGCTGTGTCTAAACTGTGTCACCCCACCTTACATTTTCCTATTTTTATTTAGTATATAAGATCATTATTTCTATGTACACATTGTCAGTTTATCATCATATGTAATATACATCGTCTCGACCAGCAACATCTTATTATTTACCCGCAACAGCAAACAAGCATACGGCCCATCTGATGGAACAATTACCGTAGCCTATAGACCCCTGAAACACCAGGGGTGACACGTGCGCGTTGCCGACCCTTAAGAAACCTTAATATACCCTTCTTGAAAAGATGGCGCTGTGTTAATTGTCCAGGGTTATTTATTATTATATATACATTTTGACTTAGCTGTTAGAAATAGTTTTTTTTTATAATTATTCACACCTGTACCTTTATTAACTGTAAATCAAACTGAATATACTTAGATCTATACTGAATTAAGTTCAAATTTCAATTTCTTGATATTAGACTTTTAAACTAAAAGTTTAGAGTGTATTTTCCTATATTTGTATTTTTTAAAATTAATGCATTAAAACCCAGTTGATATTAGACTTTAAAGCAAATAATTTAGAGTGGATTTTCCTACATTTGTATTTTAAATTAATCCATTATAACCCAGTATTATTTCGAAGCGTTCTGTATCGTATATATATTTATATATAAAAATTACGTGTCACGTTGTTCGTCCGCGATGGACTCCTAAACTACTGAACCGATTGCAAACTTGATTTGCACGTTGTGTGCAATTTGATCCAACTTGAAAGATAGGATAGGTTACATCTCAATTTATAGTCCCAATATTATTTTATTCAAGGACCTCAGCCACAGCAGCGCGTGTCTGAGGTCCTTGCATACAAGATTATATAGTATAATATATCTTCTACTCACTTTCAATTCACAAACTAGAAGTTAAGTCCATTTTTTTTCTTCTAAAATTACCTTTTTTTTAATGTTCACTTCACAAACCTATCACATCAATTGTCTATTCACAGGGTGTCTTGCAGGTCGCTACGTCATTGGACATAGACAATCAGCCTGTGGAAGAAAGAGTACATTTTAGAATACATTACAAAACTTTATTAGATTTCGTTTATAGTATAGGAGACAAACGAGTTTGCAGATCATCTAATGGTAAGTGATTACCGCCGCCTATGAGCACCCGCAATACTAGGGGAATTGCAAGTGCGGCTTTTTAAGAATGAATAAGTTTTTTTTAGCTTAGATCTCTTTTCAAGTTTCATTAGGTATTGTGTATTTGAGGTGATATGTGGGATTTATTAGTTCGTTAATTGTTTAATTCCACTACTATTTGATTGTGTGAGACTACAAACATTCAGTACGGAATTTCGATCACCAAGGGGGTGGACTGAATTTACCTTTTCAGCTACATATAAGTATGAGAGTGTAATAAGTACAGGGACGGACTTGCAGACTGGGCTTACCTTCGAGTTACATATAAGTACAAGAGTTGAGTCTGTACAGGGGCGGACTCTGTTCACCTTTAGAGATATATATAAGTATAAGAGTGCGGTACGTATAAGGACGGATAGGGCTCATTTTTTGAGCTACATATCTGTATAAGAATTCTAGCATCTACATGGGCTGACTCAGTTAAAGTGGTGGGGTACGTATAGACGCGGGGGCGGCGCGCCCTCAGCTGCGTGTGAGTACAGAGTGGGGTACGTACAGACGCGGACTACCGCGAGGCGCCCGCGGCCCCCGCCGCCAGGTCCACGCACAGGACGGCGGCGGGGGCGGCGCGCCCTCAGCTGCGTGTGAGTACAGAGTGGGGTACGTACAGACGCGGACTACCGCGAGGCGCCCGCGGCCCCCGCCGCCAGGTCCACGCACAGGACGGCGGCGGGGGCGGCGCGCCCTCAGCTGCGTGTGAGTACAGAGTGGGGTACGTACAGACGCGGACTACCGCGAGGCGCCCGCGGCCCCCGCCGCCAGGTCCACGCACAGGACGGCGGCGGGGGCGGCGCGCCCTCAGCTGCGTGTGAGTACAGAGTGGGGTACGTACAGACGCGGACTACCGCGAGGCGCCCGCGGCCCCCGCCGCCAGGTCCACGCACAGGACGGCGGCGGGGGCGGCGCGCCCTCAGCTGCGTGTGAGTACAGAGTGGGGTACGTACAGACGCGGACTACCGCGAGGCGCCCGCGGCCCCCGCCGCCAGGTCCACGCACAGGACGGCGGCGGGGGCGGCGCGCCCTCAGCTGCGTGTGAGTACAGAGTGGGGTACGTACAGACGCGGACTACCGCGAGGCGCCCGCGGCCCCCGCCGCCAGGTCCACGCACAGGACGGCGGCGGGGGCGGCGCGCCCTCAGCTGCGTGTGAGTACAGAGTGGGGTACGTACAGACGCGGACTACCGCGAGGCGCCCGCGGCCCCCGCCGCCAGGTCCACGCACAGGACGGCGGCGGGGGCGGCGCGCCCTCAGCTGCGTGTGAGTACAGAGTGGGGTACGTACAGACGCGGACTACCGCGAGGCGCCCGCGGCCCCCGCCGCCAGGTCCACGCACAGGACGGCGGCGGGGGCGGCGCGCCCTCAGCTGCGTGTGAGTACAGAGTGGGGTACGTACAGACGCGGACTACCGCGAGGCGCCCGCGGCCCCCGCCGCCAGGTCCACGCACAGGACGGCGGCGGGGGCGGCGCGCCCTCAGCTGCGTGTGAGTACAGAGTGGGGTACGTACAGACGCGGACTACCGCGAGGCGCCCGCGGCCCCCGCCGCCAGGTCCACGCACAGGACGGCGGCGGGGGCGGCGCGCCCTCAGCTGCGTGTGAGTACAGAGTGGGGTACGTACAGACGCGGACTACCGCGAGGCGCCCGCGGCCCCGCCGCCCGGTCCACGCACAGGACGGCGGCGGGGGCGGCGCGCCTGCGTGTGAGTACAGAGTGGGGTACGTACAGACGCGGACTACCGCGAGGCGCCCGCGGCCCCCGCCGCCAGGTCCACGCACAGGACGGCGGCGGGGGCGGCGCGCCCTCAGCTGCGTGTGAGTACAGAGTGGGGTACGTACAGACGCGGACTACCGCGAGGCGCCCGCGGCCCCCGCCGCCAGGTCCACGCACAGGACGGCGGCGGGGGCGGCGCGCCCTCAGCTGCGTGTGAGTACAGAGTGGGGTACGTACAGACGCGGACTACCGCGAGGCGCCCGCGGCCCCCGCCGCCAGGTCCACGCACAGGACGGCGGCGGGGGCGGCGCGCCCTCAGCTGCGTGTGAGTACAGAGTGGGGTACGTACAGACGCGGACTACCGCGAGGCGCCCGCGGCCCCCGCCGCCAGGTCCACGCACAGGACGGCGGCGGGGGCGGCGCGCCCTCAGCTGCGTGTGAGTACAGAGTGGGGTACGTACAGACGCGGACCAGGTCCCGCGACGGCGGCGGGGGCGGCGCGCCCTCAGCTGCGTGTGAGTACAGAGTGGGGTACGTACAGGCTACCGCGAGGCGCCCGCGGCCCCCGCCGCCAGGTCCACGCACAGGACGGCGGCGGGGGCGGCGCGCCCTCAGCTGCGTGTGAGTACAGAGTGGGGTACGTACAGACGCGGACTACCGCGAGGCGCCCGCGGCCCCCGCCGCCAGGTCCACGCACAGGACGGCGGCGGGGGCGGCGCGCCCTCAGCTGCGTGTGAGTACAGAGTGGGGTACGTACAGACGCGGACTACCGCGAGGCGCCCGCGGCCCCCGCCGCCAGGTCCACGCACAGGACGGCGGCGGGGGCGGCGCGCCCTCAGCTGCGTGTGAGTACAGAGTGGGGTACGTACAGACGCGGACTACCGCGAGGCGCCCGCGGCCCCCGCCGCCAGGTCCACGCACAGGACGGCGGCGGGGGCGGCGCGCCCTCAGCTGCGTGTGAGTACAGAGTGGGGTACGTACAGACGCGGACTACCGCGAGGCGCCCGCGGCCCCCGCCGCCAGGTCCACGCACAGGACGGCGGCGGGGGCGGCGCGCCCTCAGCTGCGTGTGAGTACAGAGTGGGGTACGTACAGACGCGGACTACCGCGAGGCGCCCGCGGCCCCCGCCGCCAGGTCCACGCACAGGACGGCGGCGGGGGCGGCGCGCCCTCAGCTGCGTGTGAGTACAGAGTGGGGTACGTACAGACGCGGACTACCGCGAGGCGCCCGCGGCCAGGTCCCCGCCGCCAGGTCCACGCACAGGACGGCGGCGGGGGCGGCGCGCCCTCAGCTGCGTGTGAGTACAGAGTGGGGTACGTACAGACGCGGACTACCGCGAGGCGCCCGCGGCCCCCGCCGCCAGGTCCACGCACAGGACGGCGGCGGGGGCGGCGCGCCCTCAGCTGCGCCGATGCTTCCCGCCTCGACGGCGACGCTCGCGCCGCACCTGCACGACATACCGTACCGTATAATGCAACACGATACAATGATAAACACAAAAAAAAACGCTGGACGAGTAATCAGAAACCCATCTAGTCCCGAGCTAAACAGAGCTTGAATTATGAGTGCTATTAATGAGGAAAAAGGAATTGTTAGTAATGTGGACTGATGATTATTACTAGCAATGTCCAATTCAGAACTTCCACGCGCTACCCCTTGGAAACCATCGTGATCAACTTGTCACGATGACCTAACTAACCCACCCACATACTCTTCTTATCCTCCACTGGTGTCCGGCCAGCGTAAACCATTAGAACAGGCAAATGAACCATTCCGTTATAATCCTTTAAAAATAAAATTAACTTAGATGATATAATCAGCTTAAATATATGTGATCAACTCACCATCCCGACCTCGCCGTCAGCCCAGCGCTCGTACGCGCGCTCCCTCTTCAACCACTCCTGGTATTTATACCACCATTCTTCCCACTTCACATAATCACCCAGAGTCAACCCTGAAAACATATCATAACTTTAAAACAAACCCTTGCCAGTCAGACATTGTTCTACAGAAAATATAACAATCAAAATTTTATCTTAGCAAAATGAAATGGAGAGAAATATTTTGAAACGTAGAAGACAAAAGACCAGAAATATAGACTGTTTGCCGCAATTTTTCCTTTCCTTACGCAAGGAATCTGAAAAGGACAGAGGTGCTTCGCCCGAGCCCGATCGACAAGACTCGGGCGGTCGTACACGCTGTCGATCGGAAGACGTTGAACGATGGCGAACAATTTTTCCAACCGCATAATAATTAGTACTTTTGGACAATATATAGACTAAATTCTTCGGACACTTGATACGGCACGATGATTTCATGAAAATTATTATTGAGGGAAAAATAGAAGGAAAGAGGGGAAGGGGAAGACCAAGGCATAGCTACATCAAACAAATTAAGGACAAAATGGGAGTCGTGTCGTATCAAGAATTAAAGAGCATGATGGAAGATCGCGGAAAGTGGCAAGAGCTCCACCGACAAGAGCGTAGCTCTTAAATTATGAATGAATGAATATACTAAATTGTAGCATCATGTGCTTCATGTAATACGCAGATCAGGTCCTTCTAGTGAATGATGACAAGTACCTGGGAATGCATCTGGATCGCAGACTGACTTGGCAAAAACACATGGATTATACGCAAACAACTAGACACCAAAATCCGTAGCTTAGACTGGATGATAGGACGAAAATCCCAACTTACCCACAACAGTAAAATGGCTGTATACAAAACCATCAAACATATTTGGACATATGGCATCCTACTATGGGGCTCAGCCAGCAATAGCAATATTGAAATTCTAGAGAGGTTCCAGAGTGAATTGCTTTTCGGTAGCTTCGCGAAAACTCCAGAACGGCTGAACCATTTCGCTAATTTTAGTCTTGAAATATTCGTGGAAGTCCAGGGAAGGTTTAAACGGTGATAAAATATGAAGAAATTGCATGTAAAATAGTAGAAACAACAATCTAGACACGCGGTAGCGTGTCAAGCCGAGTTTCAAGTAAACTGGCCTGCAGCACCGTGTGTATATTTACACGAACCATTTGGAAGAAACCGAAAATATCATTTCTTCTTATAACTTAGGATAATATACTGTAGCCTAAGGTCTAACTTGGCTAGTTTTCATATACGAAATATACTGTAGCCTTCGCAAGTTCTAAACATTTACAACAGTTACTTGTCGGTTCCTATTTTATTATTAGTAGTAACTAGCAATCGAAAGTAATAATTGGTATATGAGAACTGGCCAAGTTAGACCTTAGGCTACAGTATATTATCCTAAGTTATAAGAAGAAATGATATTTTATATTGTTATAAATACATTTCAGGACAGATCATTGAACTTGGCACCCATTTAGATCTCATCTCTTTTGTCGTAGAAGTCAACAATCAAGGTATATATCATAATATTAAACTCGGCTATCATTTCACATTTATGTTTTTGATGGGATATTGAAATTCTAGAGAGGTTTCAGAGTGAATTGCTTTTCGTTAGCTTCGCTAAAACTCCAAAACGGCTGAACCATTTCGCTAATTTTAATCTTGAAATATTCGTACAAGTCCAGGGACAGTTTAAACGGTGATAAAATATGAAGAAATTGCATGTAAAAGAGTAAAAATAACAATTTTATTTTCCCATACAAACTGCTGATACCTGTCAAACAGGGTGCGTTCAGAAATTTATTGCGTAACTACAAAGAACCTTTGACATATTCAATATTTAGATGGAACGGAGTACGCGGCGTCAGATAGTACAATACATAAATATACATTTTTTTTTTCGTCTTACCAAGCCTTTAACAGATTGGTTGTGGGACTGTTGACGGGAGAGAACTATACCTCCAGTGAGGAAACTGTCTCATCGGTGAATAAGATCCCATGCATGGAGTCTCTTAAGCCTTCTGCATTGCAAGGGGTCTCGTAGTGCTGTTGCGAGGATATTGGTATGCTTTTTTATTTCTCTTTGGACTTCTCGTGGAGAGCAGCTTTTAATTGGAAGAGATAATTGGGAGTCAGCCCTAAGATAGTCAAGTATCTCTTTTTCGGCTTCTTCATCACCGCCATTTGGAGTAGATACATATGGCGAACTTAACACTTAAAATTGTAGAGATTTCGCTGGTATACTAATGACTCCAATTTCGACCGCATATATTTTAACCACATATACAAAGAATAAGATACAAGAAGGTCATACTAAACAAAATCCGCACACATCTGACCCTGTCTATATAAATAACAAAATTCAAATTCAAAATATCTCTATTCATGTAGGTCTATTACAGACTCTATAATATGTCAAATCTACTGTCAGTTCGGAATGATCTCGAGATGAGAACTGACAAGAAACTCAGCTTGTATTCTTTTCAAATAAATAGAAGGTATAAAATACTTACCTCTGAGATAGCCCCGCTTCTTGTAGTAATCGTATCGCACTCTAACATCATCCCAGGATGGTAGACCTCCGGGGGCTGCAGCCAGCAACTCCTCAGGGTAGCTGCCCACCGGTGCTGGCTCCAAACCACTGCAACATAGTTATATGTATATTAACGACATCTGTCAAACGCATAAGGAACCAAAAGCGTCGTCATTGTCAAATGGAACACGGATGGCCTCCCTCTACAGCACTGAAAATAACTTCACTCGGGGCTTTGAATTTGTTTATAATTGTTAACAATTACGCGTTATACTTCTATGTAAAATTTGGACTATTAAAAATAAATACTTGTACCACAAACTATCTAATAAAACAATGGAATTGACATCAATAGAATTTAAGAACAATATAATTTGATATTTCGAGGAATATCCTTTTTATAATGTGACTGAATACCTGAATTACAATATAAAATTATGACATTCCATTAAGTGAATTTTAATTACTTTTATATATATGTTATATATTATTATTTTGAATATTTAAACTTGTAAATGTGACATAATTATCTTAAAAAAAAAATGTAATTACTATTGATGTGTAACGAGATTTGTTACATTTGTGAATAAAATAATATAAAATATGAAATACTTATTATTTGTTGGTTGTGTTAAAGCTGCTTTCTGTTTGCTTTGGGAGAAGTGTAAATTTTGTACTTAAATTTAAATGAAACGACGTTGTGTCTTCGTAATGTATTTTGGCGACTGATTGTAATGTACACAAACGGTGGCCGGCCGGCAGAAACACACATAACTATAACTACGGTCCGATATAGACCAACCATTATTATTAGGATATTAAATTATTTGTAATTACCAACAAGATTCTAAACTGTACAAGGGATAGGCGTGTTAGTTACATACCATGCTCCTCCTAAACGGATTTACCAATTTTTTTTAAACTTTACATGTACAATCAGTAGGTTTGAGAATCAACTACTATTTTTCATACCCCTAAGTAATAAGGGTTGTCTATCCCTAACGTTTTATTAATTTTTTTGGACATTTTGTGTATGACTCTGTAGCACTGCGACTTATATAGGTCTATTGTGCTCGCCCTTTTTCGGAGTTTGCTACCAAGACCCATTAAGGACAAGATGTGAAGGATATTCTTAGGAGCGTGGTTTTTATCTCCTCAGGAAAGAGTGTAAACTTTCCAAAGGAGATATTTCGTTTATGCATGAGTGGGCTACAACCACATAGGATGTGTAGTGCCGTTTCCTCTTCAGCTTGGTCTACAGATGTTTGTTGTCCTGTGCCAGAAGTGTAGCGTGTTTAGGCGTATAAAAATCTGTTTGAAAATTAATCCTTACGTAAAGAAATCTGTGAAGAATGAAAGTGTGTGATGCGAACCTATTGCGAGGCACTTTATCTTTCGTGAAAGTGTGTGATGCAAGCTTTTTTTTTTGTCACAGCATCATAAATAAATCACTTTTGATTACGCACGTCGGGGTCCTTGTGGCCCGGGTGCCCCGCATAATTGATACGGCAGATACGGTCCTGTCCTGTGCACGATTTTTATAGAATGTGTAGTGTGTAGTGTGGGGTACTGACGGGTAGGCGTCGGGCCTGGTGGCGGCCGCGGGGGGGTCGTCCTGCTCGTTGCCGCGCTCTATGCGCACGTGCAGCGTGGCCTCCCTGCGTGTGATGCGCATGTTCTCGAGCCGCGCCGACCGGTCCGCGGACCACTGCGCCATCTTGCCGAACCGTTCCGACAACGTCAACCTACACAGAGGGAAAGAGGATTGTTAGTCATGTGGACTGATGATCTTATGCTTATGCTAAGGTAGCAATGTACCATCTGACTTGATGGTACATTGCTACCTTAGCATAAGCTATAAATATGTATATTGACCTACACGCGATTGTTCCTGGAAACCATAGTGATAAATTGTTGGTGAATTTGTCACGATGGTATAGCTGATCTGACCTCATGCTCATCCTATCATCCTTCACTGAATTCGTTTAGAATTTAATTAACAACCTAAAAAGTTGTGATTAAGTATAAATATCACATTCAAACTTAGTAAGACAAAAAACAAAAATAGGTGACGAAAGTTTGTGTATAAATCCGTAATTTTTCAAGCTTTTTGATGAAATGATTTTTCCCCGTCTTTTTGGGCTTCAATTAACAAATATATTTTCTTTATATAACTAACGTTAATCGTTCCACACGTACAAGTGGAAGGCATAGCTATTTTAATATAAAACCAAGCATTATAACCCTGACCTCTGGGGCTGCGGGTCGGAGCTGGCGTCGGACTCGCTGTCGCTGTCGCTGTCGGCCAGCGCGGCCGCGATGGCTGCCGGGGACACGCCCCTGTCTGCGGGCTTGTCCCCGGGCGGGCGGGGGCGGCGCGCGGCGGCGGCGGGGGCGGCGGGGGGGCCGGCGGCGGCGGCGGCGGGGGCGGCCGTGGAGGCGGGGGCGGCGGGGGGGCGCCGCTCGCCCTCCCGCTTTATGTGCGTAGCGGGCAGAGGTGGCGGACGCACCGCTAGTTGTGTGCGCTGCCACTCCAATACCTGCATCAGACGTAATACTGTCTATATATTGTTTTAAATAATACTAGCAGACTCGGCCACGGTTTACTGTAGCTAAGGTCCTTGAATAAAATAATATTGCGGCTATAATTTGAGATGTAAGCTATCCTATCTTTCAAGTCGGATCAAATTGCACGCAATGTGCAAATCAAATTTGCAATTGATTCAGTTGTTTAGAAGTCCATCGCGGACAAACAATTTGGCACGTAACTTTTATATATAAAGATGTCACGTAGTTACACAAAATTCGTTTTTTTTTACTCAATGCGTCCAAAACTTGACCTTCAACCCAATATTACATCTACATCTTATATATAAAATTCAGTCACATTATTAGTTACCATATTCCTCAGAAATGACTTTCCCGATGTTTATAAAATTTGGGCCTGAACTGCAGAGGCCTACTGACCTTCTCCTCTCGGCTGCGCTTGCTGGCCTCCCTGGCCTTGAGCAGTTCCCTGGTGGGCTGCACGGCGCGGGCGGCGCCGGGCGGCGGGACTCTCTTGCGGGCGGCGGCGGTGGGCGGCGCCGCGGGGGGCGGAGCCCTGCACCAGACACATACGTTATACTCATATTATGACAGACTCGGTAGTCTAATGGTTTAATGGTCTAATGATGTAAGCACGCCACTTTACTTCCGATGGTCGCGGGTTCGATTATCCGCAAAGTACAAACATTTGTATTCATGAGTATGATTGTTTGTATCGGTTTATGTGTTCTCTATGTAAATTATGTATTTACAAAAAATATATGATCAGCTAATCTCTGAAATGGTTGAACGGATTTTGACGGGACTTTTTTTGGCAGGTAGCTGATGTAATAAGGAATAACCTAGGCTAGAAAAAATATTTTATTTCAGAATATAAAGTTAAATTCCACGCGGACGAAGTTGCGGGTGCAGCTAGTGTAATAATAATCTCAGGACAATTCACCATCCATCTAGACCCAAGTTAAGCTAGCTAGAGCTTGTGTTATAAGAACTACACATCTGTTTGTTTAACTTCCTAATTTGTTATTAATTAATACACGGGTATAGATTTGACGTATCTGTATGAAATACTGACATTACAACAATCATAAATAAAACAGTAAATGCGCTTCCATTACTTAACACAAGAGCGCCATCTATGGCGATTATAACTCATTTTAGTCTACATCATATTAAATATGTATAAATGTGTAGCAGTGTAACTGTGCTGATGTTGGCAATAAATGGATTTATTATTATTATTATTATTATTAAATATTGCAACTCATTTTAGTCTACATCAATATTAATAAGATTATATTAAAAGTTCATAATAAACTCACCTGGGCTTGGTACTCTTGGGTGGTGGAGGTCCGGTCTTCTTATTCTTCGCGGAGCACACCGAACACGATTCATCCGAACAACTGCTCACCGACGAGCCGGACTGCGAAGACTGGAACATACAGGGACATCAATATAAATTAAAAAAAAAGTAATTTTTACGGTTCAGTTTCAGCTACAGATTCAGTCGAGAAGAACTAGTAATAATAATAATAATTATAATTAGGATACACTTAAACATGTCGCAAATGCTTTCCTCCAAAACCGTCACTCCTCCGTTCGAGCGATCTACTGTATGAAGAGTCGTGACTTATTAAGAGGAAAATTCAAATATTCTCACCGTTGCTTCTCAATTTATATATTCAAATATCCTATATGTTTATAAAAATCTTTACTTCTTTCCAAAAAACAGAAATATTCATAATATTAATACTAGATTTAAAGACAAACTTGCTGTCAGCAATAATTAAAAAAAAGGCAATAGATCTTTTATGGAAATAGGTACAAAAAGATACCAAAGGATATATTGGAATTACCCTTAAATAAATTCAAAACATCTGTTAAATCATATTTACTGAGCAAAGCCTATTACTCACTAAACGATTACTTGAATGACGAGCGTGCATGGCAATAGTTTTCATGTTCGGGATTTTCATTTAATGTTAGACATAGACACCTATATAAATACATATGCATTTTAAATAAACTGGCTTTAAAAAAAAAGTAATTCAATTGAGTTTCTTGCCAGTTCTTCTCAATTGGATCTATATACCGAACTGGACGGTAGGGAAAAAATAAAATTATAATGTAAAAACTTGACGTTCATAAGCGGCTAACATGTCCTACATGAATAAATGATTTCTGAATTTTGAATTTTGATCAATTTCTGGTCCAATTCATACGGCGATAGAAATTACGACAGCCTGAGCCGAGGTTTGAATCCCTAGCGGTGCCTTCCCACTACAGTCGTATCCGTCAGGCGGGAGTTGGCCTTCAGCCGCTCCATAAGTCCTTCCTTTGGTTTGGAGTGCCATCTGCACTCGCCCCCTATCGTCCGGTGAAGCTGTAAAGGCCAGCTGCGGCCAGCATTAGAGTAGTCCAAAAAAAAAGCTGTCATTCTTAACCCATGCCGTATTGTAAGAAAATTTCTTTCATCATTCTCGTATAACTTTTAAACTAATCCACGCTTGGCTAAGAACCGCGTGTTTGAACGTATCACTCACTACTACTTGAGTGGTTTTTTTTTAAGGGATGGTAATGGATCGGTGCTTCCGCTTGCGCTAACGGTTTACGCTGGCGGGGCACCAGTGGAGGATGATAAGATGAGCACGAGGTGAGGTCGTGTACTGGAGTGGGTGGTGCTTACCTTCCTGGGCGAGGGCGGCGAGGGCGGCGAGGGGGGCCGCGCGGCGCGGGCGGCGGGGGCGCGCGGCGGGCGGGCGCGGGGCGGCGCGCCGCGCGGGGAGCGGCGCCGCCCGCCCGGGGGGCTCCGTCTGCGGGGGGACGGGTTTTAGTGACATCGATGTTATTGTTCATAACTTGATGTTGAGACTCGGTAGAATGCTAAAGCTATAATGAGTCACTGGCAGTTTTTATATTCGTGTTAAGGAAAATACTCTCTGCTACCAAAATGTTAGGGAAAGTACGTATATATATAGGGAAAAATATGTGGAAGCGTCTGTCACGTACCTGTATGGTTCTGCGGATTTCTTGGGCTTCAGGGTCTCGAAGGTATCTTCGCTAGCTTTCCAGTTTCACAGTAGGTTTAACACAGTTCTAATTTATTTTAATTCACAACACAATGCGCGCGCGCGTCAAGGCCGCTGTACGGTCAGTTCAGTACTGTAGGTAAGGGAGGGGAACAGAAACCGCGGGAACACAAACTAACGGACTCTAATATCATAATCTGTGCCTACGATGGCACAGAGCAGATTTTGAACAATTCGTTTACACCCATATTTAAAATATGAGAGTTCTTATTATACATTTGTTATTATATTACTTCTGTCACTGCGCTCTGTTATAATAAACGTCTCTACAAGCATCTCTATTACTTTCATTCATTTTTACTAAAGCGACTCCTACAATATTGGCTCGGAGGTGCATCGTGTTGTATGGTTGATAAAAATCCCACACTAACTGAGCTCCTACCGACGGATGAATAGGTACACAAGTTTAGAATTTTCGTAACTGGTCTCGGACAGTGTGGTTTCAGAGGAGCTTCGTCCCGCGTATACTTTCATTGTGGAACTAACTACTATAACTGCCAAGGTTTTCTCTTGAGATGACAGAATGAGATTTTCAAGAAGGCTTATTAGGGTTTCAACGCACACATGACACTCCTAGTGTTTCAGACTTCTATATACTATGGTAACTAATTAGAATCATATAGGTTCTATGCTTGATTGACACCATCATAGTATAAAACAAGTGTCACCTGAGGGGGCTCCTGCGGGGGCTCCGACGGGGGCTGCGCCGCAGCGAGCGCGAGCGCGACCTCCGCGGGGAGCGCCGCCCCACCACCGGCGACCTGCAACACACACCCTCTTCAATAACGACCAGGATTAGTGGTGCGGTTTACGCAATTTATTTATTTCTTTAAAGTTTAGGAACTTTTGTACAAATAACTACATGAATTCCCCAGTGGGCAAATTGCCTACTCCACTATGTGAAAGATAGGTTTTTACACCAAATAATATACATAGAAAACATCGGAAGTAAAGCTGCTAAATTGCTAAACCACCGAAGCCGTCAAACACTGATGATGAACTTCTTACCTAGACCTGCGTCCAGCTACAGGTGATCTGGACCGCCGTGGCGACACAGAGCCCGAGCCGTCCAAGTACATCTGCTTGTAACCCGTATGGCGCCATCTGTGTTCACAGAAATAGAAATAATCTTTATTCGAATAAACTGGACCCGCGGTTAGTATTAGTATTAATTAGTTATTAGTATTAATTATTGAATATTACTTTGACAATATACCTCAGAGTGCATATACATACATATATATATAACATAGAATCTTATCACTGGATCTGTAATTTGTCGGATTGACTCTTTTGTAAAAAATTCCGTACTATAGGGGACCCTTAGGCAGTACTCTATAATGCAACAAATTCGATGGTCCGACACTGCCCTGCAAAACGTTTGTCGGATAACCGGGGGTTGTAAACTCAATTTTTGAATAGTCATATTTTTGACTCTACACAATGAGGGGACAAGTAAAAGGCATGCCAAAATCAACACTCATTCTTAGTGCAATCAGGTAATATTGTCAGCGCTATGAATTTTAAGTTATTTTTACAAAAACATTATCATTTACAAACTCTTCAATTTTATAACAAACATTTTTACAGAGAAAGTGTTTTATACGATATTTGAATCTTTTCTCAGGCAGATTTATAATTACACTTAATCTTACTAAATGTTAAATTAATTATGGTCGCCCTAGGACGAAATGAACAATTCAACCCCTATTTTATCCCTTCTCAGATCAAATCATAATTATTTCAGTTAGCACTTCATAAAGACTTGTCAGAAAGCAACTGCCCTTCCATCAAAACAATTAATTATCCCAAACTCACCTGTTGGGATCCTTCTCCTCAACTTCCAGGAGCTTCCTGTCCCAGCTGCCCGGAGACGCCTGACGGGCTCTCTTCATCACGTTATCTATCTCCTTGCGACGGCCGGCTGGATTAGATGGATCTGAGGGATGAATTTTTTATTAAACACTAGCTGTGCCCGCGATACCGCGTTATATTTCAATATAAAATATAGCCCATGTCACTCAGATGCATAACATATATAAAGATTCATAAATCCGTTCAGTAGTTTTTGCGTGAAAGAGTAACAAACATCCATACTCACAAACTTCCGCAACAGAATCATCAGAATAACACATATGCTATTTCACGCGGGTGAAACCGTGGCCACAGCTAGTGAAAGAACATAATTAGAATTTTTGTAAAGTTACGACAATTAACGCTTTCTTCCGTAGATACGCTTCGAACGTACTGGATCGATTTGAAAATTTCTTTTACCATTAGAAGACAGAATATTTTCAATATCGTTAGGTATCTGTACAAGAACTTTGATAATGTAACCAAACGTGTGAAGGGTGGGAAGGTGATTGGTGTTAATGCCCATTGCTAGCAATGTACCATGTCAGGTTGACGTTCACATGTCTCTTCCTGGAAAACCATCGTGATAAATTCCTGGTGAATTTACCACGATGTGCTAACTGACCTGACCTCATACTCATCTTATTCTCCACTGTTGCCCAGCGTAAACCTTTAGAGCAGGCGGGCACCACCATTATCATTCATACAAACTCACCAGTGAGCCTCGAGTGCTGTGGGTTCCGATCCATGTGCAGCCGGTTCTTCGACGCTGTCTCAGCGGCCCGCGACACCGATCCATTTCTGCGGGACGACATCCTGCAAATGGAAAGAATATTTTGAAGTATCTGCATTACATTCCATTTTCTCTAAATTCTTTCTACTATATATTTATTATTCAAGACAGAAATGTAAATAGTCAGGTCACATCACGGGCTCCATAAAATATGGTCGAGCGCAATGGCTAGCCATACGTCATACTCGTGAACGGGTGCTGCTCGTAGGGACTGGTCTGCTCTAATAACTACGACTGATTTAATCCTATTGTGTATTTAATATCTGTCCCTAATAAATGAGTGATAGTTGGTGTTTTGAATTCCCAAGTTTCGAATTGGAAATGTGAAGTTACAAAAACAGCAACACATAAGTTTCTTGCTCGTTTTTCTTGTGATGATATAGATTTCCGAATGAGGGGTGGATTAAAAAAAATTATAACTATGACTATTCAAAAGTGCTTAAGTTAGGTTTATTTGAATAAATACAGTACAATACAGAGATAAAAGGTGGACTCTTCATGGTATAAGACTTGGAAATCTTAATAAGATAAATACATAATAAATAGCTAGGACAAAAGTGAACTCACCAATTAATGAAATGGCTAGGACTGTCAGGCAAAAGGCTAGTAGCAAGACAGACGTAAAGATGGTCTGATGACATCAAACATATAGCAGGAGAAAATTGATTGAGTGTGGCTATGAATAGAGAATCAAGGGGGCAAGATAGAGCCTTTTAACCACGTAGGACCATATATAAAAGTCTATATATATGAATTGCTGTTCATTAGTCTCACTAAAACTCAAGAATGGCTTAACCGATTTGACTAATTTTAGTCTTAAAATATTTGTAGATGTCCAGGGAAGGTTGTTTAAATATTCCCTGGACTTCTACGAATATTTTAAGACTAAAATTAAAAGTGATAAAATATGAAAAAATTGCATGTAAAATAGTAGAAACAACATTTATATTTTCCCATACAAACTGCTGTTACCTGTCAAACAGTGTTCAGAAATTGATTGCATAACTAACCTTCAAAAAACCTTTGACATATTTAATTTTGAGCCGAAACAGAGTTTTTGAGGTCAGCTAGTATATATATATAATTGTATTTATATGGAAAAATAAAGATTAAATAAACAAATTCATCTGTTTATAGCAGAAGAAAATTGGTCGAGTGTGGCTGTCAATAGAGAATCATGGAGCAAATTGGAGTAGACTTTTACCCATGACCATATATGAAGAAATCAAATAAAATTTTATATATATAAATACTTAGAATATGTTTATATGGGAAAATAAAGCTTAAATAAACAAATTCATCTTAGAATGTAGTTATAGCAGAAGAAAATTGGTTGAGTATGGCTATGAATAGAGAATCATGGGGCAAATAAGAGGCTTTTACCCATATGGGATCCTATGTGAAGAAACCAAATTGAAGATGTCTACATATATATATATGTTACTAGCTGTCCCGGTAAACATTGTTTTGCCTTAAAAAATAAAAAAAAAATTTAGGGGTGGACTACTCCTAACATTTAGGGGGATGAAAAATAGATGTTGGCCGATTCTCAGACCTACTCAATACACTCACAAAATTTCATGAGAATCAGTCAAGACGTTTCGGAGGAGTATGGGAACGAAAACTGTGTCATGAGAATTTTACACATTTTTACATTGTTTATATCTATAGGTTAAATGAAAATCCAGTGCATAAATAAATATTGCCATATACATTTGCCATTCAAGTAACTATTTATTGGATGGACTTTGCTTAATAAATATAAATAAAACTAAATAGCAATTTAGGGGTATTCTTGTTAGTACACCCAGCTGAAAGGTAAAAACCGAACCAGTATCATTAAGCTGAAAGTAATTTTTTACATTTAGATTATAAAGAATATTTTCAATTATTTACTTCTTTCAAAATCAAAATTTCTTTATTCACATGAGTCTATTAAACTCTTATGTCAAATCTACCAGCAATATCGAGGTAA
The DNA here is from genome assembly GCF_030625045.1 of Achroia grisella. Classification (NCBI taxonomy): domain Eukaryota; kingdom Metazoa; phylum Arthropoda; class Insecta; order Lepidoptera; family Pyralidae; genus Achroia; species Achroia grisella. Next base: position 660,465 of record NW_026713015.1, read on the forward strand.
GAGGAACTGACAAGAAACTCGGCTCTTATTATTTTCGAAATTAACTTGTACATCAGGGGTGTCAAACTCAATTTTGTAGAGGGCCATACATTAAACTCAGAATGTAGGCAGGCCATATTCAAATAAAAATAAATTACAGATTTATCATAAAAATTTATTTATTTCATTATATATAGCATCTTATAGCATTATAAATGCAAAAGTTTTTGAATATGGATGTTTATTACTCTTTCACGCAAAAACTAAACAGATTTTGATGAAACTTTACAGTCATATTCCTTATACATCAGAGTAATATATAGGCTATAAATTTCCTACCGGTGAATACATGAGTACAGCTAGTATGAAGGTTGTTAAAAATCACATTGTGATCCTGGGCCTTAGGGGCTGTTCAAGTATTACGTAAGCAGATTTATCACACCCCCCATCCCCCGTTGTCAGCAAAAGTAAGGCTCTTACCCCTCCACCCATGCTTACGTAAACATCTCTCAATTAATGTATTGTTTTTTTTAAAATAGTTAAACATGATGTAATCATTTTAACAGCAAAGAAAAATAATTTTATACAACCTGAGGGCTGTTGTACATTATTAAAATAGTTAAACAGGTTTTAACAGGAATAATTTTATGGCAAAAATATAATTGCTCAAAACTACATATTGAAGCAAACCTGTAGCGCACCCTGGTTTATTCGTAACTCGGAGGTTCATCACCACCTAGGGATCAACTCTGTCAAGGAGGAAATCTCTCAAACAATAAAAAAATATAAAATTAAACTAGACAGACATCCAAATAAACTTGAGCAAAGCCTATTACTCACTAAACTATTACTTGAATGACGAGCGTGCATGGCAATAGTTGTTTATGCACGGGATTTTCATTTAATGTTTTGACATAGACACCTATATAAATGTACATAGTAAATAAACTGGCTTTAAAAAAAAGAAATGTGGTTGAGTTTCTTGCCAATTCTTCTCAATTGAATCTGTATACTGAACTGGATGTTAGGGAAAAAATATAATATAAAAAATTTGACACAAAATACCTGAATAAATTATTTTTTTATTTCAATTTCAATGCAATGACTGCCAGCATTTTGATTGTCTGGCATTTTTGTTAAATGAAAATAATTTAATTAGTATATTTGTGATACACATTGTTTTATGAGGCCTATCACTTTCAGTTTGATGTACAGTTTATGATGAACCTAGATGTTACTAACCTGTATGGATATTTCCTCCTTGTTCACAGCTGTGATCATTTAATAACATGACAGAATACTGCTAAGTTTATTTGGACAAAGATCACAATTTGCAAGTTATACTACTATTATAAAATGAAAAGTGCCTTTTTTACCTTTTTATGACTAAATAGAATTTAATGTAAAGATTGCTTGTATTATCTTACTAGAACAGATGAAGGCAGGTTTTTCAGAGTATTATAAAAAGGATAGTTGTTTTTTTATTGCATATTTGTTTGTTTGTCATAGACAGACATAAATAAAATAGAGATTGTAGCTTTTTAGGAATATGTTCCTGACTTCATCTTTTTCCTAAGGTTAAATCTCAAAAGGTGATTCAAAGGTGACATGTGTAATATTTTATATGCAATTCTGTCTGTTGTAACACGTATTTACGTGTATACGTAATTTGATTATTTTATGAGTAACTCGCGTAAGTTGCTCTAGTTTACAATCTAAATTGTTCTATTTTTAACAGCTTTCACAAGATGGCCGCTACCAAATCGATTTTCTGTTCCCCTCAAAATTAGAGCTTACCTTTGGCGCTCCGCTCACGATTCGGCTGGAGCGAGGGCTCCGAACGCGCGCGGCGAGACGCGGGGGCGAAGCCCTAAGCGCGGGCGGCGGTGCCACGCGACGGGGCTGACGCGATGCCCGCAGCGCCGCTGGAAATAACCGACATACTTAATTTCACGAAAGCGGCGCGCGGGCACGATCACGAAATGCCTTTCGAGAAGGCTGTACGCGAACGGAGACGCCCACGCGGGGCGAATATGCAGCCTCCGGGCTCACGCGGCGGCGGGGCCCACGGTACGGGCCAAACGCGACTTAATCGGGTCACCTCATACTCCAAATTTCCATCTTCCATTGCGACTCCACCCTTCAGATGCGGCGACAGCTGAACATCAAACATACTAAATCCACTATAATTAATCACAAAACAATGTTACGAACCAGCAATAATAAACACCAAAACTTTTTCACTGTAACTCAATGGTACACAGCCGATTTCAAATGAATAACTTCAGCGACACACCTCCATGGGAACATCGGCCATTTTGTTTTGTTTTTCTTTTGTTCAATAATTCAACTCATTCAATGGCCACTTCATTCACTGCGCTGCTGTACTGACTGACTTGACTGTACAGAGCAAGTGATCAGCACAAATCTACACAAACTGAATAGAATTGTAGAAATTATTATGTAATTAGTAACCAAACCACATTGTAATTTATAAATAAGAAATTATTCGTATTAAATCTGGATATAATATCAAAGACTTCATGCAGTAAAATAAATTTGAATCTTATTCGTAAAAGTTAAAGTTACTTTTTTAATACAGTCCACGAAGTAAAATTAATGGTTGCATGAGAGCTTAGCTTAAGGGATTCCGTCTCTTTCGCACTATCTGACAAAATTAATAAATTGCAATGTTATAGAATATAGATGGCATTGTATAAATGCTTTACACATTTATGTTATTCAATTATTGTCAGTAGATGCCTTTTACGTATAAGAAACAAAGTTACGGACTCTACTAGTTTATATATAGGTAGCTCTATTGATGAAAATATATGAAATTTGGTACTAACATATTATTTTCATAATTCATAGGTATATGTAAGAAATCCAACAAATTAGAAAGGACAAAATTGACTTTTTATATATAGTTGAATTGGTTATATTACATTTTTTATGGACAACTTCGGTTATCTAGCGGTTTAGCACACTGCCATACTTTCGATGGTCGTAGGATTCATTTCTCGCACGATACAAACATTTGTATCCATGAGTATTGTTGTTTGTTTTGATCAGAGTATATGTTTGCGATCGCAAATAGCCCTTTACTTTATTGAAAAAATAAAATTTCAAATTTCGAACGTCAGGCACAGAACATGGATTCTATTTTATATACAATTTTGTACTCCTTCTCGAACATTCCGTGGCGTCATTATTAAAATCAACGTACAATACATTCAAAGTATTCTTTTTATTTCAATTTAAAATAAATCAACAACTGCAATATTCCTCCAGCAAACAGTATATTATGTATTTATTTACAAATGTATAGTATCCACTAGTTCTGCTTATCCCAGGACTAGATGGCGCTTTATGACTTGTCGTGTGCTATTATTTATATTTATTATTATTTTTATGGGTCATTTACCTACATTATTTGTGTAAAGAAATACATGTACTGTACTCAATTAAGTATCATAAGCTTAGATAAACTTTCAAAACTTGGTCAATCTGGTCATAGGTCGAATATGATTTGTGAATATATTTAGATGGATAAATTTTATCAACTCATTAACCCGAGTAAAAAGAGACGTAAGCGTAACTGTCGCCTATATACATGAACAGCACTACGGACGTCACGTCATCACGTGATCTTAATATGGTGCAGATCTGAAGGACTATGAGGTCCTCCATGCACTGTAATTTCACAGGCCATATCTCTCAACAAACTGTCTATAAACTCATGTTCTCCTGGTACTTATAATGTAGTTTTGAATTTTTTTAATTGCAATGACAAACAAGCTGACGGTCTACCTGATGGTAAGTGATAACCGTCGCATATATACATGAACAGCACTACGGACATTTACGACCCCTCTTATTTTGTAATTTCACTACTTTATTTACTCTCCCTTCAGCCGAAACACAGTTTATAAAGCAAGCTACTTGGCGACAGATAGGCGAAGATTGAGATAGCAATAAAGTTTTTAAATATAGAACGTGGCTGAAGGACATGTATCTATACCAGTATATAAAAAAAAATAAAAGAGGATTATTTAAACAAACAAATTTAATACATTAAGGAAACAATTTCCCCTATCTACCAACTGTTTCATAATGTTGAACGTATCAAATATAAAGCAAATAAGATTTCAAATACACAATAATATTTATGCCGTCTTATTTCTGTTTCCATAAACTTAAACCTCTGTACCACTCGTTCCTTCGATTCACAAAGGTCAAATAATTAAAAATAAGCTCGTCTGCTCTACGATAAAGATGTTCTATATTTAAATTTAAACCGCCATGATATCACTGCGTGTGTTCCAGACACGCGCATATACCGTGTATCTATAGATAATTTATATTTGTGTGCTTCATTAAGTAATATACAGTTACCTAAAACAAGACTTGGTAAAACTTTTAAACAAGGCATTAGTATAAAAATCAAAATGTATAATAAACTATCTATGCACATAAGAGAATTACCCCCAAAACAATTCAAAACTAAAATAAAATCTTTTTTTGAAAAACATCCTTTTTATAATATTAGCGAGTATTTAGACCTAAATATAATTATGTCGTAATTGTGACTACGGAACATATTATGTTATTAGTTATTATTAATGTAATTTTGTTAATTAACGTAATTTTATTTATTAATGTAATTGTAATTGAATTGAATTTGTATAAATATGAATTACTGTATCTTATGACTTGCCATATATGTAAAGAAGTTTTTTACATTGGTTAATAAACGAAATATGAAATATGAAATAATATTTCATTCAACTGCGGTTTCTGTGTGGTATTTTGTTTTTCGGACTACTCTAATGCTGTTGGCCGCAGCTGGCCTTTACAGCTTCACCGGATGATAGGGGGCGAGTGCAGATGGCACTCCAAACCAAAGGAAGGACTTATGGAGCGGCTGAAGGCCAACTCCCGCCTGACGGATATAACTTTAGTCTGAGGCCACCGCTCAGAGTTTGAACCTCGACTCGATTTTTTTTTATTTTATTCGACATTTATTTTTATTATGTATTAAAAAATACATACAGCCCTAAATTTTACCCTTCTATCACCAACCCCTATTTTTTAATAGTGATTTCAATTTATGTGGCAAAACAACGTCTACGGGGCCAGCTAGTCTCATCATCTGCTTCATCCTTATCCCATTTATTTGGGGTCGGCGTAATATGTTTTTCGTTTCCATTCATCCCTGTTCGCAGTCATCGCGTTATTTACTTCCTTTCTTACCATATCATCTTTCACACAGTCCATCCATCTCTTTTTTGGCCTTCCTCTGCCCTTATAACCATCCACATTCATTTGTAACATCTTTCTTAAAGCCAGCTAGTCTAATCTAAACATATAAATAAAATTGGAGTGTCTGTTTGTAATATTGAAATAACCGTTTTTTACGGTTATACATGCATATGAATATAAATGCAATACAATTTTTGTCCGTCTGTCTGTCGGTCTATTTGTTCCGCCTAATCTCTGAAATGGCTGGACCGATTTTGACGGGACTTTTTTTGCCAGGTAGCTGATGTAACAAGGAGTAACTTAGGCTACGTTTCTTTTAGAAAAATAATGTTAAATTCCACGCGGACGAAGTCGCGGCTCCAGCCAATAAGAATATATCCTACAATATTATAAACGTGAAAGGTTGTGAGTATGTATGGATTTTGTTTTGATTGTTAGTCTGTCACAAAAACTACTGAACGGATTTTGATGAAACTTTACAGTAATATAGCTTATACATCAAAATAACACAGGTAGGTTCAAAAAGATATTATGTAAATTGGGCAGAATATAATAACAAGTGGGATGCAGACGAGGTTGCGGGTCAGCTAGTATATAAATATAATATCACGAATTCACGATTAAACAACAGTTTTAAATATCTATATTTAGATTAATATTTGTCAATGATATCATGAGGTAATAATACCATGAATTATTGAATGCAAATATTGTCATATTTACTTACTGGTTCAAAATGGCGACATATTGTTTTTTGAATGGATGATAATTTTTTTTTTATAACATAGGGTACAAACGAGCATGCGGCTCATCTGATGGTAAGTGATTACCGCCGCTCACCTAATGGTAAGTGATTACCGCCGCCCATGAGCACCCGCAACACCAGGGGAATTGCAAGTACGTTGTCGGCCTTTTAAAAAGGAATAAGCTCTTTTCTTGAACGTTTCAATATCGTATCGGTTCGGAAATACCATTGCTGGAAGGTGATTCCACAATGTGGTTGTGCGAGGCAAAAAGTTTCTAGAAAACCGTACCGTTAACTCTGATTTACGCTGGCGGGGCACCAGTGGAGGATGATAAGATAATACATGGTACAATGCTTGGAATGAAGCCACTTGTGATCTCCAATTGCTATTTTTTGTGTTTCTTTACATAGATAATAAACAACCACATATAATTTGTAGTGGATTGTTAGTAATGGGAACTAGTAATTCGCATTACTACCAATGTACATTGATAGGTCGTCCTCCACGTGGTTCCCCCTGGAAATCATCATGATGAATTCCTAGTGTAAGATATACCAATTCTATGTACTAGTAAATGTATGTATTTTAGCGTCTATATTGTTACCGCTATTATTTATGTTTATGTTGTGTTCTTGTAGCAACAGCGGGAAAGAAGGAGGTGAAATGATGAGTCCAGATTGTTGTTATGTACATATTTATAATTACGAAATATTTACAATGAATATATAGGTATGTACAAGAAAGTGATTCGGTCTCGAATGACAGGGTTGTTATTCTATTCGTTTGTCGTAACTAGGCAACGGTGTTGCCGCGCGATAATAGTTAATTCGCCACATATTATAATAAAATAACAACTATACAACATTAATTTAACTATGTCTCTAACACAATTCATTTTAGCAATTAAAATATAACCAGCACATCCTGTGCTCAAAGACCGAATGCCGCGGCCTTTACTACTCTAATGCTGTTGGCCGTAGCTGGCCTTTACAGCTTCACCGGACGTTATGGGGCGAGTGCAGATGGCACTCCAAACCCGCGGAAGGACTTATGGAGCGGCTGAAGGCGAACTCCTGCCTGACGGATACGACTTTAGTCTGAGGGCACCACTAGGGGTTCGAACCTAGGCTCAGGCTGTCGTAATTTCGATCCCCGTTTGAATTGGACGGGGGATCGATCGGAGGGGTGCCGCGGCCTACAAAAACCCTCCCTTTTATACAGAGAAGATATAAGTGGGGGTTATATGCAACTAGTTTAACGATACCCAGTAATAATGAAACTACCTTCTTTTAATATAAAATATCAGATTTTTCGAAAATATACATGTGAACCTAGGGAATTTGTCAGGGTATGCTCACTGACCTGACCTCATATTAATCTTATCATCCTCCACTGGTGTCCCGCCAGCGTAAACCGTTAGCGAAGGAGGGAGAACCATTTCATTATCATCCACAAAAAAAAATACGTCTTTCCAAATAGATCTCCATGTGGTACCAGGTTCCATGGGCTTATTACAAAGGGATGTTTTTTGTAAGGAATTAGATTATGAATTTTCATATTCCTATTAACAAAAACAAAATTCGCAGATGCGAGTTAAGCTGTGCGATTCAAAATTGCAACTGTTAAATATTCGTAAATGCAAAATTGGTGATTTTAACGGAGTTAAAAAATAAAATATTACATAATTAGACTTTTTATCTATAGCCAGATAAGATAATATTACATATCTATAGACAATAATTTTGACATAACACTGGCTGTTAACTACACAATTGCCAATAAGTTTACAAAAAAATAAAATATTTCCCGCCAAAAATAATACGTCAACAGCGTAGCTGTCATTTCAGCCATTAGTTAAATTACTCTATGTTATATTATCTTATCTGTTGTTTACTCAGGAATGCATCGCTAGGAACAAAATATTTTTGTATGAATCTGTGTAAAAAATTTTTTCAAGATATTATATTTGCAAGCAATTATTTGCACAGATCAATTTTGAAGGTTCTATCGCATCTGTAAGCCATATCAAAACTATTCTTATAATTAACTGCATATAATTTTCTTTATTAAATCTATTAATATATAATTTTGTGTCTTTGTGTGTGAGTCAGTGCACTCAGCATTTGTATTTTGACAATCGGCGCTCGCAATTTTTTTTTAAACTGTCGTACTGATATAGTAGATAGAAAATAAATATATAGCTAGCTATGAAGCCGCGCGGGTGCCCCGGCTCTGCCCGGATTTACATGTATTACAAGGGCGTATCCAGCTTTGGCGCCAGGAGGGGGTCACATAGTCGTGGTCAAGTTAAGAACTTATAATTTTATTATGATAACAATACATACAAGTAATAAGTAGGTATTTCATTAATGTACGTAAGTACTGTATTTAAAAATATTTATTCTTTATTGTACACTTGAAATACTTAACACATAATAACTTGTACATATACACGTACATATCGCCAACTTCTTTTGAAGATCCAGAGAAGCACTATTTAATTATAATTAATTAAATACTGAAGGTATGTATATGGGGTTACATAAAATCTGTATGGTGACGAAATATATAAATAAAATCATTGTGTTCAATTAGTGGTCCACCTAAGTCCTGGAACCAGCTCAGAGAGAGGGGGGGGGGGGGTCATGAATCCCATGACCCCCCCTGGAATCGCCGTTGATGTATTATATACATATATAGACCTTCGTCTTGAATCGGTAAAACGGAAAACTATCAGTGGCATTAATTAAAGTGGTATCCGTCAGGCGGGAGTTGGTCTTCAGCCGCTCCATAAGTCTCCTATGGTTGGAGTACCATCTGCATTCTTTCCCTATCCTCCGGTGAAGCTGTAAAGGCCAGCTGCGAACAATAGCATTAGAGTAGTCCGAAAAAAAAATAGGTAGTAAAATATTATATTATCTGTGGTAGTAAGGAGTATCATGCCAGTAACTACATTGACAGTTGGAATTGCTTTCCGCCACAGACTGCGTCACAATTGTTAATCAAAATAAACCAGATAAGTAGGGTGCGCATAAAGTTAAATAAAAACAGTACAAAAATAAAAAAATAAAAATACCTCTGCATTAATATTAATCTTATTAATTAATATTATAAACGCGAAAGTTCTTAAGTATGAATCCATATAGGAAGTTTGTTACTGTTTCTCGCAAATATTACTGACTGGATTTTGATGAAACTTTATACAAACAATCATACTCATGAAAACAAATGTTTCGTACCGTGCGCGGAAATGAACCCGCGACTATCGGAAAGAAGGCGGTGTCCTAAATCACTAGATCATTGAGGTTGTTAAAATTACTGAAGGAATCTCAATGAAGTTGGACATGTTGAGAAATTGTATCACAAGGATATAAATAAACTATCTTTTATTAAAAAAAAAAACAAACGAAGTCGTTTGAAAGATTTAAAAATATAAATAATCTCTATTCAAATAAACTTAATATAAGCACTTTTGATTAGTCAAGTTTTTAGATTCTACCGCTCATTCGGAATGCAGACTCATCACAAGAAGAATGAGCAAGAAACTTGTGTGTTGCTCTTTTAAAATAAATATTGATTTACTTATATTTAATTAACAACAAGGATTAGGCGTGCGACAATCTACATAGAAACCGCTACGCACTTAATCTCTGTTTATATAGAACTTTATCTACATATATTTGTAGTTTCTCGTGCCAACCGTACGCCAAGTGATAGTAGACAGGTCGAGGTCATTGACGTCCCTATTCTTATTTTTATCGCAGTGTTTATGCAGTTACGTCTTGTCTGGACCTGCCTAATTATACATAATGGTCGCCCAGTGATCAAAATGGGACAATAATTAATATAACATTCAGTAAGACTATAAGATAAACAATATTAATCTATTCTCAATTTGACTACAGACTATAACAATAAACAAAAGAGTGTTATATAAACTATTTGACACGCTCATATGCGTGTAAAGGTTATAAAACATTTAGATGACATCAAAATAGCATAGTAAACGAGACTGTCCTAGTCAAAACTGAGTCTATGGTCACCATACAAAAATTTCAAATATAGAATGACATTGGCCTTATTAATTTGCACTCTCAGACTGCTTATCTATAAAAAAAAATAAAACATTATAAACGCTTTCCTTGACTCATATTTAAGTTATTTTTTAAAAAGTATTTACTTCATATTTTAAATAGAAAATTTTCATTGCTCGACTGAAATGTTATTGCTTATTGATTGTGTGATGATCATGAAAGCTTTTCTTGACTCGTATAATTTATATTTTTTAAATACATTAGATTTTAAAAAGATTTTTTTTGTGTTCTTTTGCACGACCGAAATGTAGTGATTGTTGATTGTTTTAAAATTCGTCCAATTTAGAAAGAGCAAAGAGAGTGACCCATACTGCTTTCTCTGCCCATTCTTTCTTTTGAATTGTAAATTTTTTTATAAAAAAAAACCATGTAAGATTTATTTTATTAACTAAAAAATTCTAGATTTTATCATTCAAAACAATTCTTATAAATTATATCTGTTTGTTTGTCCAAAACATTGCTAATCTAATCTAAGAAACGGCTTAACCGATATGAGTGCAAATTTCACTAATGCGTTATGCATAGCTTCAGGTAAAAAGAGATTGATAAAGTTTCTTGCTCGTTCTTCTTGTGATGAGACAACTTTCCGAAATGATGAGACAAAATTTCGAATGAGCGGTAGATTAAAAAAATGATAACTATGACTATTCAAAAGTGCTTAAATTGAGTTTATTTGAATATATTATTTTCTATTCTATTCTATTCTATTGACTTAAGCAATAGGGCTGTTGTTTAGCACATTTATGTTAAGTTTTCATTCGTAATTATTTTTAATAAGTAATTAATTTAAAGTAATTTAAATAAAGTTTATTATGATTATTATTTTTAACCAAATTTGATTTAAAAATGAATCTGTATTATTGTAAACATGTACAACATTTATATAAAAAGAATACGAGCTGAGTTTCTTGTCAGTTCTCATCTCGAAATCATTCCGAACTGGCATATCATAAGAGTCTGTAATAGACCTGCATGAATAAAGATTTTTTTTAGTTAAAATTTAGTGTTTGCTCTATTCCAAAAACGTTCGAATAATTAAGAGAATCCGGGGCTCGCTACTAGTGTATAAATATATCAATTGCTACCTTGTACACAGTAGTGGTCACCTTAGACGCACAGACAGACCGCAAGATGGTATTTCCTATTAATATTGTGTTGTAATTTATCTCTCAAGGCTAATATACCACAAATATGATCTTATCAAGCAGACGTTTTAATCACGTTTAATTACCGCTAGGGGTTCGAACCTCGGCTCAGGCCGTCGTAGTTTCCGATGCCCTGGCGTCCAAACTCCGGGCCCTAATCCCGGAGGATGTGGCCAAAGTCTCCAGGCCCTCAAAGACCGCGGAGATGCGGGTCATGGGCCTGGACGACTCACTGACGCCGGAGGACATTGCGCATGACGGAGAGTGCAATGCCGAGGAGGTGCGAAATAAGGAGGAGCAGCCCCAAAGCCTTGGGGTCTTGCAGGGTCCGCGGCCCGGTGGGGGCCGTAAAAAAGGTCACCACTGAGGGGCTTGGCTGGGTGTCCGCAAAGGTGGAACTGCTGCGGCAAAGACCGCTGCGGTGCTTCCGTGCCTACATAGTTGGCGCCCTAGAAGTCAGTGCACGCAGGAGGAAGACCGGGTCTACCGATGCGGGGAAGCCGGACATAAAGTCGCCGGGTGTTCCACGGCCTCAAAATGCGCATCAATGACGACGATAGATCGCTACCGGGCCGGGGTGACTACCGCGGGGGCGGTCCCACCCCACCGCACTAGGCCCGAAGAAGTCGTGCGCATGTCCCCGCGCGCCTTCCCCAGGGAAGAAGAGGGAAGTGGTGGGTTCCGGTAGGGAACCCGCAGAGATGGGGTCCGCTACTAGAGTGGGCCACCGCCGTCGGAGTTGCAGTGGACTAAAAATCGATCCCGCGACTCCGGCACATGGCGTTGGATGAAGGACATCTTGGAGTTTTTAGTGAGTGGGAGTCTCACAGTACCCGCGGGCTACCCCCGGAGTCGGCGGGTCTCCATGAGGGATTTTCTCCAAGTAAACCTTCGTAGGTTCGATCCTTGTTTGAATTGGATGGGGTCGATCGGATGAGGCTTCCTAAATGGCGTCATATATTATACAATTATAATTATCTAATACAAGCTGTGAGTGGTTTCATTCGCGTCAAATTTGTAGCCTATATGTTATTCTGATGTATAAGCTATATTACTGTGAAGTTTCATCAAAATCCGTTCAGTAGTTTTTGCGTGAAAGAGTAACAAACATCCATCCGTACTCATGAACTTTCGCGTTATATAAATAAGAGATTAAACCATAGATAAGATAATCTTTGTCTTATCTTAATCTTGCTGAACAAGTACATAATAATTATGTAATATTATCTTATCTATGATAATAATAGTAATAATTATTATTATTTATGATAATTATTATTTTCAGTTTTCCTATTTTGTTAATATTAGTGTCCGGGGCCATTTGATGGGGGGACTGCCAAAGCGGTTTGCCCTGAAACCCTGGGCTGACTGACCTGACCTCATGCTCGTCTCATCATCCTTCATTGGTGCCCCGCCAGGATATACCATTAGCACAGGCGGTGCACCATTACCTTATCATCCATTAAAAAAACATTGTTAAACAAATTACTGCAGACAAAAGTGCCAGAAATGTTTGGTCAATTACATAATCTTTAGTGTTCAATATTTACTTAAAACTCGTGTACCAAACACGAATTAATAATGTAGAAACCAAATATCGTACTAGTAACAGGATCTAATCATGTGATAATTGAGTAACAGGTATTTATCATATAGTTACTTAATTATAAATAACAGTTACGGTAGCAACTAGGACAATTAAAAGATTTTCTGAGATTTTAATTTATAAATAAAACTGTTATTAACTAGGACAATTAAAATATTTTCTTAGGGTGTTTAATTAAAAAAGAAAACGGTTTATTTAAATGTACATAACATAGTCGGTTAAATAGAAAAATGGCAGTATTCAAAATGTACATTTATTTTACAAGAATAGAATTTAAAGTTTTTTTTTAATTTATGTAAATTATTTTTTCCTTTATAGTTTGAAATTTATATATATAGAAGTATTATATATAATTTTAAAAGTATTTAGATAATGATTAAGACGGCGTGGTTAATTTAATTGACTTATATAAAAGGAGGCAATTCTAGCTTCTAATTTTGAAAAATGTCATTTCTCTATTTAATCAACGACATGTTAAATTAAGTTTAATTCATCATCATCATCATCATCAGCCTGTGTCTGTCCACTGGCCTTTCCCAAACACTTCCACCATGTGCACTCTTCCGTCTTCCGCATCCATCCACTCCCGACCACCTTTATTTATATAGACATTTTATTGACTCTTTTTTTCGTTTTATTTTTTTTATTGTAACATTCTTGAAAAGCATTGCATAAATATTTTTTCTTTCTTTCTTTCTTTCGTTTATTAATATGGAATGGTGCATCCGCCTGCGCTAACGACTTACGCTGCCGGGCAGCAGTGAGCATGATGTCAGTCCTCTTGGAATCCAAACCGGCAATCCTCACGGTACAAGGAGAGTGCTTTCTAAAGTATCTGTTCTAATTTTCTTGCTCATAATTTTAGTGTCGTTATTATACAGATATAGTCCACTAAATACATCTGCATTGAGCTGATGAATAGAATAGAATAGAATATATCTTTATTGCTAACTGTGTGGGTACATTTTTTCCTTGACTCGTATAATTTATATTTTTTAAATACATTAGATTTTAAAAAGAAATTTTTTTGTGTTCTTTTGCACGACCGAAATGTAGTGATTGTTGATTGTTTTAAAATTCGTCCAATTTAGAAAGAGCAAAGAGAGTTTTTTGTAGTTGTGAGGATGTTTGATGATCAGTTCCTTTTCTTTTCATAACATCTTTAAACATGACAAGTCATGAGGAATTGTTCGGATTAACACCAGCTGAGTTTCACCATCGTACCACCCGCCTGAAAGTTTATGAAGATATTCAGTGGATTACATATATAGCAGTAAATATAATTTACTTTCGTTCCGATCACAGTTGCACGTTACATATAAACTGTTACTTAGCAACATTACTTATTTTAATTGTTATGCATTAGAGTTTTTCTTCTAAAATCAATGTGCCTAATACGGTCCCTTAATCCATTACATTTAAGACACTCTACATCTCTACATTTAAAAAACACATAATATAAAACAATATACAGAAGAGTAAACAATAGAACAATAGTAGCAAAACACATATCCAAAATTAAATCTGTTAAAATACTAATCACTGAACCTAACCTATATATACACTTTAGTGCTAGCTCATAACCTGATGGAGGTATTCAGTGGATTACATATATAGCAGTAAATATAATTTACTTTCGTTCCGATCACAGTTGCACGTTACATATAAACTGTTACTTAGCAACATTACTTATTTTAAATGTGATGGATTATACTTTTTCTTTTTAAATCAATGTGCCTAATAAAAATACCATCCTGATCATCTGGATGAATGGCGGTCCTCCACACGCACAACCACATTGTGGAATCACCTTCCAGCAATGGTATTTCCGAACCGATACGATATTGAAACCTTCAAGAAAAGAGCTTATCCCTTTTTAAAAGGCCGACAACGTACTTGCTATTTCCCTGGTGTTGGAGTGCTCATGGCCGGCAGTACTTACCATCATTATTGAGCCGCATGCTCGTTTGTCCCCTGTTATAAAAAAAAACTGTAGCCAAAATACGCTGTTACCGCGTGATGTTCTCATCACTAGTGTTATTAAAGTTTTTTTACAGATTTCACAACGCAAGTAACGGCATGCGATACTTTCCAATACCTAGTATTTATACGTCCAACCTGTATTCATACACTTAAAAACCCTTGTGGTTGAGCAATTTAGACATTGCTTTACTGTAATGGTCGCGGGTTTAATTCTTGATCTTCATTTCAGTTCACAGCCTCGGTAGTCTAAAACCGCATACCGTACTTCCGATGGTCGCAGGTTCGATTCCTTGCCCGGTACAAGCATTTGTAATCATGCGTATGATTGTTTGTATCGGTCTGGGTGTTTTCTATGTATATTTACAAAAATAATGTATTTAGCTATTTGTGTTAGTTAAGTTTAAGTCTAGTCTAACACAAACTTTGCTTAGCTTGCCTCTTATTAATTGTTTAACCAGTTTGTTATATATTCAATATTTTTCTATTTGAGTATTTAATTGAATTAGTGCTAATTGGTGGTTTGTATTCACACACTTCAACTTAAAAATGTAAAGTAATAATAAACTTATTTAAACGAGCAACACGCAAGTTTCTTGCTCGTTCTTCTTGTTATGAGACAGGTTTCCGAATGAGCGGTAGATTAAAAAAAATGTGATGACTATTCAAAAGTGCTTCAATGTAAGTTTATTTGAATAAATGATTTTCTATTCTATTCTAATCTTGGGATTAGATGGCGCTGTGTGAGTTGTCCTGAGATTATTTTTATTACTATACTCTGTGAGTTAATTATCAAAAATAATTTATTCATGTAGGACATTTTACCCGCTTATGAACTTCAAGATTTTTATAATAATATTTTTTCCTGTCGTCCAGTTCTGTACAGATTCAATTAAAGAATGACAAGAAAGTGAACTGGATATCTTTTTAAGTCAGTTTTATATAAGCTATTTAGCGATAAGGCCGCCCGATAAGATAAAGGTAATAATACCTCTATATTATTAATTATGTTGTTTTTATTTTTATATCTGATGTACTTATTAATTTATGTAATTCTTATATCTTCCTGTGAGAGGAGCAAAAAAAGTTTTTCATTCATTCATTTATTTATATTGTACAGTTATATAGGTATCTATGTATAACATTAAATGAAAATCCCGTGCATGAACAACTGTTATAATTTAATAATATTTATATTCTTGACTATAAGGTGAGGCTGCCGGGGAACACCATGAAAAGAAAAAAGATGTTTGAAGCCAGGTGGTTGGTTATTTATTTATTTATTTATTTATTTACATCGTATAAGTGCTTTACAGTTTCCCAATATGCCCACTTAGGAAGATAATATACAAATACACACAATTATAAACACTAATTACACAAGAAAAAAAAGAGAAAAAAAAAACAATAATAATATAATACCTAATCTCCATTTAACATACTACCGAAATAATCTACTGCCATCCTACGAAACTCCAGCATAATTAATAATATTTATATTCTGGAAAGCGACTAACTACACCGTTGAGTAGACTCAATGACAGAGAAGAGGAGCCTGTTTGGCCAGCTCCGTTCTTCTCCATTGAACATGAAATATAAGTTATAATAAAACTGAAGCCAATACCTCTCGTAATATAAATATGAGTATATGACTCGATAATAGATTTATTTTTCTGACTGATTATGCACTGGAATCACCAAGTTGCCAGCCAGATTCGAACTCCCGACCTTAAGCATCTAACAAACCTTTAGACAACAAGTTTTCCATTTTGGTCAGTAAGTAGTGATAGGACCGCCGTGCTCATATCACGACAGTGACGGTTGACTGCGCGGCGCGTGCTTGTAGGGGCACCATGCTTTGTGAGCATCGAAGACTGTCTTAAAAAAAATTGTAAAACAAAAGTTGAAAAAACCATGTGTAAGTTGTTATGGATGATAATGGAATGATGCATCATCCACCTGCGTTAATAGGTTACGCTGGCACCAGTGGAGGATGATTAGCTGAACATGAGGTCAGGTCAGTTAGCCCATCGTGATAAATTCACCAGGAATTTATCATGATGGTTTCCAGGGGGAACCGTGAGGAGTTCAACCTGACATGGTACATTGCCAGTAATGGTGAGGTCATGAGTCCACATTACTAACTATACTTTTCCCCCCTGTGTAAGAGGTTGAGACCTACCTTTTACGTGTACAGCGAAGAGTCTGAAAAAAAAAGAATACTCACTAGAATAAAAAAAAAAGTTAATTTTAAACTTTCGCGTTTAATATACATTATTTTCAACAGAGAGGATGGCTTAAAATTATCATCTGCGTGGAATCCAGTCATAAATAAATTCAAGCAAAGTTCAGTAGCATCAACA
The DNA here is from genome assembly GCF_030625045.1 of Achroia grisella. NCBI lineage: Eukaryota > Metazoa > Arthropoda > Insecta > Lepidoptera > Pyralidae > Achroia > Achroia grisella. The sequence continues at coordinate 677,643 of NW_026713015.1, forward strand.
GTCGATAAGTGTACGGATACCGCGAGTGCTGTGTGTCGCGAACTTTCGTTGAACAATCTAGTGACGGTAGATGAAAAAACTGCTGTCACCTATCTACATTGACATCGCTGTTACTCCAGTCAGCTCGTGACCACGGCTAGTGCAATCTAGTCGAAAAGTCGAAAGAGATAAATACCTTTATTTGCCATAAAATTATTCTTGTTAAGACCCGGTTAATAATTTAAAAAAAAAATGTGTAAATGGTTAGAATTTAACTTTAATCGAAAACTGTCTTAAAAAATAATTAAACATATCAATAAAATTAAGAAAAAATATGTAAATAGTTGATACTTGTTGACTGGTAGAGAACGCCCTTAGGTGTTAAGTTCGCCATATGTACATTTATATATTGTATTTGTGCATTAAAGTTTAAATAAATAAATAAATTTACCTTTTAATGTGAACATCGTAAACCATTATAAAAGTAATGTTCATTTCACGGTACTCTAATGAAGTAGCAGCGCGCCAGCGAGGACCGTCCGGAGGACACCGACAATACCCGAACGGAGCCGACCGCCACTTGTGCACAGTACGGCGGCAATGATACACCTTATTTTATAATCTTGTAAAGAATCAGCAATTAAACTATTTATCATATCAACATTGGTATTATTGGAGCTGCTGAAGCTCCAACAGTAATGAAAAACATTCATAAAATAAAAAAAAACAATGAGTAGATGGGTCCTACACACTGTTTTTTATTGTGTAATTATAGATTCTTTTTTATTGGGTAATTTGGGCTATTGTCAGGTGTTAGAACTGTAGCACTGCGACCTACATAGATCTATTGTGCTCGCTCTTTTTCAGAGTACGCTACCTAGACCCGTCAGGGACAAGAATTGAAGGATATTTAGGAGCGATGGTTTTTATCTCCTCAGGATAGAGTGTACCGGGGTACGAAAGGTTTAGCTTAATAAGCTATGTTTTTGTACAGGAAGAAAACACTTAGACTGTTGAATGAACTGCCCAGATTTTCTCGAGAGACTACAGCATGGGGTTTTTCAAGAAAAGTTTCTTTCGGCAAAGCGTACGTGATACCCCTGGTGTTTCAGGTGTACATAGGCTACGGTAACCGTTTACCATCAGATGGGCCGTATACACGTTTGCCACCTGGTATATAAAAAAGTTAAATTTCATGACAAGAGCTATGATATCTTAGTCGTATGGAACGGCAACGCATGAGCGGTATTACGAGTATTTCATTCTTTTTTTTTATAGGTTGGGTAGGAAGGTAGGGAAAAAATAAAATTATAATGTAAAAATTTGACGTTCATAAGCGGCTAAAATGTCCAACAAGAATAAGTGATTTTTGAATTTTGATTTTTTTATTTATATATATATATTTATTACCGCACACTTTATTATACTAATAATATAACACCCTTTCTATATTTATAATTTTTCTAAACATCTATATTTTAAACAACAATTATATTTTAAAAAATATATATTAAACAAGGATAATGTACCCAAATATCAAACTGAATCTTGACCCTATTTCACACAAAATTATCAACAAATTGAAGACATCCGAGAAAAATGCCGTCATAGCGTTGTCACCCTACATGAATCCACTGCGCACACGCATGTATATAAACCCCAAGCGCCAGAGAAAACGTTTAGTATGATAACAAACGTGGAAGCGTTCAGACGTGTCGCTCTAAAATGTGCGCAGCGATCGATATGCTATCCTCGGAATTTTTCTTCGGCCACAGCCCACCTTCTGGCTTCCTCAACGACTACACACCTCCAATGAGACGCTCCACCACAATTATAACCAGAGGTTCACCACCATGCATTACATTATTAAAACCTGTTCAATTTACTCTAAAATCCGCAACACGATCTTGCATAAGGTTGCACACGGAAAAGTTAAAGAAGAAAGTTGTGTTTGCAGACGATAGAGGTTTAGCTTTGGAACAGGTTAAAGTTATGACGGAGCCGTCTCACGTGCCACCTTATTGGACTCTAAAAGTGCTGGAAAGTCCAGACTTGGAGAGGAAACCGCCGCCTCAAGTCGTCGACATATGGGAGAAAAGGTTTAACCAACCAGCATCTGATTACGTCGAGTTCCGCAGAAGAATAACAGAAGACTGTGTATCATTAGAGAATGTGATTATAAAACAAGAAGAATGCGCTGTAGACGGTACAGTCAAAGTGAGAAATCTAGACTTTATTAAAGAAGTATTTGTTAGACTAACTTCCGACGGTTGGGCCACGAACGAGGATGCGTACTGCGCGTTTGTAGAGTCGGGACCTTTGAGCCAAAATGGGTCTTCTTTGTATGACACCTTTAAGTTCAGATTGCAATTGCCTGTCCATTCGAGAAGACTGGATTTCTGTGTGTGCTTCAGTTGCAAAGGCGTCCAATACTGGGACAATAATAGAGGGTTAAATTACACGATAGAAAAGTCGTCAGCAAGAAGCGTGCCGGGAAATGCTTGCGCGAGAATTAATTACGGGAACTCGTGGTCTTCAAGGTCTGATCTCAATGGAAACACGCCATATTGGTGAAGTTGTTAAGGTTCAAATTGGTGCAGTTTTCGATCGTGTACGAATGTGAATCATTGCCTTTATCAGTGCTACACATTATCGTGTAATCCGAGATAGTAGTGCCATGTGTTCGTGCCAGATTGGCGAATGCTATTGGATGAATTGTAACCGGCCATCTTGTAAGTTGTCTATGTACAGTGATTCTATTCATTTCACTCTGATATATGGAGATAATATATTTATTCTTTGCACACAAAAATGTACACATGTTGGACTTAATGCCTGATGGCATTCTCTACCAGTCAACAGTCGCGTTGATCAGAGATAATAAGGCGGTGCACTCTAATAATTAATTGAAAGAAAAAAACAAAACAAAAATTATAATAAATAGATACAGAAAAAGAATACATATGCAAATATATAAAAATACTAATATTCCAATATTAAATATATAATTAATACGGAGATAATGGAGAGATGGAGAGAGGAACAATAGAGTTTCATTCATTCATTCATTCATTCATTCATAATGGTTTTAATTTAAACAATAATAAAGATAGCTACGGGTAGTTATGTATTTTATTGTACATATTTATAAAATACATTTTATAGTCGTGGTTTGGTAGTCGAACAGTCAAGACTAGGCTTCGAGCTATATCCCAACTCTATTCAATGCCTGGTGATGATGTTCAGAGGTGAAACAGATACAGTCTATTTTATATATGTAACTAGCTAGTCGCCCCGGCTTTGCACGGGTCTATCTATATCTATCTATTAAAAAAATCGCATCAAAATCCGTTGGGTAGTTTTAAAGATTTAAGCATATATAGGGACGGACAGACAGCAACAGCGACTTTATTTTATACTATGTAACTAGCTACTTGCCCCGGCTTTGCACGGGTGTGAAAGTATTATATATATAAACCTACCTCTTGAATCTCTCTATCTATTAAAAAAAATCGCATCAAAATCCGTTGCGTAGTTTTAAAGATTTAAGCATACATAGGGACGGACGAAAGCGACTTTGTTTTATACTATGTAATGAAGTATATCATAGTACAGTTATCTAAGTATAAGTACATATATTTACATTCCTAGTTATCTTTATTGACCTGATGAAATGATTATGATTCAGTTTTAGGAAATTGTATATTCTGTAATATTATCCTCTCTACTGATGTCGATATAATAATAATAATAATAACCTCAGGACAATTCACACATCGCCATCTAGACCCAAGTTAAGCTAGCTAAAGCTTGTGTTATGGGTACTAGACAACTGATACAAATACATATAAATGTATTTTTTTCGTAAATACATACATATTATGCATAGAAAACACCCAGACCGATACAAACAATCATACTCATGAATACAAATGTTTGTGCCGAGCGAGGAATCGAACCCGCGACCATCGGACGTAAAGCGGTGTGCTAGACCGCTGGACCACCGAGGCCGTTGTAATATAATTACAATGGTAATTAATAAGTAATTACATTTGTAATTGTAATTTTACATTTGTATTTGTAATGTGTAAATGGATGTGACTAATTTGGAAAAAAATACACCTACTCCATACTGAATAAAAGTAATTAATTAATATACTACTGGCATGCCCCTGCTATGCTTAGGAATAGAATAGAAAATCATTTATTCAAATAAACTTAATTTAAGCACTTTTGAATAGTCATAACAATTTTTTTTATCACCACACCACACGTTCGGAAAGGTGTCATCACAAGAACGAGCAAGAAACTTGCGTGTTGCTCTTTTAAATAATCATTGTAACTTTACATTTTTAAGTTAAATTAAGTGAATACAAACTACCAACCAGGGGTCAAATATACATTCAATCAAGAAGAACGAGCAAGAGTATGACGGATTGTAGGTGTTCATAACTTTGCGAGTTACTCTTTAATGCATTTGTAGCTATAATATAAGATTTTAAATACATATATAAATTAGATGATTTTTGTATCCTAACTCATGTTACAAGTCGAAACGTGTGAATACAATCTACCAACCAGCTAATTTATAAACGGGATCAAATATACAATAAGTTATTCCTTATTTCAATCAGTCGTAGCCATTGATAAGATAAGACCAGTATATATATTCAATATTACAAACATTCATTCAAGCAGCTCCCGCCACCTTCGTTCACAGTCCTTTTATGACGGATTGATATAGCTGTGGTCTCTTTTCTATTTTTCCTTCAATATTGTTGTTAATTAGTTCGTCGTGTCGTATCAAGTGCCCCAACATGTTTCCCCTCCTATTCTCAATAATATCTATGATCTGTCTCTTTTCTTTAATCCTCTCAAGCACTTCTTCATGTTTTATATGTTATTTTGCATTTAACAAGAGAGAAAGCTATAATATAAGATTTTAAATACATATATAAATTAGATGATTTTTGTATCCTAACTCATGTTACAAAGCAAGCTGCTTGATGGCTGAAATTGGTGAGACTGTAGAGCACTTTTTAGTCTACTTTTAATAACTACACTATTTGTGACATTTGATTATCATTTTCTGAAACAAGATAAGAGAAATGTAATAACTTTCCTGGTACATAATATACATTCTAGTCACAAATACATAAAAAATTATGTCTTTAATAATCCATACTCAATCAATTTTACAAAAGTGCTTTAATATATTTTGATCATTAGATAGAGTGATTCAAGAGGAAGGTTTATATATAGAATTTTTCTTAATAAATTATACTGCTGTGAAAAGTGGTGCCATTATCATGTCAGGCACATACCTTCGTACATAATTGAAAGATCCTAATATTTGTCTCAACTCATCTCTATTACTTGGTTCTTTTAAATTAACTAATGACTCAACTCTATCCTGATGGAATTTAATTTTAAACCTCTCGAAATTTTTTTTTTCTAAAATTTTTAAAATCTTTTTCAGTGTTTCCCATTCTAAAATAATCGCCCAAATAAAAATTCTGAAAAAAATAAGTACAGTAGCATTCATTAAACCATATGGTAAAACAAGTTATTCCTTATTACAGCAGCTAAAACAGAGAAAAATACCCTGTAATTTAAAAAAAAAGGTAAACATTTAGGTTTTTTTACAATAATTTTATTTAAGTCTAATGGATCAAAATCGGTCCAACCATTACAGCTTCTCTACTATTACCAGATATATGCATTTTCACTAATATTATTAACTTTAACAATTGAACAAACATACCGGCAGACAGACATTCCTTCAAAAATAACAAAATTATAAAAAATGTTATTTTTTGGTGTATGTACCGTATATATATTCACATTGGCTTAATATTTTCTGAATGTAGAATTTTACAATTTAACTTATAATTTAATTTAAAAAACGCAGAATTCAATATTACAAACATTCACTCTTCATTCATGACAAATTTAACTCTTCATTTGATGAATTTGATTTATTGCTCTTATTTTCTTCGTCGCTCACTGCGAAGGATTTAATATACCACATTTTGCACATTTTTTCCCATATGCAGGACACTCTCTCGACCATGCTGACTTCAATCAAATTTATTATTTATATTTCTTTGAAACTTCTTCTCAGTTCTTTTATTTCCATAACTCTTTATCTTCCATCAGTCCTTTTAGCTGTTGATACGTCCAACACGACTCCTTGTAATTGTTTTTCTTTAACCTGCTTGACTCTATATAAGCAATTTGTGTCTTAAATTAGTGTAAAAACTTTCAAAATTTTCCCTTCCAATTGTTTTCTTTCTCTTTCCAAAAATCTATTTTTCCAATTTCAATATTGTTTTCACTATCTTCCTTTGATTGTTAATTAGATAATTTAATTTGGTCGTCGTGTCGTCCATTCAGTTGCTGCCCAACATGTTTCCCCGCCTATTCCATGTTAATATCTTTAATCCGTGTGTAAGCTCTTTGATATCGTTTAATACACTGTTTAGACTAAATACCACTCAAGCACTTTCTTCAGATAATTCCATTAATAGATTAATCAACATCACACATTGACATTGACATTGACTTTGACATACTTCACTTCATTCCTTATTTTATTTTTCCAGCTAATTCTTTCCATTCTTCTCCAACAGCACATTTCAAAGGCTTCCAGTTTGTCTCTTTCCTTATGTGTCAATGTCCACGTCTCACAGGCATACAAGGCTATACTTCAGATTTTTTTTTTTTTTTAATTTCTTTTTAAATTTAGGGACTTTTGTACCATCTAAGTACATGTCAGTCCCATTGTACCCTAAAACCTATACTTCAGATGTAGGAATATTACTAGCAAACACTCCAATTATATTTATATATATAGATATATTTAGACTCGTGCGAAGCCGGGGCAGGAATCTACTACGAGATAAAGAAGAATTAATTGACGTCTATAAATTTAATTTTAAAACATGTTTGAAATATTATAATTTATGCTCGGATATTAAAAAATAATTTTATTTTTATATCTAATTTATAATTCATTAATATGAGAATATTTTGAATATCAAATTCGTATTTAAGTAAATTGTGCGGGAAAATGTCACGGCGACGTGTTAAACATTATAAAACAAATGTAACATAGTTTCCTGTGCGTTTTTTTTTTAATAAGACTGATATTTCCGGTACTAATGAGTGTATTGAAAACGTAGTGATTATTTTCTCTATTTTTAACTGTAAACTCAATATTGGCTTGCGTCTTGCGTTGTATTTAGAGAGGTCTAATGGTTTCTCCATTTTTACAAAATTAAAATAAATTAATACAAGTTTTATGGAATAATGGACTCTATAAATCTTGTATTAGTTTATTTTATACTGTGCAACCATACATTTTAGCACACACACACACTGGTTTGCAAGTAATTACAGATTCCTTGCAAAATATGCCGATGTTGTTATGACAGTTTTATGTACGAAATATTTTGTTGTAGTAACTTGACCCTGGTTTTAAAAAGAAAAAACACTTTCACGTTTTCTACTTTTTACGTTGTGTTAATTGCTCTGTGTTCTTAATTCAAAATGGCTTCCCGTTTGTCTATACTTTTTTTATTTCTAATAATTAATTGCTAATGTTAACGGTATATTAGTCATACTGCCCATAAATATAACATTTAAATGTGTAACATCGTAATTTGCGTATAGTTTTTTTGAGGAACTGGCTCATTGCCACATATTTTCTCTGTTGCATATAGGGTTGCCAACCACACTTTATAATAATGTATCCTAATTTATTTTTGGTAATTATAATTTATACTTTTACATACAAATAAAGTATGCAAAAATATTTTATTTTCAACCTTTACTGTGATACGTAAATACTCATTAAGAGTACTTGACGATTTATAATTACTGAACGAAATGTTAGATGTCAATTGTGAGTTGTGACATTTGTCACAGATCTAGTGTTAAAAGCACACAAAAATACGTTTTTAATGTCTGATACTCTGTGGAAACTCTGTAGATATTGTGAAAGTTTTTAGATTTCAAAAGAAGTGCATTCGACCGATATGTAAAGCGTGGTGCGATGATAGTTGCAGGTCTCTATTTCGACAATTAAATATTTTACCACTTCGATGCATGTATATAAATTTTTTATACCACTTAGTTGGCAAATTGACGTGTGTTTTTGTAAATTCTCATCCACAATTCTGGAAGAAATGTGATGAATTAAATCAGAGGTAAACCAGACCAAGAATCATGAATAAATTATATCAACCTCAATGCCATAAAGATATTTACAGGAGAAATATATTAAACATGTTTGTCTCTCTTTACAATAATTTGTCTGACAATATAAAATTATTGAATGAGCCAGCTTTCAAACTAAATTTAACCAAATGGCTATTGGCACATTGTTTTTATAGTGTCAAAGAGTTTATGGAATATAGTAATTTAATGCATCATCTGTAGTAATTATATAATATGCCAATAATTCTGACATGTTTATTTTAATTTAATTATAAACTAATCAGAATGACATAAATATATTAATATAAAATATATATATATATATAAATTTGCACGCCTGTATACAGGCAGAATCCACTGGACATTATATTTAATATTGTATACACATATAAGTACTGTATTCTGCGAATACATGATTTGATTGATTGATTATAGTAAAAACAGAATAATTGAAATATACTTTTTTTTCCTAATACTTTTTTTTTCTTATCCAAACCAGTATATACGTCTTTTTTGTCAAAAAGTTGGCAACTGTAGTTAAATAGTATTGACGTCAGTGTGTTGTTGCATTTCAAATGAGACATAAACAAACCGTTATAAAATAAACTAGTCTGTAACTTCAGACTTTGCTCGGGTGCTCGTACCTTGATAGTTTTGTCTTTATAATCTGTACATATAAATAAAATTGGAGTGTCTGTGTGTAATATTGAAATAACCGTTTATTACTACATGTATATGAATATAAATATGGTACATATACTAAATTAACAATTTTTGTCTGTCTGTCTGTTCCGGCTAATCTCCGAAATGGCTGAACCGATTTTGACGGAACTTTTTTTGGCAGGTAGCTGATGTAATAAAGAGTAACTTAGGCTATTTTTATTTTAGAAAAATAAAATAAATTTCCACGCGGACGAAGTCGCGGGTACAGCTAGTATAATATATATATCTTAGAACAGTTCACACAGCGCAATCTAGTCCCGAGCTAAGCAGAACTTGTGTTATGGGTACTAGACAACTGATATAAATACATGGATATTTTTGTAGTTACATACACAATATACATAGAAAATACCCAAACCGGTACAAACAATCATACTCATGAATACAAATGTTTGCACCGTGCGAGGAATCAAACCCGTGACCATCGTAAGCAAAGCATATTATTATATTTGTTACATAAAAATTAGACTGTGAAATTTTTACGAATTTTATAAATGTGAAAGTTGAGCATGGATGGATCGATGTTTGTTACTCTTTCACGCAAAAACTACTGAACGGATGTTGATGAAACTTTACAGTAATATAGTTTATACATCAGAATAACACATAAGCTACAAATTACATGCTGCTGAAACCGCAGCTAGATATACACATACGATTGATTTCTTAAAGTGCTCAGGCAGGAATCGAAACTAAAAAAGAATAAAATAAAATAATTTTCGATGTTTTTCTGATATAATAATTGTCATTCTACATTTTTGTTAATTCAAAAGTGGTATGAAATGCTAATAAAGACCTCATGAACATCTTATCATCCTCCACTGGTGCCCCACCAGCGTATACCGTTAGTGCAGGCGGGTGCACCATTCCGTTATATCATACATTAAAGAAAAATATGAATGTATAAAAAATCGTATTAAAATATCGTCGATTAAATAGAAAAATGGCATTTTTCAAAATTAGAAGCTAGAATTGCCTCCTTTTATATAAGTCAATTAAATTAACCACGCCGTCTTAATCATTATCTAAATACTTTTAAAATGATATACAATAATTCTGTGTAAATTTAAAACTTTAAAGGTACAAATAATTTACACAAATTAAAAAAAAAAACTTTCAATGTTTAAATTTAAAACTATAAACGAAAACATAATTATGTAATAATGTAAAAAAAGATTTCAAATGCTTGTCTTGTAAAAAAAATGTACATTTGAATACTGCAATTTTTCTATTTAACCGACGATATATTAGGTATGCATATAAATAAAACAATAAAAAAACATACCTCTAGACTGTTGTCTATGATGGGGTAGTCAGAGTCATTGTCAACTGTCAATGTTGTGAACGCAACACTTGACTTGTTCACATATCGCTCGGTGTATTTAAAGGCGGTAGGCTCGAGCCTACTTGCGAGTCATGTTCTCCTGGTACTTTCACTGTAGTATCAGTAATAGTGAGATAACTTCACGACTGTTATCTTTGATGGAGTAGTCAGAGTCATTGTCAACTGTCCATGTTGTGAACGCAACACTAGACATGTCCACATTCGCTCGGTGTATTTCACGTAAATAGGTTATTGAGAATAATATAAAAGCTATGTATATATTAATTTTATACATAATTGTATAATTATTATAGAATTAATGAATGTGAATTAACGAATGAAATTTACCGAAAGAACTGATTAATAATAATTAAATTTGTATTTATTGAGTTTATTTGTAAGTGAAAATAGTGTAATTTAAGAATGTATTCTATTCACAATTGCTAGTATAATTAATTGTATCTGTGTATTTTTATTAAATAACTGTATTGAGAATTAATACAATAAAATATAAATATTTATGTTGCTTTACGAAATTAAGTTAATTTTTATCATTAGGTACATGTTATAAAACAATGTCGCTGTCGCAGTCTGTCCGTCCTATGTACGCTTAAATCTTTAAAACTACGCAACGGATTTGAAGCGGTTTTTATATATAATACATGTACACCCGTGCGAAGCCGAGGCGAGTAGCAAGTTTATAATAATATTATACTAAGTATTTTTTTTTGTAAAATAGATATTTTCAGTTACGTGTAATTCTAAAACAAACTTGTTTAAAGAAAATCTGATTAGTGTGGTTGATATTACTTCCTATAGACAAAATATCATCTAGTTTCATAAGTTTTTGTAGTAAAATTTTCATAGTAACACGTTTTGTATGGAGAGAGGTCGGGAATATGCAGTTTTGTTCAGGAGTGTGTCCAGGAGTTCATTCAATCGTCATAAACAGTAATACAAGTATAAATATTGCTGTATATAAACAATATTAACATTTTTAATTTAATTAAGTACTGTTTAACGAGTGAAATTTAATTAAAGAACTGATTAATGTTAATTATATTTTTAATTAATTAAAAATGTATAGTTTACAGTTTAATGATATATCTATTGTTAATTTAGAATTGGTATAAGATAATTTTGTCAAATATAATTATTATATATTTAAAATTTATAATATATGTTTTATTTCTTAGTCTTTTTTCGTATTATTAGAAAAACAGAAAAATATATTTATTTGGCGCATACAAAACAGTCATACAACATTTTACGAAAATTATAACAAATTATTTTAATAATACAGCTGCGACCAAATTGGTTTCTACTCAGCTTTGTGTCTGGGCTGTAAGGCCCAAACGCTGATTTTCAATGCAACCTTGTAGAAAATAATTTTAAATATAAAAATTGTGTACCTATTGCTGCCTGCGTGAACGTGCGCTGTTGGTGCTTCTGATAAGGTGTGATAATGTATTAATATTATTTTTGGGGTTGGAGTTTAACTGTTCCATTTGACCACCGCTTAAAGATTATATATAGTCATAGTTTGTAGAAATAAGTTCGATTAGATATAGCAAATTTATAAATAGTACAATTGTTACATAGTAACACCTTAGAAAAGATTAATAGATTTGATAGGGATAAGTTTATAGAAATTTAAGTTATTTTTGTTATTATTTACAAAATTGCTTGACAAATAAATGATTATAATGGTTGTGGTTTCAATCCCTCACAAAAATAAATAGGTCGGCAAATAGAAACGGAATAGAATGTAGTATATATAACATTTTGTCAATCTGGACGTTTTCATCCCTAATAGGGGTTGAGATGACTAACTCAGGGTGTCCATTTGTCCAGGTAGTTTCCTCTCTGTGTTAACATAAGGTAGCTAGATTTTTTTTTAAAGAAACTTGCTAGATTTTAATCCACTTCCGTCTCCTTTGAGCTAACTAACCTGGATTTTTTTTAAAGCAACTGATTAGATTTTAATCCTGGTCACACAAGATTACATAATGTCGAATTTTGAGAAAAGCAAGAAGCAAGCAAAGAAAAGGAATTTATAATTGTAAACATTTAAAGCATATGGCCAGACGGCCTCGGTGGTGTAACGATTTAGCATACGGCTTAGCTTCTCATAGTCGCAGGTTAGGTAGCATAATATTATTGTATTGTATAGTACTAGCTGTCCCAGCAAATGTTTTGACTTAAAATAAAAAAAAAATTTGGGGTGGACTACCCCTAACATTTAGGGGGATGAAAAATAGATGTTGGCCGATTCTCAGACCTACTCAATACGCTCACAAAATTTCATGAGAATCGGTCAATAAATGTCAAATGTTCTGTTCTAACGAACTTATTGACCAAGAACGTAACTTAAAAACAATACAAACATATTGTTTGTCTCGTGTTGCTATCACATGTAGCGTGTTTCACAGCTCGATTAAGGTTGTCAAATATTTTATAACTACAATAAATAATAAAAAATAAAAATTCTAGTATTATTTCTTTTTGGGATTGTGATAAATTACTCGTGGTCCACCACCATGTGCTGACTATCCTGACTTCTTGCTCATCCTATCATACACACTATACCGTTAGCGTAGGTGGATGCATTCCATTTTCATTCATTAAAACAAAACCGGTACAGCCATTTCAGAAATCATCAAAAGCAGATAAACAAACAGGGTTACGTGAAATTACTTTACACTTCAACTTTATTTGTATAATTGATCATTGACAACCCTATAATAGCGCTGTTATCACGCGAGGTTATCAATTTACTTGTTACTGACTATACAGGTGTAGGCAGCGTGGAAATAACATGTAGTTAACGTTACAAGGTTCAAAATCTGCGTGGTTCATATGCTGATACAATTTTTTTTCAAGGGATGATAATGGAATGGTACACTCGTTTGCGGTAACGGTTTACGCTGGCGGGGCACCAGTGGAGCATGATAAGATGAGGTCAGGTCAGTTAGCCCATCGTGACAAATTCACCAGGAATTTATCACGATGGTTTCCAGGGGGAACCGCGTGGAGGTCAACCTAACATGGTACATTGCTATCACTACTAACAATTCCCTTTCACCCGTTGATACAATTTTAAGAAAGGAGTCTGGGTGGAATGTAATTTGTATGTAGTTGGCCGCTAAAGAAAATGGTTACCAGAGGGACCCGCGTGGTCAACCTAACATGGTACATTGCTATGGGGTCATTAAACAACATTAGGAGTTGTTATGAAAACAGCTGACAAATAATTTTGAATGCAGCTGTCTTTAGTGGACTGTATTTACGACAATAGGATTTGAGCAAGAAATTGATAATTTGGAAGGCACTCACCTTGTACTGCGAGGATTGCCGGTTCGGTTTCAGCAAGGCTTCCCAGAACTCCGGGCTTGTCCGAACTTACCTTTTGAACGGGTTACCTGTTTACCACCAAAACCGACAATAGGTGCTTTCCAGTATCAACTCTTACGTTCCTTTATTATTTCGTACTTAAACTAATAATATTCACGAATTTAGTTAACAAATCTATATAAAATATCGACAATTACGACAGCGATAATCAGAACACTTTTTTCGACAACGACAAAGGCGAAACGACTCCCACCCTCTCAATCTCTTATTTTTTTACTTTTTTTTTTATTATTTACGGCATTGGATATCGCGATAATGTTGCCGTGCGTATTATTGTGAATAGTGAACAGGGGTCGTTCAAGTATTACGTCATCGCTGCCTTGTCTTTATCCCATTATTTGTGGTCGGCGCAGTGTCATTCTCTTCCACTGCTCTCTATCGGTCGTCATATCTGAACATCATCATCATCGCAGCCCGGAAGACTTCCACTGCTGGACATAGGCCAAAGATCTCCACGACGATCGGTCCTGCGCTGCTCGCATCCAATGCCTTCCAGCGATCTTGACCAGATCGTCGGTCCACCTTGCTGGAAGCCTTCCCACGCTGCATCTTCCGGTACGTGGTCGCCACTCGAGGACTTTACTGCCAACGGCCATCAACGAGCTATGTGCCCTGCCCATTGCCATATATGAACATACTCTTCTTTTATTCATATCATCTTTCACGCAATCCATCCATCTTTTCTTAGGCCGTCCCCTCTCTTTACATCCATCCACAATCATATTATAAACTTTCCATAAGACATGATTCTCGTTCCTCCGCATAACACCCATACCAGCTCACACAATCCGTTCAAGTATGACGTAAGCAGATTTATTACAATTATTTACCCCCCATCCCCCTTGTCAGCAAAAATAAGCAAAGCTTACCCCCTCCCCCCATGCTTACGTAAACATTTTTCAATTAATGTATTGTTTTTTTAGCAAAGACAATGTGAGGGTTGCCATTCGTGTAAAAAAGTAAAAAACTAGTGATGACGTAATCATCATCTAGACTCCCCCACCCTCCAGGTCATCCAAAATAAGCAAAGCTAACCCCCCGTCCCCCCATAGCACTTACATAATACTTGAACGATCCCGTATTTCTGTCAAGTATGTATGCTTAAAAATAAAAATTAGCATGACTACTGTAAAAAGGCATATTACAGAATTGCTTGTTGATATCTGTTGGCGCGCAAGCGACGACAGTGGACGGCTGTTGGGTCTGCGGGCGCGGCGGGGGCCTAGCCGGCAGCGAGCCCGATCTGCCGCGACACCTCACTCGGCCATCGGGTACCGCACGCACTTCTCTTAACACTTGTAATATATATTCTAAAATACATAATCATACAGTCCACAACGTGATATCATTTCACCACCCTAACCGGGCCTAATCATATCACTGTGGCTTAATTATTGATTTATATATGTTTGTAATACAAATGACTTACTATTCATACTTGTGAACGGGTGCTGCTTGTGGGGACTGGTCTGTTCGGGTTACGAACACTGATTACACTATTTGCTGTTGCAATAGCATATGCTAGTCACTGTATTCTACCAAATTTGAATTTAAAAATGAATCTGTATTATTGTAAACATGTACAACATTTATTTGAAAAGAATACTAGCCGAGTTTCTTGTCAGTTCTCATCTCGAAATCATTCCGAACTGACGGTAGATTTGACATATCATAAGAGTCTGTAATAGACCTACATGAATAAAGATATTTTAAATTTGAATTACTACCAATCCGAAATATTATTAACTAGTTACCCTCCCCGGCTTCGCACGGGTATACATATTATACATATAAACCTTCCTCTTGAATCTCAAACCACTCTATCTGTTAAAAGAAATCGCTTCAAAATCCGTTGCGTAGTTTTAAAGATTTAAACATACATAGGGATAGACGGCGACAGAGACTTTTGACATACTCATATTATAAATAATGTACGTCCTTGATAGTAACTAACTAAGAATAACCAAAATTGACATCTGTTTTGTCTGTTGCATGTCAGAAATGACAAAATGTGTGAAACTAATTCTAAAGACCTTAAAAACCAAACAACAATAAATAGTTGAAATTCTTTGAATACGTCCAACAAATACTTATAAAATAGTTTTAAATATTAATTTAGTTGTTTACCAATGAAAGAAGTTTGACAGACGGTACACTATTTTAATGTCGATTTTTGCAAATAATACACTACCAAATTGTACACAAACAATAATAGACACTTATTGCACTATTATATCACTAATAACGATGTCGAAAATAAAATATTCGTGTGATAGACTATTAAAAAATATTTATTTGTTACGGCCAGCTGATAATGACAACTGTCGTTGGTGTTGCTAGTCGAAGAAAAAAAAACCACATATGTACCTAGATTTTAATCAATAAATATTAATTTAATTTATTTATACTATGTAATTATAATAATGATATTACAATAGCAATGTCATTAAAAGAAAGTTTAAAATGAAATAACAATTTGGATGAAATTTAGTTTATTTATACTTAATTTATAACAAAATTGTACATTTCAATGTTATTGCATAAATGCGCAAGCAAGGCTGAATTAAACATATCAATTTATTTAAAAATTATATTATATATTAGTATAATACAGTGGTTATACATTGCCCCCTCCGATCGATCCCCCGTCCATTTCAAACGGGGATCGATATTACGACGGCCTGAGCCGAGCGGTGCCCTCAGACTAAAGTCGTATCTGTCAGGCGGGAGTTGTCCCTCAGCCGCTCCATAAGTCCTTTGTTTTGGAGTGCCATCTGCAGTCGCTCCCTATCATCCGGTAGAGCTGTAAAGGCCAGCTGCGGCCAACAGCATTAGAGTAGTCCGGAATTTTTTTGGATGTTAAATTTGACAAAATGTGTTATTAGTTTCATATTACATATACTTAAGTTGTAGTTTTTGTATTGTTACATCATTCTGTTTTTTATTATTATTTAACATTTAAATTTAATATTGTTTGTAGCATTTATGTATGTTGTATGACATTTAAAGAAAGAAACGAAGAAGTACTACACAGGGTAAAAGAAAAAAGGCAGATATTGAACACAATAGAAAATAGACGAGGGAAAATGTTAGGACACTTGATACGGCACGATGATCTCATGAAAATTATTATTGAGGGAAAATAGAAGGAAAGAGGGGGAGGGGAAGACAAAGGAATAGCTACATCAAACAAATTGAGGACAAAATGGGAGTCGTGTCGTATCAAGAATTAAAGAGCATGGTGGAAGATCGCGGAAAGTGGCAAGAGCTCCACCGATAAGAGCGTAGCTCTTAAATTATGAATGAATGTATTACATTTAGGCTAAACATGTCAAATTCCTTTTATATGTATAACATCTCGTTATCAGCCTGTCCTTGTCATCACGGATGTTTTAAAGAATCATGTATCTTGAAAAAAAGAGAAGACAATAGTCGCTGGAGTCCATAACAGAATTACCAGACGATATTAAATATTACAGATCGGCGACACATTTATATTTATTTATTTATGTCATACTAAGTCAGCTTTATATTCTGCGTAAACCTGAAAACCACATTGTGAGAAAGTGTCTTTCCATGGCTACAACAAAAAGAGAACGAGGCAGGCCACCAACTACCTGGTTGACAAATGTCCATAGGACATGAAGGAGTTGGGCCTGTCAAATGAGGATGCTTACCAGCGAAATGTATGGCGCTCCAGGATTAGAAAAGCCGACCCCGAGTAACGGGAAGAGGCGAGGATGATGAAGAATACTAAGTGAGCTTTACAGTCTACCAATATGCTCACTTAGGAAGATAATATACAAATACACACAAATTACATACATATACACTAATTACACAAGGAAACAAGAGAAAAAAAAATGTGTATTTGACAGTCTTTCAATGAGAAAATAACGCTGATAAATATTAATGGACAGTGTGAAAGATGATATGGTAAGAAAGGGAGAGGAGATATTAAAAATTAAACAAAATAAACTCTCTAATATGCCACATCTAGTACATGATGATCTGATACATCTGTGTACATGTGAACCCAGTACCGCTGAGGCCATCTATGCGCGGTAAGCAACCAATAAATGTTATCATTTATGCGGGTAGTTACTGCGTAGACTTTGTTACTGCACCGTCCGCATTATATATGTACACCTTCTTTTGTATTTCCACTAATATTTAATTTTGTATAAGTTTATGCTTTTAGTTCTCATGTTAAGTGAATTATATGTAATTCTTAATGAGAATAAATATCTAAAACCTAAAAATATGGGGGGTAGCGGGTAAGGTAAGTGGACTGTATGGATTGAACTAAAGGGGGATGCACAGTACGTACCTGCGACTGTAGAAAGGGGATTGTTAGTAATGTGGACTGATGATCCCATTGTTAATAATGTACCATGTCAGCGGTTGCTCCTGGAAACCATCGTGATAAATTCTTGTTGAATTTGTCATGATGGGCTAACTGACCTGACCTCACGCTTATCTTATCATCCTCCACTGGTGCCCCGCCAGCGTAAACCGTTAGCGCAGGCGGGTACACCATTCCATTATCAACCTTTAAAAAAAACTGTAGAGC
The DNA here is from genome assembly GCF_030625045.1 of Achroia grisella. Taxonomy (NCBI): domain Eukaryota; kingdom Metazoa; phylum Arthropoda; class Insecta; order Lepidoptera; family Pyralidae; genus Achroia; species Achroia grisella. Next base: position 695,876 of record NW_026713015.1, read on the forward strand.
AGGTGTATTCTTGCACAGCTGCTGCACTCGATGAATACTAAGTTTAACACAGGTACGTACACAAAGTTACTTATTGTTAATGTCAATATTATATTAATTCAGAAACTGTAGTGCTTTAATGATTTAATTTTAAACTCAAAATAATATATAATCTTTCAATTACCTAAAAAAATTACATTAATACATACAATAAAAAAAAAAACTCATTATATTATATTTATATCAAAAGCGGAGCGGTCGGGACGAGTCACCATTCACGTTAGTAGACGAGGTCGTCGGAGGACCTCAGTTGACATACTGTGCGCGGGAAAGGGAATAGGATATGGGGAATTATACCATACCACTTGATATGTTTATAAATGTCGCAAACAGGGAGTGAATAGAATAGAATAGAATAGAATATAGAATAGAATATATCTTTATTGCTAACTGTGTGGGTACATTTTTTTGTGGGTGGTATAACAATATATATAGCTATGTATCAACAGTTTCACCTTATCGGGTATGCAACATGAACGAGATGACTGCGAACAGGGATAAATGGTAGAGAAAAACATTGCGACGACCACAAATAAATGGACAAGGAAGAAGCAGATGGTGATGTTGATGACTATGATGATAATCTGATGAATATAAAACATAAACTAGTATTTCCGAACGCATTAGTACGTTAGAGATATGTTTCCGAAAGTCGGATCCTGTTTGTACTCGTTTCAGAGATTGTGTAAATGAAAAGATCAAACACTACCTTCTCTATAATGAATCTGTATTTTTGTAATCATGTACATTTGGAAAGAATAAGAGATGTGTTTCTTGTCAGCTCTTAGCTCGAAATCACTCCGAACTGACGGCAGATTTGACATATCATAAGCTTTAGGATAGATCTACATGAATGAATAAATAACCGTAACAATTAAAAAGCGCCATCTAGTCCCACGGTAAGCAGAGCTTACGTTATGAGTACTAGACAACTGATATAAATACTTAGAACTTTGTTTTGTAAATCTAAATATATATAACTCAAAGGTGACATAGTGATCTATCAACGTACAGCCCAAACCACTCGACGGATTGGGCTGAAATTTGGCATGCAGGTAGATGTTATGACGTAGGCATCCGCTAAGAAAGGATTTTGATTAATTCTACCCCCAAAGGGATAAAATAGGGGATGAAAGTTTGTATGAAACTTTGTCAATTTTAAACTGATCGGGCTGAGACTTTGCATACATAAAGCTACTATGATGTAGGCATCCCCTAAGAAAGGATTTTGATAAATTCCACCCCTAAGAGGATAAATTAACGCGAGCGAAGCCGCGGGTAAAAGCTAGTGTATTATATGATTGAGTACAATGATCCCTGACCCATCCGTCATACTCGTGAACGGTCGGCTGGGATTACAGGCACAGATTAGTTTATTTCCTTTTTACAAAGAAGACAATTTGAACTTTATTACAGAGTCGACGCTCGGAAATAGTAGTAGTCTACAAATCAAGCACATACATTAAATGTCTTTTAAAAAAATTGTACATCGTTGTCTGTGCGGTTGTGCACGCTAATCTTAGAAACAGCTTACCCGATGTTAAAGTGGTTATCACTAATCTATTACAGTAAGTTTTGACTAAATTCTAATTGCATAAATCACGTGACTCTCACGCTATAATACACACACATATATGTGTGTGAGTGTCTGCAGTCTTCTGTGATAAAAAAAACTATGATAAACAGGACGAAAGTCTCTTATATTTATTATCCCAGATGGGGGTAGGTAGACTAGTTGACATGTCCACATTTCAATTTTCATTATTTTCAATTTCATTAATTTTTTTTAAGGTTTTGTATTTTATGTTGGGCTAAAAAGGACTTGTATCCAGAGCCGTAAAATATTAAATAAAAAAAAATATATTTGAATAAAGAAAACTATATTGCTACATCAGACGGCGGTAGACACTAGCCTCTTTGCGAGTCATGTTCTCCTGGTACTTTCACTGTAGTATCGGTAATAGTGAGATAACTTCACGACTGTTATCTTTGATGGGGTGGTCAGAGTCATTGTCAACTGTCGATGTTGTGAATGCAACACTTGACAGTATATATGTCCACATTGACACTATTCGAGTCATGTTCTTGGTGTATTTGAATAAAAAAAAAATCTTCGATGGAGTAGTCAGAGTCATTGTCAACTGTCCATGTTGTGAACGCAACACTTGACTTGTCATAAAGTTCTCCTGGTACTCTTCATGTTCTCCTGGTACTTTCACTGTAGTATCGCTAATAGAAGATAACTTCACGATTGTTATCTTTGATGGGGTAGTCAGAGTCATTGCCAACTGTCGATGTTGTGAACGCAACACTTGACATGTCCACATTTCGATCAGTATATATTTGAATAAAAAAACCACATCAATTCCATAGACGGTCGTAGGCTATAATCTACTTGAGTCATGTTCTCCTGGTACTTTCTCTGTAGGTGGCTAGCTTACCGCCGTCTCTCAGAGCATCACGTCAAAGACCGCATGCCCACCGGTGGGTCACTCCGCAACGAAAGTTGGGACCGGATGAATACGAGTGGGCACTTTAATTGAAATAAATCTGGGGGTTAAATTTAGACCTTCTATTTCAAATTATTGTACACTAAAAACATATTTATAAAATAATATACGTACTTGTAATGAATAATAAAAAAAAATACAGGTCCTTATGTGAGAAATAAGATATTTCAATACGATCTGCAACGTGATGCATTTCATATCAGTGCTTCAATATAGTGAAACTATCAGACTCGGCCACGCGTTGCTGTGGCTGAGGTTCTTGAATAAAATAATATTGCGACTATAAATTGAGATGTAGATGTATCTATCCTATCTCTCAATTTTGATCAAATTGCACACAATGTTAAAATCAAATTTGCAATCGGTTCAGTAGTTTAGGAGTCCAGCGCGGACAAACAACGTGATGCGTAATTTTTATATTTAAAGATTGACGTATATTTTATTGGCTGCTAGATTGGAATCCACTACCTTTTGGTTTTATGCCGAGGTATTTAATTACTAGACTACGACGCTGCCTTGCTATATGTATATATATATATATAAACATTATAGTTTACATTGTGCTCCTTTTCTTGGTATATTTGTAAACGGCGCCGCGTGGGGATATAAACGTCTTCTCGACTTGAACTCCACAAGATCCGTTATTTTGATTGGCTGGAACAATACATAGATAGATTAATAATAATAATAATAATACAATTCACACAGCGCCATCTAGTTCCAGGTTAACCTAGGTAAAGTTTGTGTTACGTGTACTAGACAACTGATACAAATACATACATAGATACATATTAGTTTATGTACATACATACACTATATAATAATGGACGAAAATAAGAAAAAAAGATTTTTTTTCTAAAATAAAAGTAGCCTAAGTAACTCCTTATTACATCAGCTACCTGCCAAAAAAAGTCCAGTCAAAATCGATCCAGCCATTTCAGAGATTAGCCGGAACAAACAGACCGACAGACTGACAGATAAAAAATTGTACAAAATGTTATTTTGGTGCATATACCATATTCATATGCATGTAGAAAAAACGGTTATTTCAATATTACAAACAGACACACCAATTTTATTTATATGTATAGATAAAAAAATACACCGACCAAAAACAAGCGACCAGAAATTCCCCGTTCCTATCGATAGACGCGCACTGGCATGAGTCGATTGATCTCAGGGTTGCCAACCTTATGATAGGTTTTTTAACATTCTAGATATTTTTTTATATTCTAAATATCGTTTCAGTGGGGACTGGGGCCCTTTATATTCACGGTGCCCTGGGCTGCACCCCAAAAAGCCCTTAGCTATCCCGCCCTGAACTACAATAATGTAATGTTGGGGTGAGTTAGCGTTACAATATCTGTGTGAGATACATCCCACTATTTCAAATCTTTGCCATACATAGATATATCGTTTATTTGTTTGTTACTAATCACACACAACCTGTTCATAAGAATGTAAAATACATAATACAACATAAGATTTATAAAATTGTGTTATTATGTGTGATCTGTAGCATGTATGTATTAAAAACTTACTTCCTTGCGGGTGGTCTGGTCATCCTCCACGTCTCCATTCTGGGTAGCAGTTCCAGCTCCGCCCTCAGCTGTCGACACCACGTAAACAGACAACTTCTGTCTCTCCAGTGAATCTTCACTGATGTATTTCTGTATGTATATAATAGAAATTATATATAGAAAAAAACTTGTATGTACGGCTTTATCGATCGATCCCCCGTCCAATTCAAACGGGGATCGAAATTACGACCATCCGTCAAGCGGAGTTGCCTTCCTTGAGCCGAGGTTCGCCATCTGCACTCACCCCTATTGTCTGGTGGAGCGGTGCCCTCAGTACGAAAAAGAAGCTCTGCTTACCGTGGGACTAAAGTCGTATCCGTCAGGCAGTGGAGTTGTCCTTCAGCCGCTCCAAGAATTTACACGATGGTTTCCAAGGGACACGCTTGGAGAGTCCTTCCTTGGTTTGGAGTGCCATCTGCGCCTCGCCCCTAACGTCCTTCCTTGGTTTGGAGTGCCATCTGCACTCGCCTCTAACGTCCGGTGAAGCTGTAAAGGCCAGCTGCGGCCAACAGCTATAGTTTACCGAAAAAAAAGGCTTATTTATACAGGGTGTAAGGGACAGGTTGGCCAAAACGAAAACAGCTGATTCAGATGAATGTTCTGAATCAGATGGCAATTTTCTCACCGGAAGTGCACCACAGCCTTATAATTAACGATTTTTAGTTTTGACGCCGTGCAATGTGATTTTACAAGGAGAAGTATCGCGGTGACACGTCAGTTCAGAACTGATCAGCGCGGGGAAGGATTTTAAATATTATACATTGATGCTTTATGGTATTTTTTTAATAATAATAATAATAATAATATATAAATATAATCCTATTTATTTGTGGTCGATATAATAAATATATATATATATATGCTAATAATAATAATAATAATAATAATAATAATAATAATAATTTATTTACTTACATTTTTTGATCTTACAATATAATATACAGTCCATCCATCTCTTTTTTGGCACCCCTGGCCTTGCAAATATTGAAAATGATATCATAATTACAATATGTCATTAAATTTAATTAAAACATTATAATATTCCTACAATAAAATAATAAATGTCACAGTATTACTAATGTCAATCTCTAATATTAAAACTATAATTATATGCCATGACATTTATTTATTATTTTATATTATATCGCTATGAAATATTATTATTTCTTTATATTATTACATAATATCATAGACATGATTTTAAAAGAACAAATATTTAAAAAAATCCTGAAAGAATTTCCATTGCTTTTCAGTTCAGAATAATGGTCTGAATTCACAGTTTCAGGTTTTGCCAACCTGTACCTTACACCCAGTATATTAGGTCACCAACAAGATTTAATTTAATAATGGACGAGAGCAAGAAAACAAAAAGAATATATATTAATTATGGTCGAAGTTCGACCCCTGGGCGGACAGTTATTATTAAATAAATAAACAAATAAAATAAATAATCTCAGGACAATTCACACAGCGCCATCTAGACCCAAGTTAAGCTAGCTAAAGCTTGTGTTATGGGTACTAGACAACTGATACAAGTACATAGATAATGTTTTTTCGTAAATACATACATATTATACATAGAAAACACCCAGACCGATACGAACAGTCATACTTATGAATATAAATGTTTGTGCCGTGCGAGGAATCGAACCCGCGACCATAGGGCGTAAAGCGCTAGACCACCGAGGCCATCAAATATTTAAAATGTTCAAATTTGTCATACCTTATAGAATTCTATCAACTCCTCTTTGGTTATGGTGTTCAGCTGCTCCACTTCAACTCTGGGACGGTCGAAGTTGTAAACCTGAAAATAACGTATATATAAAATTCTCGTGTTACAGTTTTCGTTCCCATACTCCTCCGAAACGGCTTGACCGATTCTCATGAATTTGTTAGCGTATTGAGTAGGTCTGAGAATCGGCCAACATCTATTTTTCATCCCCATAAATGTTAGGGGTAGTCCACCCCTAAATTTTATTTTTATTTTAAAGCAAAACAACGTTTGCCGGGACAGCTAGTATAACATAAAGTTGTCAATAGGAGCTGCCTCAGCTGTTTCTGATATATGTGTAACCTCAATGTGGTGCACCTATACAGCGCTAGTTTCCAGGCGGCCCACATTACTCATTATAAAAAACTAACATGCGGGTTTTTAACTATATACAGATACAAATAAATTAAACAAAAAAAAAATTCTAACCCTTAATTCGACGGAGATTTTTGTAGCAAAAGAAACTGTTTTTTTAGTAGTCATATTTTTGACTAGCTAACCCCTGCGACTTCGTCCGCGTGGAACTTAACTTTATTTTTCTAAAATAAAAGTAGCCTAAGTTACTACTTATTACATCAGCCACCTACCAAAAAAAATCCGTCAAAATCGGTTCAGCCATTTTAGAATTTGGCCGGAACAAACAGACCGACAGACAGACAAAAATTATAAAAATTGTTATTTTGGTATATGTACAGTCTATATATTCATATGCAGGTAGTAAAAAACGGTTATTTCAATATTACAAACAGACACTCCAATTTCATATATATGTATAGATTATATATATCATTACATAGTACAAAACAAAGTCGCTGTCTCTGTCTGTTCCTATGTATACTTAAATCTTTAACACTATGCAACGGATTTTGCCGTTTTTTTTAAATAGATAGAGTGATTCAAGAGGAAGGTTTATATGTATAATACATGTACACCCGGGCGAAGTCAGGGTGAGTAGCTAGTAATAATATATATATGAATATATAAGTGTAATCAATGTTATAGAAATCACTCACCTGTGCCGTGATCTCGCCCCACAGTTGCGAAGCGCGCGAGGACATCCGCTTCGGCTTCTCCAACTTCTGCGCAGCGAGTGCGGTGCGGTGCTTCAGGAACTCTTCCTCCGTCATGTCTATTAGGTACGACTGAAAAAATATTTCCATTAAACAAACAAATAATACCTTTTTTTTAAATTAACACATTTCCATGTAAAAGCACAACTGGAATAAACTTTTCAGTGACAGTTAGTTCTTTCAAACATAAATTATTTTTTTTAAAGAACAAAAATCATTGTAGCAGGGAACACATATAATATAATAAGCATCTAAAACATGTACCAATACACCATTTATGTTATATATTTAAATATTATTAATAAATTTTATTATAATAAATATCATTACATAGCAATATACCTACTTAAATAATATAGAATATACTGAATACATACATTAATTATTTATTACATACATTTACATACCTATTTATAAAATGGTCTTAATTTTAACGTTTTATTTTCTTTTTTTTACGTACGCTCTCTCGTGTGTGGTGGCCCCACTGAAAATCAGCAGTATATATATACTGCAGTATAAATGCTGAGTGGGAGTCACATTCAGCGTTACTAGTATGTTTTAGCTTTTAGCTTTTAAGTTGTATAGTATATAAGATAGATAGCATCTAAGAATACTGTAATGCTGAATAAATGTCTTTATTATTATTAATTAATGACGACTGAGGCTTTGAAGCCAGCTACCGCAAGAGAAACCCCAAGTAGCGCCCGTGACTTGTGACACGGGTGTAGATTTAAGAGGCCCTTTTAGACTGCATTAACACTCACCTTCACTACTTGCAGTTTCCCACCAGGCCCAACTAAGACCGGGATAAACTCATTTCTAATACAATTCGCTTTAGTATCCAAAATAGAACCGGCACGCCCTGCGCTCGTCGACGGAATGCCGCGGCTCACCCAACGAAAGAGGATTATTCAACTACCGACCTCCGTATTTATAGACTGAAGTCAGTGTAGTAGGTTGGTCTATAAATACTAGATGGCGCTATTTACAATATTTGTAATAATCTTTACATTGCGTACTTCATTAGTACTAAACACAAACTACCTTCTTTTAATATCATTTTAAAATATCGGATTTTTCTACAATATTGATGTGAACTCTAACATTAGTAATGGGTCTAGTGTCCCCATTGCTAGCAATGTACCATGTTAGGTTGACCTCTACGCAGTTCCACCTAGAAACCAACGTGGTTAACTCCTGGTCAGGTTGCTCTCCAAGCGTGTCCCCTTGGAAACCATCGTGATAAATTCTTGGTGAATTTGTCACGATGGGCTTACTGACCTGACCTCATGCGCATCTTATCATCCTCCACTGGTGCCCAGCCATTATTATCAGCCATAAAAAAATAACATAACGTCATCTAGTCCCACGGTAAGCAGAGCTTCTTTTTCGGACTACTCTAATGCTGTTGGCTGCAGCTGTCCTTTACAGCTCCACCAGACAATAGGGGGTGAGTGCAGATGGCACTCCAAGCCGAAAGGACTTACAGAGCGGCTGAAGGAAGGCAACTCTCGCTTGACGGATGGGACTTTAATCTGAGGGCACTGATAGGGGTTCGAACCTCGGCTCAGGCCGTCGTAATTTCGATCCCTGTTTGAATTAGACGGGTATCGATCGGAGGGGAAGCAGAACTTGTGTTATAGTACTAGATAACTACAATAATAATAATAATCATCTCAGGACAATTCACACAACGCCATCTAGACCCAAGTTAAGCTAGCTAAAGCTTGTGTTATGGGTACTAGACAACTGATGTAAATACATAGAATTTATTTTCATAAATACATACATAATATACATAGAAAACACCCAGACCGATACAAACAATCATACTCATGAATACAAATGTTTGTGCCGTGCGAGGAATCGAACCCGCGACCATCGGACGTAAAGCGGTGTGCTAGACCGCTAGACCACCGAGGTCGTCTGATAAATTATATAAATACTTAGATTGAATGAAGTAGTTACCTGTGAGCCAGCTAGGAAGGCGTCGATTCTTCGCTCGAGGTAGGCCGGGTGTCGATCACTTTGTACTATGACTCGTAGCCCCTGAACTCCGTTGGAGCGACGAACGCCGCTGAACACAATATAGCCAAGTTGTTCCTATAACAATAATAATCCATATATATAAAAATGAATCACTGTTCATTCTGTTCGTTAGTCTCGCTAAAAGTCGAGAACGGCTACGGATTTGGCTAATTTTAGTCTTGATTTGTGGAAGTCCAGGAAAGGTTTAAACGGTGATAAAATGTGAAGAAATTGCATAGGAAATAGTTAAAACACCAATTTTACTTTCTATACAAATTCTTTATACCCTACCTCTGACATATTATTTAATTGTAAGGCACTACGGAGTTTATGAGGTCAGCTAGTAATAATATATATTAAAACTCTCGTGTCACAGTTTTCGTTTCCATACTCCTACAAAAAAAACTTGGCCGATTCTCATGAAATTTTGTGGGTATTGAGTAGGTCTGAGAATCGGCCAACATCTATTTTTCCAAATGTTAGGGTAGTACTTAAATTTTTATTTTTTAGACAAAGTTTTTAGTTTCTATAATTTTAATACAACATACAAAAATACATATAAAAATATCATCAAAATTTTTTATAGCGTTAATTTATATAAAAAATGCCGGGACAGATAGAAATATATACATATTCTCAGACCTATTGAATATGCATACAACAATAAAATTTATAAAAAAATAGGGGTTTTTCAAACTGTTTCGGAGGAGTATGTATTTTAATGTAATTATAATAATATTTGTGACATATATATAATATCACATTATATATAAATAAAAATGTTAGAGTCCTGAGAATCCTTATCACTTAGGGGCTCCGAAAAATAGTAGCCGATTAAGACCTACTGAGTATGCATATAAAATTTCATAAAAATCCGTCGAGCCGTTTCGGAGGAGTATGGTAACTAACATATTTTTTATACCACGTAGGTGACAAACAAGCAGACGGCGCATCTGATGGTAAACGATTACCGTAGTCTATGGACGCCAGAGACACCAGGGGTGTTGCGCTGTCGACTCGAAAAACATTGTGACATGAGAATTTTATATATAAGATACGAACCTTAGTCCTGAGAATACTGAAGCAGGGCTCCGACAGTGTCTGCGCCAGCAGCTCCAATGCTACATTCTGCCTGGTATCCCGAAGACCGCATGCATAGTACAGAGACGTGCATGATGACTTGTGTACGGAGTTTTCTGTCTCTCGAAGAAATGTTGTACCTGTTGATTATTTAAACATGCATATACTGATCATCCGCAACCGAGGGGTGAAGGTTGGGGCCTCGAGGTCCCTTAGCCCTGTCATCGATTCTGGGCCCATCAACCTCCTAGTAGAGAAAGGGGATTGTTAGTAACGTGGACTGATGATCTTATAGCTAGCAATGTACCATGTCAGGTTGATCTCCACGCGGTTCCCTCTGGAAACCATCGTGGTAGATTCTTGGTGAATTTGTCACAGTGGGCTAACTGACCTGACCTCATTCTCATCTTATCATCCTCCACTGGTGCCCCGCCAGCGTAAACTGTTGTCACAGGCAGGTGGACCACACCATTATCATCCATAAAAAAAATCTCACAGCGCTATTTAGTCCCATGGTAAGCTGTAGTAAACCGTTAGTGTAAGCGGGTGCACTATTTCATTATCATCCATAAAAAAAACGAGTAACGGGACTCTATTAGAGACTCTACTCCCCATAATGGGCGAAGGTTGGGGCCTCGAGGCCCCTTAGGTCCAGTATCCATTCCGGGAGCAACACGAACTATAATTGACACAGAAAGTATTTTTAGTCAGAGATTTGAACTCAAGACCTCTAATGTGTAATTCTGGGTAGTAAATCACTAGTTTACATAATATCCTTGGACAATTCACGCAACGCCATCTAGTCCCAAGGTAAACAGAGCTTGTATTATGGGCACTAGACAACTTATATAAATACATTTATTCAAACACATTTTGTTATAAATACATAGAAAACACCCAGCCCGATATAAACAATCATACTCACGAATACAAATGTTTGTACCGTGCCAGGAATCGAACCTGCGACCATCGAAAGTTGCTGCTAAACCGCTAGACCACCGACGCCGTATATAACATAGAGTACTGACCTTTCCCTAACTCAATCTCTCTGTGCAGTAGTAATTGTTGTGCTAGCAATGGAGTTGCATCTTTGGGTAATCTGAAATAGAATTCAAAATTGTCTTTACAATAATAATATATATTTCATTATTGCATATTATATGTAATATTATGTATAATCATATATATAAAATTCTCGTGTCACAGTTTTCGTTCCCATACTCCTCCGAAACGGCTTGACCGATTCTCATGAAATTTTGTGAGCGTATTGAGTAGGTCTGAGAATCGGCCAACATCTATTTTTCATCCCCCTAAATGTTAGGGGTAGTCCACCCCTAATTATTTTTTTTATTTTAAGGCAAAATAACGTTTGCCGGGACAGCTAGTATATATATAATATTATGTGTGCCAGGAAAAACATTAAGTTTTAAAAAAGTAGCTGATTACACTAATAAAAGCTTACGTAATGTCAACAAACTAGTTTTACCTAAGTGCCGTTTGACGAAAGTCAGTAATTCGTTTTATGGAAATTGCGTAAGGTTTTACAACAAACTCCCAGAGTCTGTAGTCAATTTGCCAGAAAAAAAATTCAAATGTGTCATAAAATATTTTCTTTGTAGAAAAGCTTATTATAAAATTGAAGAATTTATAAATGTTAATAATGTTTTGTTTATTATATATGACACTATAAAACGGTAATTTGTTTTATGAAAAAAGGCAGTTAGTCTTTATTTTAGTGGAAAATAAACAAAATCTATTTTGATACAACAACCCTATATTTATTCATTCTTATATTAATGCATTATAATTAAACACCCACACATTATTTCTGAATAACCTATAAAAATGGGTAATTAATATTAATATCCGATAGTGTCACAACACTATTTTTTGTTTTGTTTTATTTATCCTTAATGGAAAGGCAAAGAGTCTAGGCCCATACAGCCGTTGTCTTTGGCATCATTTCCGTATTTTCTATTTAAAAAATGCGAAAACCTGACAACGTCAAAAACCTCGAATTCTCTCTTTATTCTTTATTGTACACACACAGGAAAAAAAATAGCATTAATAAAATAAAAGTAATGTATAAGAGTTTCTTTCAGCAAACCTAGAAAATGTTATAGGACAATGTGGTCATTAGATCAGTCATACATACGTGTACGAGAAAAGAAAAAAAAGGGAAAAGAAGACATTAAAATTATATAAATATTTCTTATATAATATATATAAAATTGTCTTAAAGATTAAAAAATGGAATGGCTATAAACTTCAAGCAGATTTTCACCCACGTGAAATGTGCTATACTAACTAAATAAATATCTTATACTAGCTAGTATAAGATGTTTCAAGACTCACTTGTTTTCTAAATTGTTGGCAATTTTCAACGCCCTCTCGCGGGTCAAGTTGCCAAACATGAACCCTTCCACGTGGACTTTCCTCATCAGCCGCGCCGCAAAGTCGTCTAACTGCTCCACTGTCATCTCTGATGGAGAAGAATATTCTTCATGTACTTATTAACTAACAGAAGCAAATTCTGCTGCGTCACATAAGATAAATTTTTCATTGATGTTTTACTATTCTTACTAATATTATAAATGCTAAAAGAAAATAGCTCTTATCTGTCTGTCTGTCTCGCTTTTCTGCCAAAACTACTGAGCCGCTTTAAATGAAATTTGGTACACAGATAGTCTAGATGCTTAGAAAGGAAATAGGCTACTTTTTATTATAAAAAAAAAGGATTACAATGTGTTGAAAGGGAGATGAAAAGTTTTGTCATTTTTGAAGCTTGAAACTTATTTTTTTTGGCTGTTGATTAAATATAAATAAATATGACATTCAAAGTGAAATTTGGTAGACAGATAGTCTAGATGCTTAGAAAGGAAATAGGCTACTTTTCATTGTAAAAAAAGGATTACAAGGGGTTGAAAGGGGAGACGAAAACTTTTGTCATTTTTGAAGCTTGAAACTTATTTTTTTTGGCTGTTGATTAAATATAAATAAATATGACATTCAAAGTTTGTAAAAATCTTACCCTAAAGGTGGGTAAAATAAAATAGGGGATCAAAAAAACCTGTACTCTTATTTTATTTTTATTCCACAACTCATTCTGAACGCTGATTCATCACACGAAGAACGCGCAAGAAACTTGCGAGTTGCTCTTTCAAATAATCATTGTAACTTTACATTTTTATGTTAAAATAAGTGAATACAAACTACCAACCAGCACTACTTTATTAGGGTCTAATATTAAATACACAATAAGTTTAAATCAGTCGTAGTGATAAGAGCAGACCAGTCACTACAAGCAGCACTCGTTCACGAGTATGACGGTTGAGCCATCACTGCGGTAGATTAAAAGGATAACTGTGATGAACTGGACGGTAGGTTTTTTTTTAATATAAAAAATTTGATGTTCATAAACGGCTAATATGTAATAAATGATTTTTGAATTTTTAATTTTTGACTATTTAAAAGTGCACTTTTGTATGTGTCGGTTAAAAAATCTTGAGACTATTCAAAACTTAAAAAGCGCTTATTAAATGTTTAAAGCGGTATTTAATTGAATTAAATGTCACACACTTAAACTTAAAAACGTAATAATAAATGATTTTTGATTTTTTGACTATTCAAAAGTGCTTAAATGAAGTTTATTCTATTCTATTAAAAAAAATCATACGTTCTGCTGCGTGGAGAAGCTGCTTTCTGGTCCAGACTATATCAGAGAGGCATAGTGCTTGTTGGTAGACTGCATGCTGGGGAATAAGATATTTTTTATATGAGACATATTCTAAATACCTTTAGACTAACATACATACATCTTATTAATGTAATAAACTGTATAAATTATTATTATATATACTACTAGCTGTCCCGGCAAACGTTGTTTTGCCTTAAAATAAAAAAAAATTAGGGTGGACTACCCCTAACATTTAGGGGGATGAAAAATAGATGTTGGCCGATTCTCAGACCTACTCAATACGCTCACAAAATTTCATGAGAATCGGTCAATCCGTTTCGGAGGGGTATGGGAACGAAAACTGTGATACGAGAATTTTATATATGAGAATGTATTATGTGTTATTATAAATTATATGTATAAATTATTATTTCAGTTACACTCGCGTGAAGTTTATAGCCAATATGTTATTCTGATGTATAAGCTAGTTTATTGAAAACTTTAATCAAAATCCGTTTAGTAGTTTTTGCGTGAAAGAGTAACAAACATCCATCCATACTCACAAACGTTCACGTGCCCCTCCAATCGATCCCCCGTCCAATTCAAACGGGGATCGAAATTACGACGGCCTGAGCCGAGGTTCGAACCCCTAGTGGTGCCCTCAGTCTAAAGTCGTATCCGTCAGGCGGGAGTTGGCCTTCAGCCGCTCCATAAGTCCTTCCGCGGGTTTGGAGTGCCATCTGCACTCGCCCCATAACGTCCGGTGAAGCTGTAAAGGCCAGCTGCGGCCAACAGCATTAGAGAGGTCCGAAAAAAAAAACGTTTACGTTCATACTATTAATAAGATAAAAAAAAAGAATACCTGATAGGGTTGTTCTGCTTCGAAATTTTTGATGCCTCTTATGTGATTTTCTTTCATGATTTCGAACCTTTTAGGGTCCGCCTTGAAGTTCACCATATGTTCAATTATCTTGTCCAGTAACACGTGTTGTTTGTCATCATATCCGTCTATTGTTACCTGTAATAATATATTTTTAGTTACTACTAACTTTTGCCCGCGGCTTCGCTCGCGTTAAGAAGTATTGTATTATTATTATTAAGTAGGTATAGTTTTTGCCGCTTTACTTTTGTTTCCTTTCTTAGCGGATGCCTACGTCACAATAGCTTTATGCATGCAAAGTCTCAGCCCGATCGGTTTAAAATTGACAAAGTTCCATACAAACTTTGAACCCCTATTTTATCCCCTTAGGGATGGAATTTATCAAAATCCTTTCTCACGTAATGCCTACGTCGTAGTAGCTTTATGAATGCAAAGTCTCAGCCCGATCGGTTTAAAATTGACAAAGTTTCATACAAACTTTGAACCTCTATTTTATCCCCTTAGGGATGGAATTTATCAAAGTCCCCTCTTAGGGGATGCCTACGTCATAGTAGCTTTATGAATGCAAAGTCTCAGCCCGATCGGTTTAAAATTGACAAAGTTTCATACAAACTTTGAACCCCTATTTTATCCCCTTAGGGATGGAATTTATCAAAATCCCCTCTTAGGGGATGCCTACGTCATAGTAGCTTTATGAATGCAAAGTCTCAGCCCGATCGGTTTAAAATTGACAAAGTTTCATACAAACTTTGAACCCCTATTTTATCCCCTTAGGGATGGAATTTATCAAAATCCTTTCTTAGCGGATGCCTACGTCATAACATCTACAAACAGTGCAAATATGATCTCTAAGATCGCCCCGCGCATTGCGCTGTAATAAATAAATAAGTCAGGCGACTCAGCCCTCAGCCCTCGGGCAGTCTCGGCGATGTGAACTAACAGTGAGGCAGGACTTGTCGTTGTGTACTCACAGTGAGTCCGTATTTGTTGTGTACTCACAGTGAGTCCGTACTCTTCGAGTTCTCACAGTGAGTCCGTACTTGTCGTTGTGTACTTACAGTGAGTCCGTACTTGTCGTTGTGTACTTACAGTGAGTCCGTACTTGTCGTTGTGTACTTACAGTGAGTCCGTACTTGTCGTTGTGTACTTACAGTGAGTCTGTACTCGTCGTGTTCTTACAGTGTGTCCGTACTTGTTGTGTACTCAAAGTGAGTCCGTACTCTTCGAGTTCTCACAGTGAGTCCGTACTTGTCGTTGTGTACTTACAGTGAGTCCGTACTTGTCGTTGTGTACTTACAGTGAGTCCGTACTTGGCGTTGTGTACTTACAGTGAGTCTGTACTCGTCGTGTTCTTACAGTGTGTCCGACTTGTTGTATACTCAAAGTGAGTCCGTACAAATTTTACTTCGAGTTCTCACAGTGAGTCCGTACTTGTCGTTGTGTACTTACAGTGAGTCCGTACTTGTCGTTGTGTACTTACAGTGAGTCCGTACTTGGCGTTGTGTACTTACAGTGAGTCTGTACTCGTCGTGTTCTTACAGTGTGTCCGTACTTGTTGTGTACTCAAAGTGAGTCCGTACTCTTCGAGTTCTCACAGTGAGTCCGTACTTGTCGTTGTGTACTTACAGTGAGTCCGTACTTGGCGTTGCCGACGGTCCACCTCAGTCCGGCCAGCTCTGCTGCGTACGCGAACTGCTGCAGGCTGTCGCGCAGCACCAGCACCCACACCGACGTCAGGTTACAGTTCAGCGGGTCCGCGTACGCCAGTGGACTGTAACGACCAAATAGTGAGTGAAGTCCAGGTATGCCAAAGGACTATAAGGACAAATAAATAAGTGAGTGAGTGAGTTAGTGAGTGAACAAGCAAGTGAGGATCACGTATGCCAAAGGACTATGAGTATAAATAAATGAGAGCGAGTGAGTGAGTAAGCGAGCGAGGGGGGCGGCATGTATAGAGGACTATAAGGACAAATATTTAAGCGAGTGAGTAAGTGAGGCAGGAGGGATCCCCCGTAAGCAATGGACTGATAAGGACAAATAAATAAATGAGTGAATGAGTGAGTAAGTGAGCGAGGAAGCTCCATGTATGCGTAAGGACTGTAAGGACAAATAATTAAGTGTGTAAGCGAGCGAGGGGGGCTCCATGTATGCCAAAGGACTATAAGTATAAATAAATGAATGACTGAATGAGTGAGTGAGTGAGCGAGGATGCTCCATGTATGACAAAGGACTATAAGGACATAATAATCAAGTGTGTAAGCGAGCGAGGAATTCGTTGTCCCTCTTGAACCATAGCCTCATTAGGGGTGTGTAATTTTGAAAAAAGTGACTATAATATAAATGAATGAGTGAGTGAATGAGTGAGTGAGTGAGCGAGCTAGTGAGAGAGTCGAGTGAGTGAATGAGTGAGTGAGTGAGTGAGTGCGTGAGTGAATGAGTGAGTGCGTGAGTGAATTAATGACAACCATATTCTAATTTAACATACCTGACTATATCAAATGTGATAACCGCCTTAGGCAGAAGGAATTCGTTGTCCCTCTTGAACCATAGCCTCATTAGGGGTGTGTCCTGTTAATTTTGAAAAAAGTGTTCTGAATTAATATACAGATGACTGGGGGAAGGGGATTGTTAGTAATGTGGATTGATAACCCTATTGCTAGCAATGTAATTTGTCAGATCGACCTCCACGCGGTTCCCCTGGAAACCATCGTGTTAAAATCCTGGTGAATTTGTCACGATGGACTAACTGACCTGACCTCATGCTCATCTTATCATCCTCCACTGGTGCCCCGCCAGCGTAAACCGTTAGCGCAGGCGGGAGCACCATTCCATTATCATCCACAAAAAAAAATATACAGATGACTGGTGTTATAGCATCCGGATTTTCCAGAGTAGTCCACAAGATGGCGGCCTATGAACAGTAAGTACAGAAAAAGGTAGCGAGCAGCCAGAGAACGGAATGGACGAGTTGCGAGCCTGTTTCTAAATGCTTTTTATGTAGTTTTGAGAAAATACCCAGTAGAAATACTATATGTAGTCTAACTATAATTACAAACAATTAATATTGAAAACAATTATAATTAGATGTGTTTTTTTTGTGGATAACAAATGGTTCTGTTCTTACCTTTGGAATGGTGCAGCCCGTCTGATCAAGGCACATCTCTCGGTTTACTGCTGGCGGGGCACCTTTCTCCCATGATGTTCTCCATTTTATAACATGATTTCAGTCCTTCTTCAATGCCCTTACCCTTGTATCGTGACAAATACACCAGGAATTGACGCCATCGATAAGTTGGTTGATCTCAGGGTCATTTGTGCGTGGTCGCGTGGATGGTCGATCCTGACAGTGTCAAGCAATTTTACTAGGTAGTTCGGGCAATTAGATAGGATTGATTACTAATGTTAGAATTATTTGGTGATTTTCCACCAATGTTCAAAATTGCTTAAATTAAATTAATTTGAATAAAGGATATAAAAGAAAAGTCATAGCTGCCTTACGGTCCTTATATATGGTTTAAAAACTTTCTGCGGTTGGTACTAAACGTCTTTTAGTGCAGTCTTTGTCGTATTACCTATAATTGATTATGGAGATGTGTGTTATTCAAATCTTAACCAAGACCTCCTTAATAAAATGGATCGTTTACTCAACAATTGCATACGTTTCATATTCGGTACCGTAACATATGTAGTTTAAATTTATATTTTATTTATATGTAATCCATAAACTTATATATTTTATATTGGTATATATTTTATATAATAATACTAATATTTTTATATATTTGCATCTGTATATATATGTATACTATTTTTCTGTATCTATTTGTTATAATTTTTGTTTTTCTTTTTTTTTTCAATTAATTATTAAAGTGCACCGCCTTATTATCTCTGATCAACGCGACGGTTGACTGGTAGAGAATGCCATAAGGCATTAAGTCCGCCATGTATACATTTTTGTGTGCAAAAGAATAAATAAATAAATAAATAAAAATAAAAGAAAGCTAGTTACCTTGATGATGGCGGGCGCGATGGCGTCTATGGTGGGGTCGTCGCTGGTCTCCAACTGCAGCCGCGCCGGGATGAACTCGTTGACGGGCGGTAGACACAGCTCCGGACATGACGTCACTGATTTCCATTCCTACATATAAAGGATATATCTATAGTATTAAAGTTTTAGTAAAATTTAAAAAAAATTGACGGCTTCGGTGTTCTAGTGATTTAGCACACCGCTCTACTTCCGATCGTCGCGGGTTCGATTCTTCGCAACACACACACTATGTGTGTGTATGTGTGTGTTGTGCACAACATATATTTATATTCATGTGTATGATTCTTTGTATCGGTCTAGGTGTTTTCTATATATATTATGTATGTTTTTACAATACATGTAAGTATTCTATCAGTTGTCTAGTACCCATAACACAAGCTCTGCTTACCGTGGGACTAGATGGCGCTGTGTTAATTGTCCAGGGTTATTTATTTATTTATATCAGTTGTCTAGTACCCATTACACAAGCTCTGCTTACCGTGGGACTAGATGGCGCTGTGTTAATTGTCCAGGGTTATATATTTATTTATATCAGTTGTCTAGTACCCATTACACAAGCTCTGCTTACCGTGGGACTAGATGGCGCTGTGTTAATTGTCCAGGGTTATTTATTTATTTATATCAGTAGTCTAGTACCCATAACACAAGCTCTGCTTACCGTGGGACTAGATGGCGCTGTGTTAATTGTCCAGGGTTATTTATTTATTTATATCAGTAGTCTAGTACCCATAACACAAGCTCTGCTTACCGTGGGACTAGATGGCGCTGTGTTAATTGTCCAGGGTTATTATTATTATTTAGTCATATTTTTTACAAACTAGCCACATAACTAGACCATCATTGCATCTCATATCGTCTAGGCATCACCGTCTCATGGATGCAATAAAATCTTTGAATTTCTCAACTTATCTATACATATAAATAAAATTGGAGTGTCTGTTTGTAATATTGAAATAACCGTTATTTACTACACGCATATGAATATAAATACGGTACATATACAAAAAAAACACTTTTTACAATTTTTGTCTGTCTGTCTGTCGGTCAGATTGTTCCGGCTAATCTCTGAAATGGCTGGACCGTTTAACGGGACTTTTATTAGCAGGTAGCTGATGTAATAAGGAGTAACTTAGGCTACTTTAATTTTAGAAAAATAAAGTTAAATTCCACGCGGACGAAGTTGCGGGTACAGCTAGTAAAATATGAAATCCCTTGTCTGCACAACTTACGGCTGCAGATTGTCTGCCAAATAATCCAAGAATATTATATATAAAAAAACTCTACCTTTATTTTGGCTTCCTCGATATCCTCCTGCAGATACTTGGTTCCGTACCACGGCTCCGTTTGGGTGCACTTCTCTCCAAAACATCTATTCGACAAAAAGAATCATTACATTAACAACGGATGCTGTTTGTGGGGACTGGTCTGTTCAGGTTACGAACACTGATTAGATTTTTTGTTTTTTTCAATAGCATACGCTGGTGGTCACTCTATTCTCCCAAATTTGAATTTAAATGGATCTGTATTATTGTAAACATGTACAACATTTATTTGAAAAGAATACGAGCTGAGTTTCTTGTCAGTTCTCATCTCGAAATCATTCCGAACTGACGGTAGATTTAACATATCATAAGAGACTGTAATAGACCTACATGAATAAAGACATTTTGAATTTGAAATTGAATACGTGAAGCAAAAATTTATAGACTCGAGCCACAATGACCTCATGAATTTTCATCCCCACACGCTAGAACACTTAGGTCTCGGACAGTGCGGTTTCAGAGGACCTTCCTCCCGTGTACACTTAGATTGTGAAATGAACTACCTGCCGAGGTTTTCTCGAGAGACTGCAGTATGGGGGTTTTCAAGAAGGGTATGTTAAGGGTTCTTAAGGGTCGGCTACGCGTGACACCCCTGGTGTTTCAGGCGTGTATAGGCTACGGTAACAGTTTACCATCAGATGGGCCGTATGTTTGTTTGCCACCTATTTTGTAAATTAAACCTACACCCGGGTCACAAGTCCCGGGAACTGAGAGGAGTTTCCCTCTCTGCTCACCATGAATACATGGAATGATAACAAATTTGATACTCGAATTTATTTCTCTTTAAAATAAAAAATAAATTAATTAAAAAAAATATTTTTATTATAAAAATACTCACTTTGCTACAACTGCTATTCGCACGTTCTCAGGCGTTAGTAGTGACAGCATCTCGTCAATGAGTTCCGGCTTCCATTCCGAGATCAAGTAGTATGCGCTTAGTACATCCTCCATAGGGTATTCCTGAAATTTTTTTTAATCACATGAGGTCTGTATTGGGCGGGGGGTTAAAATATCACAAGGGGGTGGAGAAGTGTATTAAAATCACGTGTATTTTGTTAGGGTTCACATCGATAGGCACCACCCCACAACCAGGCCCCTGGAGGCGCGCGCGTGTACCCACGCGCCTCCATGAGAAGGTAGGGTGCAAGCCATAGCACCCTAACCAGAGAGAGGGGGCCTGTCCTACAACATCTACAGGACAGGCCAAGCCGCCGAAGTCTGGGTTGAGTGCCAAGTTCGAACCCCGGACTTCGGCCCGCGGCACCTCGAGGTATACCGTGTGGTTTTTTAGTGGGTACGAGTCCCACACACGGTTTAAAATGTTAAAAAAGGATCACGTGAGTAATGAACGGTCCATAACAAGTGTACCCATTTGTTTACCTGCAACAAATGCACGTGGCCCGTGACCAGACTCCTGGGTTCCTGTGTATCCTTGAACCTGAACTCCATGGCCATCAGGTCCCGCTGTTCCTCCCACACCCAACGCTGAGCGCCCTCGCTCCTCAGCATGCTGATGTACTGGCGGGAGAAGTTACCAATAATTAACTTATTCTCTTTCTTCTTCTTTCTTTCTTTTTAATTTATACTCGAAATACTGTATAAATAGGCTCATCTAGGTGACATCGAATTAAAAAAAATACAATTTATATTACTTACTCTTCCAGTGACGGAAACACTGATATCTAATTATTAACGGTACTCATTTCCGTTAAAAAACGGTAACAAGAATTAACCGGTATATCCGATCTAATAGTCATTCACTGCCTGACAAAAGCAAATTTATTGGGTTTTTAATTATTTCAATATTAGTATTCGTTTCCGTTAAAAAAAACGGTAAAGGAAAGAACCGGTATATTAATACCGATTTTTTTATTAGAACCTACTTGGAACACTAGGTAGATAATATCATCTATATGGTTCACTCCTTCTTCTGTAAGATCTACTTGCACTCCAAAGAAACCGAACCCGCGAGCGCCGATCCGGGATCCACCGACTAAACTGCAACACAATAGGATTAACTGTTTAGTCAAAACCAAAATTAGGATGTGAACTGAGAAATTTCTAGTAATTATATTTATTTACTAGCTGTACACGTGACTTCGTCCGTGTGGAATTTAACTTTATTTTTCTAAATTAAAAGCACCTGTTACCTGCCAGAAAAAGTCCCATCAAAATCTGTCCAGCCATTTCAGAGATTAGACGGAACAAACAGACAGACAGACAGACAAAAATTGTAAAAAATGTTATTTTGGTGTATGTACCATATTTATATTCATATGCATGTAGTAAAAAACGTTTATTTCAATATTACAAACAATTTACTCCAATTTTATTTATATGTATAGATTATTTGTCTATTATTAACCACAGCAACGCGTGGTCGGGTCTGCTAGTATAAACATATAAAATTCTCATATCACAAGTTTCGTGTTTATACTCCTCCGAAACGGCTTGACCGATTTTGATGAACTATGTATATTCAGGTCTGAAATTAGTTTGATATTAAACTACTTTTTTTTTTTGTGAATGATAATGGAATAGTGCACCCGCCTGCGCTAACGGTTTACACTGGCGGGGCACCAGTGGAGGATGATAAGATGAACATGAGGTCAGGTCAGTTAGCCCATATTGACAAATCCACCAAGAATTTATCACGATGATTTCCAGGGGGAACCGCGTGGAGGTCGACCTAACATGGTACATTGCCAGCAATAAGATCAGTGAATACTCACCTATTACACCATCCTCTGGCTTTGAGAGCAGACAGCAGGCTCCCAGGTCCTTCATGTCCGAGCAGGTGGGACAAGTAGTGGCCAGGCTGATAACACAATCCCATCAATAACAAATGTGCAATGAGAGCCACGAAATAGAAATAGAAATAATCTTTATTCAAATAAACTTAATACAAGCACTTTTGAATAGTCAAGTTTTTTTATTCTACCGCTCATTCGGAATACAGACTCATCACAAGAAGAAGGAGCAAGAAACTTGTGTATTGCTCTTTTAAATAAATATTTTTTTAATTAGATTTACATTAACAATGATTAGGCATGCGACAATCAACATAGAAACCGCTACGCACTCAATCTCTGTTCAATCAGATAACATTGTCAGCGCTATGAATTTTAAGTTAGATATTTTCTATAAAAACATTATTATCAACTATATGTTTGGTGACTTCAATGACAAAAGAAGTGAGAGTTTTTTATGTAGAAAATACAAGTAAATCATTAACCTACCAAACTATAATGTATATCAAATAGTTAAAATTTTCGAGTCACAATGTTAGTTACCATAATCCTCCGATACAATCCGTTTGCATTTTGACATTGTTAAATTTATTATTTTGTTTTGAGTTAATAGACAATTATACATGCAGACTATTATTTATTCAGTAGGTTCTGATGAGAATCCCAAGTAGAGGAACTACCCTCGTTATATATATCAAATATCAAATTCTCGTGTCACAATTTTTCATACTCCTCCGATACAACTTGACTGATTTTTATGGTAGGTCTGAGAATATTACCCCTAAGTGGTAAGGGATATTCACCCCTAAATATATTTTTTTATTTTTTTTCATGTTATTATTATTTAGGACTGAAATATACATACAACTTTAAATTTTCATCCTTCTAGCATTTACTCCTATTTTTAATAGCTATTTTAATTTATATGGCAAAATCTATTTTTCACACCCCTAAGGTGGACCATTCGTCCACCCCTAAAATATATTTTTGAACAATTTTTTTTATAATGTTTTATTAAAAATATATACAACCCTAAATTTTTATCTTTTATTTTTTATTCCTTTATTTTTTAATAGAGATTCTTATGAGATAGAGATTTATATGGCAATACAACATCTGTTAATTGTCTAATTCTTCGTACCGCATAAGCGGCAGAATTAAGTCGATTCGCCAATTTAGTAATATGAGCACCCCATTGCAACTTGGAACCTAATGTGATACCTAGAAATACAGTATCGTCAACAAAATTTATAGGTTTACTAGCTTTTGCCCGCGGCTTCGCTCGCATTATTTTATCCCCTTAGGGCTGGAATATATCAAATTCATTTCTTAGGGGATGCCTCCGTCATAGTAGCTTTATGCATGCAAAGTCTCAGCCCGATCGGTTTAAAATTGACAAAGTTTCATACAAACTTTCATCCCCTATTTTATCTCCTTGGGGGTAGAATTAATCAAAATCCTTTCTTAGCGGATGCCTACGTCATAACATCTACCTGCATGCCAAATTTCAGCCCGATCCGTCGAGTGGTTTGGGCTGTGCGTTGATAGATCACTACGTCAGTCACCTTTGAGTTTCCAATACGATTTTTGAATCTACCTGCCTTACATTGGGGAATTGGGGATTTGGGAACGTTTGCTGGGGGCAGTTAGATGTATATTATTTAATAAATACTATATAACTCACGGCACTTTTGTAATGCTTCTTCATATCCGGTATGGGGAAGTCTATGGACAGAGATCTTAGATCTTTGACTGGGAGGCAGTACGCTCGCTTGCGCCGCAGCCTCTCCGGATATGGATGCTCCTCCCACCGCGGCGACTCTACAGACTTGTCCTCCACCGCGGAGAATAGAGGCACCACTATTGCTTCTAATTCGTCTAAGGACTCTGGAAGAGTTAGATATCATTCGATTGGGAGATCCCCCGACCTATCCACAGTCCAATTGAAATGGGGATCGAAATTAAGACGGTTAGAATCCCACCCGACTAAAATCATATATATAAAAACACTTCAGTCTTGACTCTTACAGACTTGTCCTCCACCGCGGAGAATAGAGGCACCACTATTGCTTCTAATTCGTCTAAGGACTCTGGAAGAGTTAGATATTAGGTTAGAACGCAGTTAGATGTTGGGGTTACTTCGATTGGGAGATCCCCCTCCGATCGATCCCCTGTTTGATTCAATTGGGGAGTGATAATACGACGGTTCGAACCCCTAGCGGTGGTGTCAGATTAAAAGCTTATCTGTCTAGCAAAAGCTCACTTTCAAGCGATTCCACAGACTTGTCCTCCACCGCTGAGAATAGAGGTTCTATTGCTATCCACTATTGCTTCTAAATCGTCTAAGGTTTCTGGTAGATTTAGAACGCACTTAGATGTTGGGTTAGAACGCACTTAGCCGTTGGGATCACTCAATCAATAGATTTCCTGTCCAGTTCAAACGAGGACCGAAATTACGACGCTTCGGATACCTAGTGATGGATGTCCCAGATCTCCCACTCTTACAAACTTGTCCTCCACCGCGGAGAACAAAGGCCACTATAGTTCCTAATTCCTCTAAGGTTTCTGGAAGAGTTAGACGCACTTAGATGTTGGGTTAGAACGCAGTTAGACGTTGGGGTCACTCGAATGGAAAACCCCTCTCCGATCGATCCCCCTAAGTCGAGGTTTGAGCCCCTATCGGACCACGCGGCACCGGTTCTTCGTTCTTAAGTCTGTGAAGTTGTATCCGTCAGGCGGGAGTTGGTCTTCAGCCCCTCCATGACTCCTTCCTTTGGTTCGGAGTGTCATCTGCACTCGCTCCCTATCATCCGGTGAAGCTGTAAAGGCCAGCTGCAGCCAACAGCATTAGAGTAGTCCGGAAAAAATGGCCTAAGTGAAAGCGCGATAGATAGACAGACAAACAGAGTTACTTTTGCATTTATATAATTAGTAAGGAAGAGCATACCTTTGCCCATAACGACTAGAGTGGTGATGTTCGAAGAATACCATTGCTGGTGGAATTTCAGCAGCTCCTTCCGTACGTCGATGCCTTTCGACTTCGGTATCGTCTCCAGGGTATCTCTGTTGCCTGGTGGAAATACAACAAATATTAAACTGGATACCTCTTTTCCCTTCGGAGAAATTTAATACTTACAAAACAAATTAACTTTATAAAAGATGGCTCAACTAGAATCTCCAAAAATAATCCATTCTCAAGTCTAGGTATTTTTTTATGGATGATAATGGAATGGTGCACCCGCCTGCGCTATGGGGTCGTTCAAGTATGACGTAAGCAGATTTATTACAATTATTCACCCCCATCCCCCTTGTCAGCAAAAGTAAGCAAAGCTCTTACCCCCCGCCATGATTACGTAAACATTTTTTATTTATTTTTATTTATTTAGGATCAAAAACAGGTTCACGATTAGGAAACTTATAATTATTTTACATTTTCTATGTACTATGTTATTGTAAACCCAACATGCATGATCACAAATTATATTACCTCACCCACATATCTTAATACTTTAACAAAACTAAACGCATACAAACTAATATATTTTCTACTTATAATTATGATGGTGTATATGTAGTGGGTTGAATGAGGAAAAAAGATATAAGATATGTGTGTTACAGGTGTTACTATAGATACGAGGAAAAATGCATTTGTATGTGCGAAAGTGTATTTGTACATATGAGTGTAGTGTGGGTGGGTGTGTGTGTTGATGCGCGCGTATGTATGTGTGTGCATCAGTGTGACTAGGTAAAGAGAAGGAATTATATTATGATTCTATGTGATTACAGTATACGTAAGGCTCTAAGTTTATTAATTACTGACCTTCTAAAACCTATATATGACATTAAATATATCCAATTCATTAAAGTTATCATTGTACGACTGCAAAATGAGAGTAATAGGTTTACAAAACATTGTTCGACTTGCTTTAATCGAAATTAAAATTAAAATTTTGCAACTAGTGTATTGTTTTTTTAGCAAAGACAATGTGAGGGTTTCCATTCGTGTAAAAAGTAAAAACTACCGATGACGTAGCAAAACCGAGTGATGAATTAGCAAAGCAAAGATCCCCCCTCCCCCCAAACCCTGACTTACGTAACACTTGAACGGCCCCAACGGTTTACGCTGGCGGGGATACCAGTGGATGAAAAGATGAGCATGAGCTCAAGTCATTTTAGGCCATCGTGATAAATTCACCAAGAATTTATCACGATGGTTTAAGGATGCTCGGGAATCGCGTGGAATCAACCTGACATGGTACATTGCTAGCAATAAGATCATCAGTCCACATTACTACCAGTCCCCTTTCTCCCGAGCGTAGGTATTGCTTCGGAATCGGCTATTTAAATCGCCATATATGAAAGTCATTATACATGCCAGAGGATGTAGATGTTTTATCATCCACACTAGATATATTCATATATTAAACTAACTGTACGCGCCACTTCGTCCGCATGGAATTTAACTTTATTTTACTAAAAAAAAATTCTAAAATAAACTAGCCTAAGTTACTCCTTATTACAGCATCTGCCAAAAAAAGTCCCGTCAAAATCGGGCCAGCCATTTTAGAGATTAGCCGGAACAAACAGAGAGACAAAAATTTAAAAATATGATTTTTTGGTAATTCATATGCATGTAATAAAAAACTGTTATTCCAATATTACAAACAGACACTCCAATTACATTTATATGTACAGATTCTGATATTCATTTCATGATGCTCGGGTGCACTCACCAGTTCTAAATTTGTGGTAAGGATGCTCGTGTGCACTCACCAGTTCCGAACTTATGGTAAGGATGCTCGGGTGCACTCACCAGTTCTAAATTTGTGGTAAGGATGCTCGTGTGCACTCACCAGTTCCGAACTTATGGTAAGGATGCTCGGGTGCTGCTGTACTCTTATTCAACTGGTCCAGCCTCCAGCCGTCTAAAGACATGTTCTTCTCGTGTTCAGAATTGACTGCACTCAACTCCCGCCCCGTGGCTGACTCAGTGAATAGCGGCGAGATGAAGAATTGCGCGAAACTGATGAGAGAATGAGGTAGACTTTAACATACATCACATTCTACGGCCTCGGTGGTCCAGCAGTTTAGCATATCGCTTTACTTCTGACGGTCGCGGGTTCCATTCCTCGCATGATAGAGACACAAAAACATGAAAAGTTGTACAGAGTAGGTTATTATTTTTACTTCAAAATACAGACTAAAAATAATTATAAATGTCAAGTAATTTTGATGCAGACGAAGGCGCTCGGGTCAGGTAGTATAAAATCATATATTAGTTCCATTATCTACAAAAAACAATACTTACATATCTAGGGCTCCGGATAAATGTTCTGGCAGCACGTCGAAGTAGTATGTGGTGTGGTCTGATGACGTAGATGCATTTGAGGAGCCTCCGTGTTCTGAGAGGAACTTGTTGTACTCATTTTCCTGCAATATCAACGGAACTTAAATCTTTATTTAAAAAGTAATTCAATTGATTTCCTTGCCAGTTCTTCTCAATTGGATCTATATACTGAACTGGACGATAGGGGAAAAAAATAAAATTATAATGTAAAATTTTGAGTTTCTTGCCAGTTCTTCTCAATTGGATCTATATACCGAACTGGACAGTAGGAAAAAAAAAATTATAATGTAAAAAATTTGAGTTTCTTGCCAGTTCTTCTCAATTGGATCTATATACCGAACTGGACGGTAGGGAAAATCTATAATATAAAATTTTACGGTAATGCTATATATATATATATATATATATATATATATATATATATATATATATCTATATATAGTATATATATTGAACTGGGCGGTAGGGAAAAAAAATTATAATGGAAAAAAATTGAGTTTCTTGCCAGTTCTTCTCAATTGGATCTATATACTGAACTGGGCGGTAGGGAAAAAAATAAAATTATAATGGAAAAAAATTGAGTTTCTTGCCAGTTCTTGTCAATTGGATCTATATACTGAACTGGACGGTAGGGAAAATCTATAATATAAAAAAATTTACGGTAATAAGCGGCTAAAATGTCCTACATTAATAAATAGAATAGAATAGAATAGAAAATCATTTATTCAAATAAACTTACATTGAAGCACTTTTGAATAGTCATTACATCATTTTTGCTTTATTACGCGCTTTTAGAAAAGAAGGCGCGCTACTAACTAGCAGAAGCACGTTGCTGTGACTAAGGTTCATAAAATAATATTACTATACTATAAATTGAGATTATTAAGCTATTCCTGTTATCTTTCAAGTTGGATCAAATTGATAACACATTGTGTATAATCAATATTTGCGGTATAAAATCGGTTCAGTAGTTTAGGGAAGTCCATGAACGGACAAACAACGTGATTAAAAATATATTCATCTAATATTTTTGGCATTATTTTTATATATAAAGTGTGACGTTATATACATTTTTATTGACTGCTAAATTAGAATCCTACATTAAAATATTTTTTTATGTATGAAATAATTAATTACTAGATTAGAAGAATTTTTGCCTCGATATAATATATATATATATATATATATATATATATATATATATATATATACATCGCGGACAAACAACGTGACACATAATTTCTATATGCAAAGGTTTACCTCGGGATATTTTTTTGTTCCTAAGAACAGCATGTGTTCACAGAAGTGCGCCAGACCAGGTAATTCATCCGGATCACTTAGATAACCTGAAATAATACAATAAATATCATGTTTAGTTCACATTTAGTATGTATGTCATAGTGTCATCAGGGGGAAGCGGACTGTTAGTAATATGGACTAACTAGCTTTTGCCCACGGCTTCGTACCTACATTAAAAGTTAATTTATGACATTATGAAATGGGTACCTACATTATCAAATATCCTTTCTATGGGGATGGCAACGTCATAGTAGCTTTATACAAGCAAAATCTCAGCCCGATCGGTTTAAAATTGACAAATTTTTCATACAAACT
Organism: Achroia grisella; assembly: GCF_030625045.1. Classification (NCBI taxonomy): domain Eukaryota; kingdom Metazoa; phylum Arthropoda; class Insecta; order Lepidoptera; family Pyralidae; genus Achroia; species Achroia grisella. The sequence goes on from NW_026713015.1 coordinate 725,591, forward strand.
TTCATCCCCTATTTTATCCCCTTGGTGGTAGAATTAATCAAAATAATTTTTTCTTAGCGAATGCCTACGTCATAACATCTACCTGTTAAAAACAAACTGCTAAATTTGAGCCCGATCTGTCTAGTGGTTTGGGCTGTCTCTTTTTTAAATACTATTTTAATCTTCAGTTGCCAGTATTGACGTTTATATATATTTAAATTATTATGTAATCGATTTTTCAGTACAAATGTAAATAACCAATGTCACTAATAATGTACTACTATATTCCGTTCTTTGAAACGGAACACTGCTATAATACAAAATAATGGGATTTCACAACGTCATTAAAAGATGTGCGCTAATAAAACCTGTTACGATTATTCAAAAAAATCGATAATCATTATCATTTATAATATGACAACACTTCATACGTAAAGTATTATCGAAATAGCAGGCGCACTATTCCATTTTTAATTTACTTAAAAAATGTTTAATTTACAATAATAATATATTAAGTGCTTATTTTGGAAAATATAAAGACATATATATTTATACAAATGACGACAATGCCATCTATGAAAGCATTTCGAAAACATTGCGTTAATTTAGCACTGATTAGGGGTGGAATTTATGGAAAATAACAAAATGAGTAAATATATCTTAGCTTTGCTAAACGTCATATTTCATAACATGTATATATAACTTTTAGATTAATTTTGAAAATCGTTTTGTTTTTTTTTATATGTTCCATCGATATCGATGTTTATACTCGCAACGCAATAATAATAGCAGTCGTACAAGTGCCATGCCACGACAAACCTTAGTTCGGTCTATCTGTGACTAGATGGCGCTATTTACAATATTTATGTTTGTAACTATCGTTTATGTTAAATATTAAATCTCTGCAATATCGACCGAATATAATTCACGTCAATTCAATGAAAATAGACCGGATCTACCGAAGGTGGATGTTCATCAAAGGCATTAGCAGAACAAGGTACGTGTGTGCATTATATTGCTATTGTCAACGAGTTTTTAGAACATCGATTTATTCGTATGGCAACGTAATAGTAGTTTTATGCATGCATAAAGCCACCGCGGTTTAAAATTGACAAAGTTTCATACGAACTTTCATACATTTTATCTGAGGTAGCCGAAATCCTTTCTTAGGGACATTCCGTCATAACATCTACCTGCATGACAAATTTCAGCCCGATCCGTCTAGTGGTTTGGGCTGTGCGTTGATAGATCACTATGTCAGTCACCTTTGAGTTATATATGTTTAGATAGATTTAATATATTATGAATGTGGTACACTTAAAATACTAAGTCATAATGGAAATCGCGGCAACTTTTTAGAGTGAAACGTTACTGAAACTGTCACCCGCACCACGCTGCAGTGAACATGGTATAGTAATAATAATAGTTATAGTATAGCATTACTCACCCACGTTAACATCTATAGCTGCCGCAGATTTATCAGTAGTGGGGTCACTGACCAGCAGGACCTTCAGCCGATTTGATAACACTAAGCCCCTGTCAATATAAACAGTATAAATATATACAGAACAACTGCCTTTATATACAGGAAAGAGTGTGTATATAAATGTAGATAAAGAACGAGAGAGTCCGCGCGCGCAAACAGTGTGCACATTCCCGCGTACTACAATATACAGTGATTTAGTGAAATTACGACTGCCTCTGCTGAGAATCGAACCCCTAGCTGTGCCCTCAGACTAAAGTCGTATTCGTCAGGCGGAAGTTGGCCTTCAGCTGCTCCATAAGTCCTTCCTTAACTTTGAAGTGTCATCTGCACTCGCCCTCTATCGTCCGGTGAAGCTGTAAAGGCCAGCTGCGGCCAACAGCATCAGAGTAGTCCGAAAAAAAAATGCAAGAGTTGTACTGTCAATAGATTAGAATGGATATAGAGACGGTCTGTATATTTCTTATTATAACGCATTATTCCGTCATGAATTGTTGGCACATTAGCTTCTTTTATACGTACGCACTTTCACGCAGTAAAGAGTGTGCAAGTAAATGTAGATAAAGGACGAGAGAGACCGCGCGCGCAAACACTGATCGCATTCCTCGTACTACAATACACAGTGATTTAGCGCCATTTTGTAATAATTATCAATTCAAAATGGCGGACAGCTGACTATAGAGCAAAGATACATTTTTTATATTATACAGTTATTAATAATTTACGTAAACGATTGGCCAATTTACTGCCTGAGGGGGCAGGGAAGTGAGCAGCGCGAGAGTGTAAACACGAGTGGAAACACTTCCCATGCCATTGGCGCTGCCACTCGCGCTACCCGGCACTCCCTCGATTGTCGGTTTTTCGTGCGCGAGTCAAAGGACTGGCAGCGCGAGTGGCAGCGTGTTTTTACATTCCGCCCTCTCGTTCAGTTGTCGCCCAGCTATATTTTCGGCAGCGCGAGTGGCAGGGGAAGCGGCTGAATCTAAACGTAGTATATCAGACTTAGACTGTCGAGAAAATCTCGGCAGGTTAATTCCATAATCTAAGTTTACAAGTTTATAAAAAAATAATAAAAACGAACAAATTGACCATAGTCGGTAAGCATTGGTTAAGACTGATTTTAAGGAGGCATAGATTAGGCTACAGGGCCCCAATCCGCGGGGCCCTGGGTACGTACTCAGTGTGCCCCGTGGGGAAGAGGGTCCTGCAGGTAATTTATTCCCACATTTAAGTCCACGTGGGTGGAATAAAAATAAAAAAAACATATACCTGTAAACTCTTTTGTCTTCTTGCGATTTCACAATGTCCTCATAGCGCTTGAGTACGCCGGGGCTGATGGTTGGAGTTTGGGGGGATGAGGTGCGTCCGGGGGGCTGCCGCGGGGCGCACTGCGTGGTCGTCATTCCGGAATGGAGGCGTTTCTGTTTGTGTGTTATACTGTAAAGAGTAAAGTGTAGATGAATATTCTCACTAGCGGTTTAATACACCGATTTTTAAAAATAAATCTGAATTATTGTAAACATGTACAACATTTGTTTGAAAAGAATACGAGCTGAGTTTCCTGTCAGTTCTTCTCATCCCGAAATCACTCCAAACTGACGGTATATTTGACATATCATAAGAGTCTGTAATTTTTTTTCTTTTTTTGCACAGCGCCATCTAGTCCCAAGTTAAGTGATGAATCTGCATTCCAAATAAGCGGTAGAATAAAAAAAACGTGACTATTCAAAAGAGTTTATATTAAGTTTATTTGAATAAAGATTATTTCTATTTCTATATATATTATACATATATACTATTTTTTTTAAATATATATATATGTGTATATAAAAATTTTAATTTTAATTTTAACAGTATTAATGAAACGGGTTTGACTGTCTATGAGTATACTGTTGTCATTATTAGGGAATACTAATAGTTACTTAATTACTGTAATCTCACATATCATCCTTATCGCCACTTAATTATGGGTTGTGGGTTACAAGTAAAACAGCGGCGGGCTAGCAATGCAAAATAGCATTTATTGAATTAACTTTGTATGTAAATCTAATATCCACACAGCCACATAAATCTATGTGTGTAGATGTCCTGGAAAATTTGTTTTCTCATATATATTAAAAAATAAGAGTTGATGGTAGAAAAGATAAGAAAAATTTGTGCGAACAGGGATGAATGGATATATATTTTTTAACATCACAACTAAATGGGATAAAAAAGATATGTGGATGGATGTAAAGGAACAGAGATTAAGTGCCTAGCAGTAAGAAAAGATGGATGGATTGTGTGAAAGATGATTGAATAATTAAAAGAGTATGTTCAATATTTATTTAAAAGGACACATTGACTTCAGATGACTGATCTGCAGAATAAGAAGTAACAAAAAATGTATATATAACTAATATTTATTTTATATTTTATTTCTATATATATATATATGAAAATTTTTATTTTAATTTTAACTTGTTATAACGGGTTTTCTGTCAATTAATACTGTTGTCTTTAGGGAAAACTAGTAGTTACTTAATTAATGTAATGTTCAGATACAACGCCACTTAAGATGGAGTTGTGGAAGTTACAAGTTAAACATACTGCAATGCAAAATAGCATTTATTGAATTAACTTTGTATGTAAATCTAATATCCACACAGCCACATAAATCTATGTGTGTAGATGTCCTGGAAAATTTGTTTTCTCATATATATTAAAAAATAAGAGTTGATGGTAGAAAAGTGAAAATTTGTGGTTGTATATATTTTTTAACATCACATAATAAAAAAAGCCCATGTGGATGGATGTAAAAGATAAGAAAACATGGAAAAAGATGATATGAATAAAAGAAGAGTATGTTCAGATATGTCTAAAGGACACATTGACTCAGAGACTGATGTGCAGAATTAGAAGTAATATAAAATATAAGTATATATAACTAATATTTCTTTTATATTTTAAACTTTTAATTAAATATTATATTAGATTGTATAACTTTGTGTCAATCAATAAAGGCATTGAATTGAATTCATTCATTCATTCATTCATAATATAAAACATATATTTCTTTTATATTTTAAACTTTTAATTAAATATTATGTTAGATCTTATAATTTTTGAATCAATAAAAAATTGAATAAAAAATGAAAAATAAAAAAATTTGTCAAAAACTTTTGTCAAACAAGCTGACATCCCACCTGATGATAAGTTGTGATTGTCACCTATATACATGAATAGCACTATTAATTTATGAACACAATATTATAATGTAACTACCACTCATGCATTGCAGATTACTAAGATTCCAGAGTACTAACATGTCACGCCTCTTATCCTGTAATTTCACTGTCTAATCTGCACCCTACAACCGAAACAGCTTAGAAACAATAATTCTGGTAACAAATTACTTGTAATATTTACTCGAATTTTGATACAGTCTTGTTTTATTACAGAAAATAGCAATGTTTTACTTTTTTCTGCGTCTCACAGGCCTAGGTATCGTATCAACTGATATATTAACTGATATCGTAACGATACTAGTAATTAGTATTAATTAGTGTAATTAGTACGTCGCAACTCCTTTCACAGCTGTACTACTCACGTAGTCTAACACAAAGCATGAAGATACGAAATATTAGAAGCAACTAACCTATTAAAGTTGTTACGGTATCCGGCAGGAGGTGAGAAGTTATGGAAGCCAATCAATAGAAGTCTTCTAGATGCCAGTTTGTCAAATTAAATTATAAGTGGAATGATTTGAAAATTATTATATCTACAATTTTCTGTACGTTGATGACAAATTTACACAAATTATACAATACAATTACGTTATACGTCAAATCAAATGACAAAGGCTGTCAAATTGACAATATTGACAATGACGTTACTACTTAGTTATTCTTTTAAACTGGATTTTTCTTTACTTTGGAGTAAAAAATAACGAAAACAAAAATAAAATAAAAAATATTAATGTCTAAGTATGAAACTCGTATATGACCTCTCATGGGCCTGACAATGAAAAAACAGCGCCTGAACCGCAGTAATGGCTACGTGAAATGGCCAGTAGCTTACCCTAATTGGGGTAAGACTATGGCCGACATCGACTCCAGCAGCAACAACCCCCAGGTTGCTGCTGGAGTTGATGTCGGAGCAAAGAGGTTCTCCCCAAGGCCCTAACATTCACCCGGCCAGTGCCAACGACCAGTGTCAGTCATTTTAGAGTATTATATTATAACCAATGAGCAAGTAATCACTTCGTCTTAAAGTTTTTTTTTGTTTCCTCCTACGTTACTGGTATTAAAACTGGCTGGTATTGCAGGCGAGGTATATAAGAATATTTGAAAATAGAATGTGGCCTGTCATCTTATTGTTAAGAATTTATAAATTTGTTATGCGGATGGCCGACAAATAATGGAGAGAAAATGAGGTACTATCACTATTTTCATTAATACTAAATTACTTTTAAGTTACTATTATGTTTTAGGCGATGTATGTTATCCTAGACAATTTATATTGTGTCGGATTAATAAATAAATAATAACCAATCGCACCTATATTCCATAATACACTTCTTTGGTAGAATAAATAAAATGTGACCATTCAAAAGTGCTTATATTAAGTTTATTTGAATAAATATTATTTCTATTTCTATTTTTTGTATTTGTCATTACTTAATTCTGGCTATCACACACTCTCTATCCTGTTTGCCTTCTTCTTACCTTACAAAGATGATTCATACACTCGTTGTCTATCTCCAATAATAATTATAATCTATGGACAATTCACACAACGCCATCTAGACTCGAGTTAAGCTAGCTAAAGCTTGTGTTATGGGCACTAGATAACTGACACAAATACATAGATTTTTTTTCGTAAATACATATTATACATAGAAAACACCCAGACCGATACAATCTTTCTTATGAATATAATAAATGTTTGTCATGTGAGGGATCGAACCCGCGACCATTGTTCGTAGCATTATTATAACTTGCGCTGCTCATTGCCAGATACTTAATGTGGTTCCAACCCCCCGCCGGACCCCCTTATAGTTCTCTCAATAGTATATATAAAGTTCGACTTTATTAAAATGAGGTAAGTTTATTTATAAAATAGTATAGTTTAGGGGGGTCCGGGGGGGATTGGAACCACACTAAGGGTCTGGCAATGAGCAGAGCAAGTTATAATACTGTTTCGAGCAATATGTGAAAAAATGGAACATCTTAAAATAACGAATTTGATATGAAATTGTATACACCGTTGTTACCCAATATACGGTTTCAATGAGTCTGGTAGGATAAGGAACCAAGAAAACTGTTTGGCAATTTATAAATGTTTGCCGTGCGAGGGATCGAACCCGCGACCATCGGAAGTAAGGCGCTGTGCTACACCGCTAGACTACCGATACCGTTAAAACATGTACTAGTGTTGCCTGCGACATGGTACGTATTTATATCTGTAGGTCACATCTATTGACGGTGATCAAATGACAATAGTAAATAAAATATCTATACGGTTATTGAATCAAATATGGGTTGTATGATTTTGAATATAGCGTGTTGAAAATTAAAAAAAATTAATAGCCACTATAGGGGAAGTTTGTTTGTTTAGCGTTTCTTAACGCGCACGTGATACCCCTGGTGTTTCAAGCGTTCATAGGCTACGGTAACCATTTACCATCAGATGGGCCGTATGCTTGATTGCCACCATCATAGTATAAAAAAAAAGGAACAATTTCACAACTTTAGTGTATACGAGTAACTATATTGAGTAACTCATGCAAAATAAAAAAAATATAATTCCTAGGTACATCCATTTTTATGAGAAAAATGAACAAACACACACAGTTGTAGCCTACTTATACATATATTAACACATAATGATGTAGTATTAAACATAGATACATACATATATATTATATATAAAATTCTCGTGTCACAGTTTTCGTTCCCATACTCCTCCGAAACGGCTTGACCGATTCTCATGAAATTTTGTGAGCGTATTGAGTAGGTCTGAGAATCGGCCAACATCTATTTTTCATCCCCCTAAATGTTAGGGATAGTCCACCCCTATATTTTTTTTTTTGAATTTTTAGTCAAATTTTTAGTTTCTAATTTTTTATGATACAACATAAAAAAATACATACAATCCTAAATTTTCACCCTTCTATCATCAACCCCTATTTTTTTATAGCGTTATTAATTTATATGGCAAAACAACGTTTGTCGGGACAGCTAGTTACACTATATAAATATGTGGTCGCCAACTAGGGCCTTCATGAATAAGGTCAAAGTCCCTCAGAGGGCTATGCTCGGAGTTTCTCTGCGTGATCGAATCAGAAATGAGGAGATCCGCAGAAGAACCAGAGTGACCGACATAGCCCGAAGAATTGCAACGGAAGTGGCAATGGGCAGGGCACATAGCTCGTAGGACAGATGGCCGTTGGGGCAGTAAAGTCCTCGAGTGGCGACCGCGGACCGGAATCCGCAGTGTGGGAAGGCCTCCAGCAAGGTGGACCGACGATCTAGTCAAGATCGCTGGAAGGCATTGGAAGCGAGCAGCGCAGGACCGATCGTCGTGGAGATCTTTGGGGGAGGCCTATGTTCAGCAGTGGACGTCTTCCGGGCTGAGATGATGATGATGATGATGATGATATAAATACAAAAAAATATGATATACATAAAATACTTTTAATAGCAAGTGATCTATTTTATAACATAGATTTCTAGCGCATCGCATTGCGCTGGAGTGCCGTCGGCCGAGATGTATTACGTCTAAACATCCAGGCGCACCTCCCAAAAAGTTTCATTCTCATATATTTAATTATATGTAAATATCATATAGAGAGATTAATATTTTTTTTAAACTCAACTATTTTTGCTATTAAAAAAATGCTACACGAGAAACGAAGATCTCCTTCTATGTTATATTTCATTACTAGCTACTCGCCTCTACTTCGCCTGGGTGTACATGTATTACATATATAAACCTTCCTCTTGAATCACTCTATCTATTAAAAAAGACCGCTTCAAAATCCGTTGCGTAGTTTTGAAGATTTAAGCATATATAGGGACGGACAGACGGCGATAGCGATTATGTAATGATGATACTCCACGAAATATAAGATATAAGATTAACATAGGTGCCTACAATCAGTATCTAATTTATTTTTCCTTAAACGCAAGACTGGATCTATAAGGAAGTTTATATTTCACCGATCTTGTAGGATCTCTCACATACAATCAATATTTCCTCAAGAACACACACTTGTTTAATAATAAAATTATATTTATTAAAATATAAATTTATTTATTGTGCATATTCTTTTATATCGTTTAATTAAATATTTGTTGAAAGAATGTGGAATTTAATATTTAATTTAGTTTTCCTGCTTGTCTTTGTTAATGGCGATACATTGAACTTATCTGAAGGTTAGTGCACGAAAGGTTTTATATTAATAATAGTTTTGTAGTAATGATAATTATATTTTACTAGCGTTTACCCGCGGCTTCGCTCGCGTTAATTTATCCCCTTATGAATTTATCAAAATCCTTTCTTAGGGGATGCCTACGTGATAGTAGCTTTATGCATGCAAATTCTCAGCCTGATCGGTTTAAAATTGACAAAGTTTCATACAAACTTTCATCCCCTATTTTATCCCCTTGGGGGTTGAATTAATCAAAATCCTTTCTTAGCGGATGCCTAAGTCATAACATCTACCTGCATGCCAAATTTCAGCCCAAACCACTGGACTATGTCAGTCACCTTTGATTTATATATATTTAGATAACACTGGGGACAAACGAGCTCGCGTCTCACCTGATGGTAAGTGATTACCGCCGCCCATGAGTACCCGCAACACCAGCGGAATTGCAAGTACGTTGTCGGACTTTTAAGAAGGAATAAACTCTTTTCTTGAAGGTTTCAATATCGTATCGGTTCGGAAATACCATGGCTGGAGGTGATTCCACAATGTGGTTGTGCGTGGGGACAGTTTCTATAAAATCGTACAGTGGAAGACCGCAATTCATCCAGATGATCAGGATGATATTTTAGTTAAGGCTGTTATGTATGTTCGTATAAAGGTGACGTCAATCAAACAACTGTGCTGAGCTATGATTGCTTTATTTCTAATATCATTCTAATTAAGTACGTCCCATATTATAATAATCAAAGTACCCACAAAGGCGGGTAATGTTAGATATTATTTATCAGAAGTAGACTGCAAAAACTCGTCTGTGTGTAACCTCAGTCTTACCTATTTCAGCCAAACAGCTTGCTTTGTAAGCTGTTTCGGTTGTAGGGTGCAGATTAAGCAGTGAAATTACAGAATTAGAGGCGTGACATCTTAGTACTCTGGAATGGCGACGAATGAGTAGTATCACAGGTGTCACATGATAACGTGATGTCCATAGTGCTGTTCATGTATATAGACGGTTGCCATTTACCATCAGGAGTGGTGGTGTGATTCGTATCCTGTGAGAAATCGAACCCGTAACCATCGGAAGTAAAGCTGTATTCTAAACTGTTGGACTACTGAAGCCGTCTATCAGGGGCCATAAAATACGTTAAATATTAACCCCCTTAAGGGAGCTCTCCTCCACTGAAGCCGCCTATCAGGGGCCATAAAATACGTTAAATATTAACCCCATTAAGGGAGCTCCCCTCCCTTAAGGGGCGATAGAAATGTAACACTTTATAACAAGGGATTATGGAGTCAGAAATTTTGAGTAAAAAATAAAAACGGTCTGAATTTGATAGAGGCCGTAACGCTTCCAGTAGCGGTGGTCAAGTTTCCGCACTGAATATTTGTGGTCTCACACTTGAGGTAGCGGAATTAAACAAAATAATATAAATACATTTTTTTTGTAGATGATAATGGAATGGTGAACCCGCTTGCGCTAACGGTTTATGCTGGCGGGGCACTAGCGTAGAATGATAGGGGATCATCCCTGATTTCTCCCCTTGACTTCATATCATCCTATGCTAGTGTCTATGGTAGTCAGTGCCAGAAGTAGTGGGGAGGGGAGGGGATGAACAAGAAGTCAGGTAAATTTATCACAGTAGTTTCCAGGGGAACCGCGTGGAGATCAACCAGACATGGTACATTGCTAGCAATGGTATCGTCAGTCCACATCACTAATAATACTCTCCCACCGATGTAAATCTTATATATAAAATTCTTGTGTCACAGTTTTCGTTCCCATACTCCTCCGAAACGGCTTGACCGATTCTCATGAAATTTTGTGAGCGTATTGAGTAGGTCTGAGAATCGGTCAACATCTATTTTTCATCCCCATAAATGTTAGGGGTAGTCCATCCCTATTTTTTTTTTTTTTTAATTAAGGCAAAAAACGTTTGCCGGGACAGCTAGTATATACATATATTAATAGCATATATGCGTAGACTCAATAACGTTGGATTACTAATAGAGATGGCCGTAACGCTAGCGGTGGTCAGGTTTCTGCGTTGAATATTTGTGGTCTCACACATGATAATGGTAGCTTAATTAAACAAAATAATGTAAATACATTAAGTAAATGATTTTACAATATAAGGTTTTACAATAAAATACCAGAGTCTGTTATAAATCTGCCAGAAAAAAGATTTAAATGTCAAATAAAACAGTTTCTTTGCAAAAAAGCTTACTATAAAATTGAAGAATTCGTTAACGATAATAATGTTTTTATAGAAAAACTTTAAATCCATAGCACTGACAATATTATCTGATTACATTAATAATGAGTGCGTAGCGACTTCTATGTTGATTATCGCATGCCTCTTACGTGTTATACTGCAATTATTTATGTAAAAAAAACATATAATAAAAAGAGCAACACACAAGTTTCTTGCTCATTCTTCTTGTGATGAATCTGCATTCCGAATGAGTGGTAGAATCAAAATATGACTATTCAAAAGTGCTTGTAATGAGTTTATTTGAATAAAGATTATTTCTATTTATATTTAGAATATAAATATATTTTCCAGTAATATTTTTTTTTCAGGACAATTCACATAGCGCCATCTAGACCCAAGTTAAGCTAGCTAAAGCTTGTGTTATGGGTCCTAGACAACTGATACAAATACATAGATAATTTTTTTTTTCCTAAATACATACATATTATACATAGAAAATACCCAGACCGATACAAACAATCATACTCATGAATACAAATATTTGTGCCGTGCGAGGAATCGAACCCGCGACCATCGGTCGTAAAGCGGTGTGCTAGACTGCTAGACCACCGAGGTCGTCAATAGTATAGTCGAGTATAATATGAATGTGGATGGATGTAAAGGGAGGGGACGCCCTAAGAAAAGATGGATGGATTGTGTGAAAGATGATATGAACAAAAGAAGAGTATGCTCAGTTATGACGACCGACAGAGAGCAGTGGAAGAGAATGACATACTGCGCCGACCCCAAATAATGGGATAAAGGCAAGGCAATGATGATGATGATATATATACGTACTTGCGATCAATTTCCAATAAATCAATTTCATAGTAGTAATCTTCATATCTGCTATAAGTTGTCTGGTGAATTATTGTTTACTTTTTTAGGAGACAGCTGCAAAGTCGGCGATGGACGTATGGGTTTTTGTAAACATATAGCAAAATGTACAGAAGCGGCAACAGCTTTTAAGAATGGGCATCGGCCAAAAGTGAGTTTTATTTTACTAGTTGTGCCTGCGACTTCATTCCAGAGGTAGATTTATCTAAGGCTTACCCCCTGGATAAAAAGGGCTCTCTGCCCTCATAGAAAGCAATAGGCAATATTTTGATATATATATTAAAAAAATATATTATAAAGTTGCTTCGTCCGTGTGGAAGGGTGAGTCTGTATAGCATTTTTAATCATAGGCTACTAAGCAAAAATGGTAAAAAATGTAATTTTGGTGTATGTACCGTATTTATATTCATAAGTACGTAGTTCAAAACGGTTATTTCAATATTACAAACAGACACTCCAATTTTATTTATACGTATAGATTTAATATCTTTCATGTCTGTGTTAGTCTGTAAGTTATTTATAACTAGCTTTTGCCAGCGGCTTCGCTCGTGTTAATTTAGCACCTTAGGGGTGGAATTTATCAAAATCCTTTCTTAGGGGATACCTATGCCATGGTAGTTTTATGCATCCAAAGTCTCAGCCCGATCGGTTTAAAATTGACAAAGTTTCATAGAAACTTTCATCCCCTATTTTATCCCTTTGGGGGTAGAATTAATCAAAATCCTTTTTAGCGGAGACTTACGTCATAACATCTACCTGCATGCCAAGTTTCAGCCCGATCCGTCCAGTGGTTTGTGCTGTGCGTTGATAGATCACTACGTCAGTCACCTTTGAGTTATACATATTTAGATTTCATATCTTCAAGTCTGTATTAGTCTGTAAGTTATTTATGATATGGGCCATTAGTTGACTGAATTATGTAAGTAAATAGTAAGGATTTCTTAAAATTGTATATGTGTTTTGTCTGTAGATTTGTTCATTTGGCAAGGATGCATTGGATATCTTCGTCTGCTGTGACGATACTCTCATATTTAACGGCACACCTGGAGTAGTAAGGTAATAAACATACTTTTTCCAACTACTCTAATGCCGGCCGCAGCTGGCCTTTACAGCTTCATCGGGCGATAGGGGCCAAGTGCAGATGACACTCCGCGGAATAACTTATGGAGCGGCTGAAGGCCAACTTCCGTCTGACGGATACGACTTTAGACTCTGAGGAGAATATAATAGAAATAATTTTATTCAAATAAACTTACATTGAAGCAATTTATAATATTCATCAAATTTTTTTTTAATCTACCGCTCTTTCGGAATACTGTCTCATCACAAGAAGAACAATATAATAAAACTAATTAAATATGCCTAGTTATCGTCTCAGAAAACTAAGTACATCTTTCATGGGACATTGTATACGTTTTTATAATAAATTGCCAGATAGTGTTTTAAATTTAAGTGAAGCAAATTTAAGATACATGTAAAAAAAACACTTTGCTCTAAAGCTTATTATAAAATAAACGACTACTTGAATGACTACAATGCGTGGACTTAATTACAATTTTAACTTTTGTTATGAGGTAGGTATATAATTTTTCCCATTGACATAGATAATTTAATAACCTTAAAGAAACTTATAAATTTTGTAATGACATATTGTAATAAATTAAATATTGTAATGGGTGAAAACTGTGATCGGTACAGCCTATGCTGTAAATAATATAATTGACGTAGTGGAGTAACCTGAAACAGTCATGCTCGCTATAAAGTTCAAACTTGTGGCGGCGTGGTGGGCCGGGTCGATGTGCTCCCTCAAATATGGTTGAGTACAATGATGGCTGGCTCATACGTCATACTCGTGAACGGGTGCTGCTTGTAGGGACTGGTCTGTTCAGGTTGTGAACACTGATTAATTTTTTTGTTCTTTGCGATAGCATACGCTGGCGGTCACTCTATTCTCCCAAATTTGAATTTTAATAACTGTATTTATCATAAACATGTTCCACTATTATTTGAAAAGAATACGAGCTGAGTTTCTTGTCAGTTCTTCTCATCTCGAAATCATTCCGAACTGTCGGTAGATTTGACATATCATAAGAGTCTGTAATAGACCTACATGAATAAAGATATTTTGAATTTTGAATTTGAATTTTGAACGAACCCTGTTTGACAGGTGCGAACAGATTGTATCGGCAAATAAAATTGTTGTTTCTACTATTTTACATGCAATTTCTTCATATTTTACCACCGTTTAAACCTTCCCTGGACTTCTACGATATTTTAAAACTAAATTAGCGAAAACGGTTCAGCCGTCCTCGAGTTTTAGCGAGAGTAACAAACAGCAATTCATTTTTATATATATAGAAGATTTGTGCATTAAAGTTTAAATAAATAAAATAAAAACCTATTGTAAATGATGGGTAAAAGTACATTTTACTTTTCAGAAAAAAATATACAGACGAAAACGGCTGCGTTTTGTCCATCGATCCGAAGCGATGGAGGGAAACTGGATGGACGACTTTGAACAGTGAGTTTTTTTGGACGTCATTGGCAGTATTATCAGATATTTTTAAAGTGAAACCGAATTTAGAAACTTTAAGTAAATTGCAAGATCTTGACCAAATTAAGAAAAAATATTCTATGATCTGACTCTAAAAAGCCAAAGAAAAATGTTTGTCATCATTATAGTACCTAGAACGATAAACGTTCTAGGAAATGACGATGTTCCATACAAATTTTCATACCCTACTTTCCTATGTCATATTTATTTATATTTAATCAACAGCCTCAAGTTTAAAACTTCTAGCTTTGTAAATGACAATACATTCATATCCCCTTTCAATTACTAAGAACCATTTTTATGCATTGAAAAGTAGCATATGTCCTTTCTCAGGGTCTAGACTATCTATGTCCCAAGTTTCGTCTTTGTCGTTTTAAGAAAGAATAAGCTCTTTTCTTGAAGGTTTCAATATCGTATCGGTTCGGAAATACCATTGCTGGAAGGTGATTCCACTATGTGGTTGTGCGTGAGGAACAGTTTCTGGAAAATGGATGTCACGTGATGACGTGATGTCCGTAGTGCTGTTCATGTATATAGGCGACGGTTACCACTTACCATCAGGTGATACGTCAGTTTATTTGTCATTGCAACGACAAAAAATAAATAAAACAAAATTACATTAACAGTACCTGGAAAATATGAATTTATAGACAGTTAATTACAGTGTATGGAGACCTGACCTCGTAGTCCTTCAGGTCGGCACCGTAAAGGTCACATGATGACGTAATGCCGTAGTGCTGTTGATGTATATAGGAGATGGTTACCACTTACCATCAGGTGGTATGGTACGTTACTTTATTTGTCATTACAATGACAAAATAAAGTAGTTGAAGCGATTAAAAGTACCAGGAGAATATGAGTTTATAGGCAGTTTGTTGAGGGATATGCCCAGTGAAATAACAGTGTATGGAGACCGGACCTCGTAGTCCTTCAGATCGGCACCATATTCAGGTCTGACGTAATGTCCATAGTGCTGTTGATGTATATAGGAGATGGTTACCACTTACCATCAGGTGGTACGTCAGCTTGTTTGTCATTACAAGGACAAAAAAATAATGATGCCAAATTACATTAAAAATACCAGGAGAATATGAATTTATAGACAGTTAATTACAGTGTATGGAGACCTGACCTCGTAGTCCTACAGATCGGCACCGTAAAGGTCACATGATGAGGTAATGTCCGTAGTGCTGTTGATGTATATAGGAGATGGTTACCACATACCATCAGGTGGTACGTCAGTTTATTTGTCATTGCAATGACAAAATAAAGTAGTTGAAGCGATTAAAAGTACCAGGAGAATATGAGTTTATAGGCAGTTTGTTGAGGAATATGGCCAGTGAAATTACAGTGTATGGAGACCGGACCTCGTAGTCCTTCAGATCGGCACCATATTCAGGCCTGACGTAATGTTTCTAGTGCTGTTCATGTATATAGGCGACGGTTACCACTTACCATCAAGTAGACCGTCAGCTTGGCAGCCATTTCATTTATGTATATCAAAGAAAAAAATGTGTAGTAGCAGTTTAGCACCCCGCCTTACTTCCGCGGTGGTCGCGGGTTCGATTCCTCGCACGGTGCAAATACAAAAAAATATTATGTGTATCGGTCTATGTATATTATATGTGTATTTACAAAAATGTAAGTATTTATATCAGTAGTCTAGTACCCATATCACAAGCTCTGCTTAGCTTGGACTTGGCTTTGCTAGATGGCGCTGTGTTAATAATAATAATAACTCTTTATTGCGCATACATAAACATAGGACAGCAAGTACAAAACAATGACAATAAATGTTTTACAAAAGGCGGTCTTATCGCTTTCAGCAATCTCTTACAGACAACCCGGTGCTAACAGAGAGTATTTACATAAAGAGAGAAGGTAGGGAGCGCACTGAACACTCTATTTATTATACAATTATAGATAAACATACCTTTTATAAACATAAATAAATAAACTTACACACCAATAAATACAATATACTTCATAATAATGGACGAGAGGACGTAATATTATTCTATTATAGGGAGAGATAATGCGATTTTAATAATTTTTGAAAAATACCATGTGATTGTGCTAATCGGATGGGAAATGGTAAGGAGTTCCAGAAACGAATAGCTTATAGAGTAAAAGAATCGGTGTAATATTTAGAAGGATGAGGTTATGAGTGTTAATCGTCCAGGGTTATTTATTTATTTATGTATTACTAGCTGTCCCGGCAAACGTTGTTTTGCCATATAAATTAATAACGCTATAAAAAATAGGGGTTGATGATAGAAGGGTGAAAATTTAGGATTGTATGTTGTATCATAAACAAAAGAAACTAAAAATTTTGTCTAAAAAATAAAAATTTAGGGGTGGACTACCCCTAACATTTAGGGGGATGAAAAATAGATGTTGGCCGATTCTCAGACCTACTCAATATGCTCTCAAAATTTCATGAGAATCGGTCAAGCCGTTTCGGGGGAGTATGGGAACAAAAACTGTGACACGAGAATTTTATATATAAGATTTATTCGTTTTGCAGAATGTATGGAATACCAACAACAGTTGTGTTCCTGTGGTAAACATAGTGCTGATACCTCTGCTGATGGAGCTGAAATATCTGGAGCTCATGCTGAACGGAATCCATTCAGTCATGTGGTAAATAAACAGAATTTGAAATTTGACAACTCATCCATCATACTCGTGAACGGGTGCTGCTTGTGGTCTGTTCGGGTAACGAACACTGATTAGAGTATTTGCTTTTGCAGTAACATATACTCATGGTCACTCTATTCTCCCAAATTTGAATTTAAAAATGAATCTGTATTATTGTAAACATGTATAACATTAATTTGAAAAGAATACGAGCTGAGTTTCTTGTCAGTTCTCATCTCGAAATCATTCCGAACTGACGGTAGATTTGACGTATCATAAGAGTCTGTAATAGACCTACATGAATAAAGATATTTTGAATTTGTCCTCGGTCATCTAGCAATTTAGCATACCTAATTACTTCCAATGGTCGCGGATTCGTTCCCTCGCACGACACAAACATTTATATGTATGGAACACAATTGAAACAGCGCCATCTAGTCCCAAGTTAAGCTATCTAAAGCTTGTATTATGGACGCTAGATAACTGATACAAGTACATAGATATTTTTTTTTATAAATACATACATAGTATATATAGAAGACACCCAGACCGATATAAACAATCATACTCATGAATGTTGGTACCGTGCGAGGAATCGAACCCGCGACCATCGGTCGTAAAGCTGTTTGCTAGACCGCTAGACCACCGAGGTCGTCATCGAGTATTTATTTAGAACAACTATTGGAGTGTACTTTTAAGCATAAAATTGCTTATGTGTTGTTGGTGTGTTGACTCCTCTTGACCCTATGAGTCCCGACTCTCCCCTATGCTGTGGGTATCGACCTCTATGACGTGAGTCTCGACCCTTGCCCTGGGCCCCGACTCCTATTACTTATTATAATGTTTTTTTTATTTTATTATAAATTATACATAGAAAACACCCAGACTGATACAAACAATCATACTTTTATACTAATATTTCATATTTTGTAATTTTTTTCCTATGCGAGCATATTGGGAAGCGGGAAGGTTCGCGTAGTTTGACGTCAATAAATAAATAAATAAATAAATATTTTTTAAGAATCGTTACGATTAGTTTGTAATAATGGAGTTTACATGTTTAAAAACAAAACCCCATAATAAATTTAGTGTTATGAAAACAGCTAACGTAAAATTTTGAATTCAGCCGTCTTTAGTGGACTGTATTTACGACAATTGGATTTGAGCAAGAAATTGATAAATTGGAAGGCACTCACCTTGTACTGCGATGGATTGCCGGTTCGGTTTCAGCAAGGCTTCCCAGAACTCCGGGCTTGTCCGAACTTACCTTTTGAACGGGTTACCTGTTTACCGCCAAAACCGACAATAGGTGCTTTCTAGTATCAACTCTTGCGTTCCTTTATTATTTCGTTAAGAATATTTAGTTAAGAAATCTATATAAAATATCGACAATTACGACAGCGATCATCAGAACACTTTTTTCGACAACGACAAAGGCGAAACGACTCCCACCCTCGTAATCTCTTTTTATTTTTTTACTTTTTTTTATTATTTACATTGCATTGGATATCGCGATAATGTTGCCGTGCGTATTATTGTGAATAGTGAACATTTAGATTAAAAAAAAAAGAAATGTTACTATTTTCCCTCAGACCTTTCAAACAAGTTGCTTCGATAAGAAGGTTAGCTAAGACTCCAATAGGTCCTTGTATGGTGAGAACTTTGTACTCATTCTGTTGCATATATATATTTTTTAAGATAATCTATTGTTAATATCAATTACTTTAAATATACTAATTATTAGTTGAGGGTCTATTTTATTTGTATATTGTGACGACCTCTAGCGGTCTAGCACACCGCTTTACGTCCGATGGTCGCGGGTTCGATTCCTCGCACGGCACAAACATTTGTATTCATGAGTATGATTGTTTGTATCGGTCTGGGTATTTTCTATGTATAATATGTATGTATTAACGAAAAAAATATATATTTGTATCAGTTGTCTGTCAACTGTCGATGTTGTGAAAGCAACACTTGACATGTCCACATTTCGCTTGGTATATTTGAAAGAAATCACATTACTCCAATAGAAGGCGGTAGGCTGTAGCCTACTTGCGAGTCATGTTTTCCTTGTACTTTCATTGTAGTATCGCTAATAGTAAGATAACTTCACGACTGTTATTATTGATGGAGTAGTCAGAGTCATTGTGACAGCCTCGGTGGTCTAGTGGTTTAGCGCACAGCTTTAGTTTCCGATGATCGCGGGTTCGATTCCTCGCACGGCACAAACATTCATGAATATGATTGTTTGTATCGGTCTGGGTGTTTTTTATGTATAATATGTATGTATTTACGGAAAAAAATATCTATGTATAGTTGTCTAGTACCCATAACACAAGCTTTAGCTAGCTTAACTTGGGTCTAGATGGCGCTGTGTAAATTGTCCTGAGATTATTATTATTATAATTATTTTTGCCGACCCCACAAAAGTGTGGCTCGGTAAGTGATAGTGACTGCATTTGATAGGTCCATCTTGGATATGGTGAGAACATCACATCAGCGCAATGGCTGTGTGAAGGTAGTCTGATCAGCCGCCGGTTTGTCATCACGGCGGGGCACTGCGCCGGAGGGCCGCGTACGTGAGTCAATTTTTTTAATGTATGATTGTATGAGTCTGCTGTGACCCACACAATCTGGATGCTATGATGTATATATAAAAATCTTGACTTATTTCCAAAAAACAGCGATATTCATAATATTAATACTAGATTTAAAGACAAACTTGCTGTCCCCAAGTATCGTTTAGAAAAAGTTAATAGGTCTTTTATGGGAATAGGTATAAAAATTTACAATAAGATACCAAAGGATATACTGGAATTACCATTAAATAAATTCAAAACATCTGTTAAATCATATTTACTGAGCAAGGCCTTTGACTCACTAAACGAATACTTAAATGACAAACGTCCATGGCAATAGTTGTTCATGCACTGGATTTTCATTTAATGTTAGACATAGACACCTATATAAAAATACATAAACATAAACTGGCTTTAAAAAAAAAGTAAATACAATTGAGTTTCCTGTCAGTTCTTCTCAATTGGATCTATATAATGAACTGGACGGTAGGGTCCTACATGAATAAATGATTTTTGAATTTGTCCTACAATGAAAATGAAAATGTCCTACATGAATAAATGATTTTTGAATTTGAATTTTCAATTTTATAAATTATAAATCCGGGCTGCTTTCCAACTTGATATATTGAGTACACGATGATTGAGTGTGGACTGATGCTTGCTTGTGAGTATTTGGTGTACTGAAGGGGAAATTTTTTTTTTCGGACTACTCTAATGCTGTTGGCCGTAGCTGGCCTTTACAGCTTCACCGGACGTTATGGGGCGAGTGCAGATGGCACTCCAAACCCGCGGAAGGACTTATGGAGCGGCTGAAGGCCAACTCCTGCCCGACGGATACGACTTGGATGAAACGAGATGGGTGGACTGTGTAAAAGATGATATGGTGAGAAAGGGAGTGAATAAAGAAATGGCTGCGAGCAGGGATGAATGGACGAGAGAAAAACATATTACGGCGACCATAAATGAATGGGATTCGGATGAAGCAGATGATAAAATATAGATGGGTGTGTATGTTTGTATGTGTATATTTAAATTTATAATTGTTTGTATTATTCTTGTTAATTCTTATTATTCTTCTTATTTTGGGTTACCAGTAATTTAAATATGTGATGTAATAGATACTATGTGTGGAATTACACAAAACAGTATTTTTAATGGATGATAATGGAATGGTGCTTTTACCTGCGGTAACGGTCTATGATGGCGGGGCACCAGTGGAAGATGAGAGGTCAGGTCTATCAGCCCAATGTGGTAAATTTACCAGAATTTATCACGATGATTTACACTATTATTAGTGTAAATCATCGTGATAAATTCTGGGTGAGTGCGTAGCGATTTCTATGTTGATTATCGCATGCCCCTTACTTGTTATACTGTAATTATTTATATAAAAAGACATCTATTAAAAAGAGCAACACACAAGTTTCTTGCTCATTCTTCTTGTGATGAATCTGCGTTCCGCATGAGTGGTACAATCATCATATATCATCATATGACTATTCAAAGGTGCTTCTAATGAGTTTATTTGAATAAAGATTATTTCTATTTCTATTTCGATGGTGTCCAGGGGAACCACGTGGAGGTGAACGCTCAACGTCAAGAGATCAGTTCTGTCAACCCATCGTGGTAAATGTACCAGGAATTTAATCATGATGGTATTCAGGGGGAACCGCGTGGAGGTCAATCTGACATGGTCCACTGCTAGCAATGGGGTTATTAGTCCACATTACTATACAATACACATAAGTACAATTCACTTCACCCTATTACAGTATTTAAGCATGAAAATAAAAAAATTACAGAGGCCAAGTAAAATATGCAGCTTTCGGAGTGATACGCTCAGATCTCAAGAATGAAGAGTTGATATACAATGTGAAGAGGATCATGAGACACCCTGACTTCAGGCCACCGAGGCAAAGGAACGACATTGCTTTATTGGAAATTGATCGCAAGTACGTATATATATACAGTCTAAAATTAATTATTATTGACAATTACATTTATATTAAAAAAAAACTATCAATAATAATAATAATAATAATAATAGCCATCCCACACACACAATATACAAAACACAGTCAATGAAAAACTAACAAAGTACACAGATCTAGCAATAGAATTAAAAAAACAATGGAAAGCACACACCATCCACATAGTACCCATAGTTTTGTCATCCACAGGAGTTATACCAAAAAGCCTGAACAAACACCTAGACACGTTGCATATCCCCTCCTCTACAATAG
This sequence comes from Achroia grisella, assembly GCF_030625045.1. Classification (NCBI taxonomy): domain Eukaryota; kingdom Metazoa; phylum Arthropoda; class Insecta; order Lepidoptera; family Pyralidae; genus Achroia; species Achroia grisella. The sequence goes on from NW_026713015.1 coordinate 747,569, forward strand.
ACCTATTACAAATAGCCGTCATACTAAACACATGCCGAATAGTAAGAAAATTTCTATCTTCATGACATAACTCATCCATGCTTGGCTAAGGCCCGCGTGTTTGAATATATTGCCCCCGTAATAAGGGAGATATAATATATATATAATAATAATAATATAGTGTGGTATATCTAAATATATATATAACTCAAAGGTGACTGACATAGTGATCTATCAACGCACAGCCCATACCACTGGACGGATCGGGCCGAAGTTTAGCATGCAGGTAGATGTTATGACGTAGGCATCCGCTAAGAAAGGATTTTCATTCATTCTACGCCCCAACGGGATAAAAGAGGGGATGAAAGTTTGTAGGAAACTTTGTCAATTTTAAACGGATCGGGCTGAGATTTTGTATTCATGAAGCTACTATGACGTAGGCATCCCCTAAAAAAGGATTTTGATAAATTTCATCCCTTAACGCGAGCGAAGCTGCGGGCAAAAGCTAGTATACGCTATAAAGCGTAAAAAACCAGCAAAAGCTGAGTTAAAGAGACAGTGATAAGAATAAATAACCCTGGACAATTAACACCGCGCCATCTAGTCCCACGGTAAGCAGAGCTTGTGTTATGGGTACTAGACAACTGATATAAATAAATAAATACCCCTGGACAATTAACACAGCGCCATCTAGTCCCACGGTAAGCAGAGCTTGTGTTACCAATATAAATAATTAGATATATATTTTTTTGTATATACATACATAATATTACATAGAAAATATCCAGACTGATAAAACAATCATACTCATGAATACAAATGTTTGCGTCGCGTCGTGGCAAGGAATCAAACCCGCGGTCATCAGAAATAAAGCCGTGTTCTAAACCGTTAAACCACCGAGACCGTCAAATCGTTATTACTATATGGATTTACATTATTTTGTTTAATTAGGCCACTATTTGCATGTGTGAGACCAGAAATATTCAATGCGGAAACCAGATCACTACTACTGGAAACGGCCTTCTTTATTGGTGATCAAATTCCGACTATTATTGAGTCTACACGTATATGTTTCGCCTTTGAGCGAGACATCATCATCATCATCATCATTCATCCCTGTTCGCAGACATTTCGTTATTTACTCTTTCTTACCATGTCTTAAATTGTTATATTGATACCACGTTATATTAAAATAGTAGAAAAGAAATGAAGAAAAAATTTAATTATATACTTGTTCAACAGTATTGTCTTTTCACCGAGAATCCAGCCAGCCTGCTTAAACGTGGACATTGAAGTGGAAACTGATGAAGGCTCGACCACTTCTTGGATGCTGGGGAACATGGAAGACTCAGCAGACACTCTTCAAGAGGTAACATAGTTTTCTTTTTTCGACAGTCTTCGGAAAGGAAAAAGCTGTATTTTTATGACGGTCTCGGTGATCTAGAGACACTGTCGTTGTTCAGCCACCTTTCTTCTTATAAATTTTCGCAGCGGACCTAAAAATGCTGAATATACTAGGAGGTTGTCCGACAAGCACCCCAGGTATCTCTATCCTTTTTTTACGTGGGGAAAACTCTTCGTGGAAACCCGCCCGTCTCAGGAGTTGGACGGACGGGTACTATGAGACTCCTAATCACAAAAAATTCCGATATTCCTCCTCCTCGCCGCCGTAGTGCCAGGGTCACGAGATCGAGTTGGCAATCAACCGCGACCCCAGCAGCGGTTTCCTGCAAGCAGGTACCCCTCGACGCTCGAATTCTTCCCAGTTCCCCCTCCGTGAGGGAGACGCACCGGAATACGGGATGCGCCTCCCCCCATCTCGGCTCCTGTAATGTAGACGGCAGACTTGAACACCTGCGACTGCCCACACGTGCTACGCATGTGTCTCTACAAGAGTAGAGTCATAGCAGAAGCGGGCCACCAACGCGACGCTTAACGGCCGGGACGGGCCCCATCCATTGTCCCAGCCTGCACCGCCCTTTTTTGCCGGACTATCCGCCGACATAGTAGCAATATCCCGAAGGAACTACTACTATCTCGCCCAGGGCGTACCAGAACCAAATCATTGCTCGGCCACCGTTCTCCGCGGACGTATCCTCAAGGATGGGGATGGCTCCCAATAGCTCGAGGAGGTTGTCCAACCTCACGCCCCACCCGCATCTCTATCCTTTTTTTTTTGACTTGGAGAAAATATCTCATGGAGACCCCCGGGGGAGGCAAGCGGGTACTGTGAGACTCCTACTCATTAAAAACTCCAAGATGTCCCTCACCTAACGCCTATGTCTATCAGTCCACCGCGACTCCGACGGCGGTGGCCCACTCTAGCAGCGGGCCCTATCTCTGCGGGTTCCCTATCGAAACCCACTACTTCCCACGTCTTCCCTGAGGAAGGCGCGCGGGGGCATGCGCGCGACATCTTCGGGCCTAGACTAGATCTCTATCCTAGGCCAAGTGCAATTCCATTATCATAGATTAAAAAATCTATTTCTTTTAGGTGAAGCTGTACAAGTTTTCTAACCAAGAGTGTAACCGTCAGTATTCAAGCAAAAATGCGCGGATTTTCAAAATTGATGACGTAACTCAAACATGCTATGGATACAGAACAACCCCTTCTGAATCTTGTAAGGTAAGGTACATGTATTCAACAATTTTTTTATACTACTACGGTGGCAAACAAACATACGGCCCATCTGATGGGAAATGGTTACCGTAGGTTATGGACGCGTGTAATACCATAGGTATCACGTGCGCGTTGCCGACCCTAAGGAAACCTTAATATACCCTTCTTGAAAAACCCCATGCTGTAGTCTCGTGAAACCTCGGCAGGTAGTTCATTTCACAATTGTACGCGGGAGGAAGCTCCTCTGAAACCGCTCTGTCCGAGACCACTTAGGTTCTAGCATGGAGGGATGGGAATTCATCCCTCCCAAATGTCGATAGCGAGCGGTGCGATGGTAAAAGGTAGCCGTGGGCATCATATCTAAAAATTCCTCACAACATAGTCCGTTGTATAATCGCTAGAACACACAAAGCAAAGCAAAGTGTAGCCTCAAGCTAAGTGTTCGATACCGCCAGAGAAATCGGGATCATCAACAATTCTCATAAGCATCCTCTGAACGGATTCAAAAGAACCGAGCTGGTATCCAGGTGCTCTCGCCCAAAGATGAGAGCTGTACGCCATGTGCGGCCGAACCTGTGACGACTGAGGAGTATCTGGTCCGAAATGAAGTACCGCTTCGCTCTATTGAGAGCACCGAGTTTTTTAGACGGCAACTTCTTTTGATGTGCTTCTTTATATGATAGTCATGGTGGTCTCGTAGTTTCCTCAGCAATACATACATGGCATCTCTATCCTTTTTTTACGCGGGAAAAATACCTCATGAAGACCCGTCCGTCTCAGGGGTTGAATGGATGAGGGGATGTACTGTGAGTCTCCTATTAACCAAAAACCCCACGATGTTCTCCTCGCCGCTGAGTGCGACCCCAGCGGTTTCCCGCAAGCGGGCCCTCCTCAACTTTCCAGTTCCCCCACTTCTGCCCACCGTGGGGAAGACAAACCGGAATACGGGATGCGCCTCAGCTTCTGTGGACGGCAGTCTTGAACTCCTGAGACTGTCGCCCATACAGAGTCGCGCCCGTCCCACACGTGTCTCTACAAAGGTAGAGTTATAGAAGTGGGTTACCAACGCGACGCGATTCGCTTTTTTATATGACAGCCATGGTAGTCACGTAATTTACTCAGCAATACACACATGAACTCTGTTTAAAGTGTTCAATTTTGTATATGATTCATTCCATATTTACAATAGCCTAAATCTAAATATATATAACTCAAAGGTGACTGACTGACGTAGTGATCTATCAACGCACAGCCCAAACCACTGGACGGATCGGGCTGAAATTTGGCATGCAGGTAGTTGCTATGACGTAGGCATCCGCTAAGAAAGGATTTTGATTAATTCTACCCCCAAGGGTATAAAAGAGGGGATGAAAGTTTGTATGAAACTTGGCAATTTTAAACCGATCGGGCTGAGACTTTGCATGCATAAAGCTACTATGACGTAGGCATCCCCTAAGAACGGATTTTGATAAATTCCACCCCTAAGGGGATAAATTAAAGCGAGCGAAGCCGCGGGCAAAAGCTAGTGAAATTTACAATTTAAGTCTGCTTTAGAGTCTGCTTAGCTGGTACTGTACGTCTGCTAGAAAAACCTTTTACAGTATAATAAGCTTTTTCGATCAGTAATTCTTTAAACCTTTTTTTAATATATTAAAAATATGATAAATGCTCATGAATGAATATAGCAATCTCCAATATATGAAAAGACTAGCTACTCGCCCCGGCTTCGCACGGGTGTACATGTATTATACATATAAACCTTCCTCATGAATCACTCTATCTATTAAAAAAGCCTCTTCAAAGTTCGTTGCGTAGTTTTAAATATTTAAGCATACATGGGGACGGACAGACAGCGACAGCGACTTTGTTTTATACTATGTAATTATGGTAAAGTTAATATTTTTATTTATTACTCCCAAGGTACAAACATTTGTGTTCATGAGTGTGATTGTATGTAATGTAGCTTGATTATAGGCAATAGACAACTAATAGAAATATATTTTTTTTAAATACTAAGACGTATACAGACCATCGTACTTATGAATACAAATGTTTGCACGGTGCGAGGAATCGAACCCGCGACCGTCGGAAGTAAAGCAGTGCGCAAAACCGTCATACCACCAAGGCGAGCATATCCTATTGCAATTTATCAAAAGGAAATGCAATCAGTCAACGTAACCCGATTAGACCAGTCTCCACAAGCAATTTTTGCCTCGCACAACCACATTGTGGAATCACTGTATATATTATATATTGTACTATAACTGTCTATAAATTCATGTTCTCCTGGTACTTTTAATGTAATTTTGCTTTATTTTTTTGTTGACGTTGCAATGACAAACAAGCTTACGTACCACCTGATGGTAAGTGGTAACCGTTGCCTATATACATGAACAGCACTAGAAACATTACGTCAGACCTGAATACAGTGCCGATCTGAAGGACTACGAAATCCGATCTACTATGCACTGTTTATAAATTCATATATAACTACTACGCTATAACTGTCTATAAATTCATATTCTCCTGGTACTTTTAATGTAATTTTGTTTTTTTTTTATCGTTGCAATGACAAACAAGCTGACGTACCACCTGATAGTAAGTGGTAACCATCTCCTATATACATCAACAGCACTACGGACATCACGTCATCACGTGACACCTATTTTCCAGAAACTGTTCCTCACGCACAACCACATAGTGGAATCACCTTCCAGCAATGGTATTTCCGAACCGATACGATATTGAAACCTTCAAGAAAAGAGCTTATTCCTTTTTAAAAGGCCGACAACGTACTTGCAATTCCGCTGGTGTTGCGGGTGCTCATGGGCGGCGGTAATCACTTACCATCAGGTGAGCCGCATGCTCGTTTGTCCCCTGTGTTATAAAAAAAAGCACCCGTTCTCGAGTATGACGGATGTGATGTATGATTTCATTACTATTTTGCAGGGTGACAGCGGTGGTCCTCTGGTAATTCGCAACAAATTCCAATGCCTCCACTCCATCATTGGACTGACGTCAATAGGATCAGTCTGCAGTGGAACTGAGAAACCTGGAGTGTATACCAAGGTATACCCATACCTGTCTTGGATAGAAGATATTGTTTGGCCAACTATGTTAAAGTAAAAATCCGATTTTGAATGAAATAAAAATAATCTTTATTCAAATAAACTAAATATATTCACTTCTGAATAGTCATATTTTTTTATTCCCACTCTTTCGGAACGCAAACTCGTAATGAAGAACGAGCGAGAAACTTGTGTGTTGCTCTTTTAAATAAACGTTGTTCTAAGTAAATACATATTAATAATAATAATCTCAGGACAATTCACACAGCGCCATCTAGATCCAAGTTAAGTTGAGATTGTGTAGTTGAGTAACTAAACTACTGATATAAATACATAGATACTTTTTTGTATGTATGTAACATACATAATAGACATAGAAAATACCCAGACCGACAAAAACAATCGTACTCATGAATACAAATATTTGTACCGTGCGAGGAATTGATTCAATTGAGTTTCTTGTCAGTACTTCTCAATTAAAAAAATTATAATGAAAAAATTATAATATAAAAAATTTGACGTTCATAAGTGGCTACAATGTCTTACATGAATAAATTATTTTTGAATTTGAATTTGAACCCATGACCGTCGAAGTAAGGCGGCGTGCTAACCCGCTAAACCGTCCGGCCGTCAAATAAGGATTAGGCGACAATCAACATAGAAACCGCTACGAAATCTTTGTGCAATCAGATATTGTTGTAATGTGGACTGATGATGTTATTGCTAGCAATGTACCATGTCGGATTGACCTCCACGCGGTTCCCCCTGGAAACCATCGTCATACATTCTTGGTGAATTTGGCATGATAGACTAACTGACCTGACCCCATGCTCATCTATCAACCTCCACTGGTGCCCCGACAGCGTAAACCGTTAGCGCAGGCGGGTGCACCATTCCATTATCTATACATCTATACATGTAAATAAAATTGGAGTGTCTCTCAGAAATGTGAGCAGGAGAAAGAAAATAATTAAAAAAATTAATATTGTTATCTGAGGTATGAAATAGAAATAGAAATAATCTTTATTCAAATAAACTCATTACAAGCACTTTTGAATAGTCATATTTTGATTCCACCACTCATTCGGAATGCAGATTCATCACAAGGAGAATGAGCAAGAAACTTGTGTGTTGCTCTTTTGAATAGATGTTTTTCTTAATAAATACAAATATAATATAAATATATATATATATAAACAAAATAATATATATATAAACAATACAAATAAAACATAAAAACAGATAAGAGGCATGCGATAATCAACATAGAAACCGCTACGCACTTATTCTTAGTGCAATCAGATAATATTGTCAGCGCCATGAATTTTAAGTTTCTCTACAAAAACATTATTGCAGAGTTATCTGTAGATTATGCTGAGTTGGCTGCCTTTTCACTTTTGCGGCACGTAAAGTCACCTCTTGTGTGAAAGATGATATGAATAAAAGAAGAGTATGTTCAGATATGACGACCGATAGAGAGCAGTGGAAGAGAATGACATACTGCGCCGACCACAAATAATGGGATAAAGGCAAGGCAATGATGATGAAAGTCACCTACATTTCTTTTATTAACTCTTATTTTTTCTGTGTCTCATGTTAGTTGTTTCTGTAATTGTTGAATAAAGAATTTATCTACTTATAATAAATAATAATCTCATCACAATTCACACAGCCCCATCTAGACCCAAGTTCAGCTAGCTAAGGCTTGTGTTATGGGTACTAGATAACTGATACATATACATAGATAGTTTTTTCTTGTAAATACATAAAAAATATACATAGAAAACACCCAAATATATAAATAATTATTTTTCGTTAATACATACATATTATGCATAGAAAGTACCCAGATCGATACAAACAATCGCACTCATGAATACAAATGTTTGTGCCGTGCGAGGAATCGAACCCGCGACCATCGGTCGTGAAGCGGTGTGCTAAACCGCTAGACCACTGAGGTCGTCAATTATTATTATTGTTAACGAACTCAAAAGGAACTTTTTGATTATGGTTGGCCTCTCATGTATATAGCCAAGTTACCAGTAAGTTTGTTGCTTATTAACCATTCCGAATTGTTAAACCTATAATGAGAGTCACTAGTCACTAAATATATATAACTCAAAGGTGACTGACATAGTGATCTATCAACGCACAGTGGAAACCACTGGACGGATCTGGCTGAAATTTGGCATACAGGTAGATGTTATGATGTAGCCATCCGCTAAGAAAGGATTTTGATTAATTCTACCCCCAAGGGGAATAAAATAGGGGATGAAAATTTGTATGAAACTTTGTCAATTTTAAACCGATCGGGCTGAGACTTTGCATGCATAAAGCTACTATGACGTAAGCATCCCCTAAGAAAGGATTTTGATAAATTCCACCCTTAAGGGGATAAATTAACGCGAGTGAAGCCGCGGGCAAAAGCTAGTTTTATATATATTATTTTATCCGTATTCAAAATATGATGATCTTTATATGCATTTTGTTTTATAACACTTCTATCTTTGCGCTCTGCAATACGTCTTAGTCCAGTCATTTAAGCTTAAATTTGGTAAGAATCTCGGAATTTGTGATAACCAGTAAGTCTGTGAATACTTGTATATTGACACCCTAAAAGTTGAACCTATCCCTCCGAAAAGTTGATCCATACCTATCCATACCTATCCACGTTTCCGACCGGAGGCACCGGTTGACCTGAAGAGATGCAGTGACCGCGCGCTCTCCGCCCTCTATCTCGAAAACGGTTCACCGTATAAAAAAAAAGTTTAGACAAAAGTTGTAGAAAATTTTGTATTCTACAATATTGCTATTGAATACAACTACCAAAAACCCATAGGAAATGAGATATTTACAAAATCGTACGTAGGTTTTGAGACAACTTTTAGGTTATATACAAGTATTCACAGACTTACAGCTGGGTATCACGAATTCCGAGGTTAACTTACTATAATGACTGGACTATCTACACAAGCATCTATCTACTTTCATTCATTTTTAAATAAATAAAATATTGAATAAATAAAAAATTTCAGTTTGTCCTTTTCTTCACTTGTCTTTTTTGTTAAAAACAAGTATATCTTTCCTAAGGTTGTCTGTAAGAGATTGGGTTAGCGATAAGACTGCCTTCTGTACCTTGTACTTTCTTTTATATATTGTTATATATATATTTTTTTTTATGTATCTGCTTTTAATATTGGTTCAATAAAGAATTATAAATAAATAAATATATTTTGTGTTTGGACAAAATAAAGGTATATTTCTACAGAGATTGTTAATCATGTTTCATTTTAGTCATGTCCATGCGAATTGTCTGTCTGTTTCACATCTATACATATAAATAAAATTGGAGTGTCTGTTTGTAATATTGAAATAACCATTTTTTACTACATGCATATGAATATAAATACGGCACATACACCAAAAATCTACGAATATACACCAAAAATACAACTTTTTAAAATGTTTGTCTGTCTATCTGTCGGTTTGTTTGTTCCGGCTAATCTCTGAAATGACTGCTCCGATTTTGACAGGACTTTTTTTGGCAGGTAGCTGATGTAATAAGGAGTAACTCAGGCTAGTTTTATTTTAGAAAAATCAAGTTAATTTCCAAGCGGACGAAGTCGCGGGAACAGCTATAATAAAACAAGTTTCTCACGGTCGGAATATAATTGTATATCAATACCTGATCTCAGATATCTAGTTTGACCAGCAATAAAGTATTTTCCTTAATGAAAGATTCAATAAGATATGTTCCTTAATAAATAACATGCAAGAGAGATGAACTGGTTGTCATTCTATGTATGCACGGTGCTGGTGCCGGGTCCATCGTGTGAGAGACTCCTCTCAGTTCCCGGGACATCGTGTGAGACACTCCTCTCAGTTCCCGGGACATCGAGTGAGAGACTCCTCTCAGTTCCCGGGACATCGTGTGAGAGACTCCTCTCAGTTCCCGGGACATCGTGTGAGAGACTCCTCTCAGTTCCCGGGACATCGTGCGAGAGACTCCTCTCAGTTCCGGGACATCGTGTGAGAGACTCCTCTCAGTTCCGGGACATCGTGTGAGAGACTCCTCTCAGTTCCGGGACATCGTGTGAGAGACTCCTCTCAGTTCCGGGACATCGTGTGAGAGACTCCTCTCAGTTCCGGGACATCGTGTGAGAGACTCCTCTCAGTTCCCGGGACATCGTGCGAGAGACTCCTCTCAGTTCCGGGACATTGTGTGAGAGACTCCTCTCAGTTCCGGGACATCGTGTGAGAGACTCCTCTCAGTCCCGGGACATCGTGCGAGAGACTCCTCTCAGTTCCGGGACATCGTGTGAGAGACTCCTCTCAGTTCCGGGACATCGTGTGAGAGACTCCTCTCAGTTCCCGGGACATCGTGTGAGAGACTCCTCTCAGTTCCCGGGACATCGTGTGAGAGACTCCTCTCAGTTCCCTCCGCGTGGAATTTAACTTTATTTTTCTAAAATGAAAATATCCTAAGTTACTCCTTATAACATTAGCTACCTGCCAATAAAAGTCCCGTCAAAATCGGTCCAGCCATTTCAGAGATTAGCCGGAATAAACAGACAGACAGACAGAAAGGGTAAAAAATGTTATTTTGTATTTATGTTCATAGATATGCTTGTAGTAAAAAACTATTATTTCAATATTACAAACAGACACTGCAATTTTATTTATATGTATTAATCGCGAAATGTTAAAAATGTTAGTTAGTTACTAGTAATTAACTATATTGATATAGCGATTTAAAAAATAAAATATTAACTTTAAATATGAAATAATTAAATTCATATGCCTTTTGAGGTAAATTTGTAATCTTGAAGGGTATTCACCCAGACCGAAGTTGTGGGTGACGCATAAGTACCATGACCACACGTCACGCTGTAGATGGGACAGTCCTGATTCTAATTTCATATGCAATATCATCCTGATCTTATAAGATACTTGCTGTACCCGCGACTTCGTTCGCGTGGAATTTAACTTTTTTTTTAATAAAAGTAGCCTAAGTTACTCCATATTACATCAGCTACCTGCCAAAAAAAGTCCCGTCAGAATCCGTAAAGGCGTTTCAGAGATTAGCCCAAACAAACAGACAGACAGACAAAAATTGTAATAAATGTTATTTTGGTGTACGTATCGTATTTATATTCATATGCATGTAGTAAAAAACGGTTATTTCAATATTACAAACAGACACTCCAATCAAAAGTATAGATATAGTAGCTTGGTCGTCTACAAGGGAAGTGCATAACTGATATACGTGATGACCTGAATATGGTGCCGATCTGAAGGACTACGAGGTCAGGTCTCCATACACTGTAATTTCACTGGCCATATCCCTCAACAAACTGCCTATAAACTCGTATTCTCCTGGTACTTTTAATCGCTTCAACTACTTTATTTTGTCATTGTAATGACAAATAAAGTAACGTACCATCTGATGGTAAGTGGTAACCGTCGCCTATGTACATGAACAGCACTATGGACATTACCTCATCATGTGACCTTTACGGTGCCGATCTGTAGGACTACGAGGTCCGGTCTCCATACACTGTAATTTCACTGGGCATATCCCTCAACAAACTGCCTATAAACTCGTATTCTCCTGGTACTTTTAATCGCTTCAACTACTTTATTTTGTCATTGTAATGACAAATAAAGTAACGTACCATCTGATGGTAAGTGGTAACCGTCGCCTATATACATCAACAGCACTATGGACATTACTTCATCATGTGACCTTTACAGTGCCGATCTGAAGGACTACGAGGTCCGGTCTCCATACACTGTAATTTCACAGGCCATATCCCTCAACAAACTGCCTATAAACTCATATTCTCCTGGTACTTTTAATCGCTTCAACTATTTTATTTTGTCATTGTAATGACGAATAAACTGATGGTAAGTGGTAACCGTCGCCTATATACATCAACAGCACTATGGACATTATTATGTGACCTTTACGGTGCCGATCTGAAGGACTACGAGGTCCGGTCTCCATACACTGTAATTTCACTGGGCATATCCCTCAACAAACTGCCTATAAACTCATATTCTCCTGGTACTTTTAATCACTTCAACTACTTTATTTTGTCATTGTAATGACAAATAAAGTAACGTACCATCTGATGGTAAGTGGTAACCGTCGCCTATATACATCAACAGCAGTACGGACATTACCTCATCATGTGACCTTTACGGTGCCGATCTGTAGGACTACGAGGTCAGGTCTCCATACACTATAATTTCACTGGCCATATCTCTCAACAAACTGCCTATAAACTCGTATTCTCCTGGTACTTTTAATCGCTTCAACTACTTTATTTTGTCATTGTAATGACAAATAAAGTAACGTACCACCTGATGGTAAGTGGTAACCGTCGCCTATATACATCAACAGCACTATGGACATTACTTCATCATGTGACCTTTACAGTGCCGATCTGAAGGACTACGAGGTCCGGTCTCCATACACTGTAATTTCACAGGCCATATCCCTCAACAAACTGCCTATAAACTCATATTCTCCTGGTACTTTTAATCGCTTCAACTATTTTATTTTGTCATTGTAATGACGAATAAACTGATGGTAAGTGGTAACCGTCGCCTATATACATCAACAGCACTATGGACATTATTATGTGACCTTTACGGTGCCGATCTGAAGGACTACGAGGTCCGGTCTCCATACACTGTAATTTCACTGGGCATATCCCTCAACAAACTGCCTATAAACTCATATTCTCCTGGTACTTTTAATCACTTCAACTACTTTATTTTGTCATTGTAATGACAAATAAAGTAACGTACCACCTGATGGTAAGTGGTAACCGTCGCCTATATACATCAACAGCACTATGGACATTACTTCATCATGTGACCTTTACAGTGCCAATCTGAAGGACTACGAGGTCAGGTCTCCATACACTGTAATTTCACTGGCCATATCCCTCAACAAACTGCCTATAAACTCGTATTCTCCTGGTACTTTTAATCGCTTCAACTACTATTTTGTCATTGTAATGACGAATAAACTGACGTACCACCTGATGGTAAGTGGTAACCGTCGCCTATATACATGAACAGCACTATGGACATTACCTCATCATGTGACCTTTACGGTGCCGATCTGAAGGACTACGAGGTCAGGTCTCCATACACTGTAATTTCACAGGCCATATTCCTCAACAAACTGCCTATAAACTCATATTCTCCTGGTACTTTTAATCGCTTCAACTACTTTATTTTGTCATTGTAATGACGAAAAAACTGACGTACCACCTGATGGTAAGTGGTAACCGTCGCCTATATACATGAACAGCACTATGGACATTACCTCATCATGTGACCTTTACGGTGCCGATCTGAAGGACTACGAGGTCCGGTCTCCATACACTGTAATTTCACTGGGCATATCCCTCAACAAACTGCCTATAAACTCGTATTCTCCTGGTACTTTTAATCGCTTCAACTACTTTATTTTGTCATTGTAATGACAAATAAAGTAACGTACCATCTGATGGTAAGTGGTAACCGTCGCCTATATACATCAACAGCAGTACGGACATTACCTCATCATGTGACCTTTACGGTGCCGATCTGTAGGACTACGAGGTCAGGTCTCCATACACTATAATTTCACTGGCCATATCTCTCAACAAACTGTCTACTCATGTTCTCCTGGTACTTTTAATCGCTTCAACTACTTTATTTTGTCATTGTAATGACGAAGAAACTGACGTACCACCTGATGGTAAGTGGTAACCGTCGCCTATATACAAGAACAGTATGGACATCACGTTATCATATGACATACGTTCGTACATAATTTCAAATTCAAAATATCTTTATTCATGTAAGTCTATTACAGACTCATATGATATGTCTAATCTACCGTCAGTTCGGAATGATTTCGAGATAAGAAGAACTGACAAGAAACTCAGCTCGTATTCTTTTCAAATAAATGTTGTACATGTTTACAATAATACAGATTCATTTTTAAATTCAAATTTGGGAGAATAGAGTGACTACCAGCATATGCTATTGCAAAAGCAAATAGTCTAATCAGTGTTCGTAACCTGAACAGATCAGTCGCCACAAGCAATTTGTATCCATTCACGAGTATGACCGATATGATAACGTGATGTTCGTAGTACTGTTCATGTATATAGGCGACGGTTACCACTTACCATCAAGTGGGACGGCAGCTTGTTTGCCATTACGATGAAAAAAAAAAGCAAAACTACATTAAAGTACCAGGAGAACATGAGTTTATAGACAGTTTGTTGAGAGCTATGGCCAGTGAAATTACAGTGTATGGAGACCGGACCTCGTAGTCCTTCAGATCTGCACCGTATTAAGGTCACATGATAACGTGTTGTCCGCAGTGTTGTTTATGTACATAGGCGACGGTTACCACTTACCGTCAGGTGGGACATCAGCTTATTCCTAAGTTCTTGTTTTTATAGACGTCCGTATTGGACAGGATTAATAATTGGTCACGTTGTGTCTAGTGTTGCCAGATAACAAATTAGTATTTTACCCAAATTTTGTCGAAAATTACCCCAAACTGTAGGTTTTATCATACTAGGGAGACTCTAGCCAAACTGCGAGTAAAAATTACTCCTAATGAAGTTTTTGAAAAAAAAAAGTAAATATAGAGCCAAGCTAAGCAAAGTTGTGCCTTTTAGAAGAATCCAGCCAAATTGCAGGTTTTCCTAATAACTTTGTTTTCTCACAAATTTATTCTCCATCGTCACAATCGTCGTCGTCGATTACTTATTGTATTAATCATTACATAGTATAAAACAAAGTCGCTGTCGCTGTCTGTCCGTGTATGTGTATTGTGTATGCTTAAATACTTACATCTTTAAAACTACGCAACGGATTTCGAAGCGGTTTTTTTAAATAGATAGAGTGATTCAAGAGGAAGGTTTACATGTATAATACATGTACACCCGGGCGAAGCCGGGGCGAGTAGCTGGTTTACAAATAAAGGCTATAACAGAATAGCAGAGAGGATGGACTCACTGCCCACTCTGAGTTATAGACACGTTCATTACTTTTAAATTTTATTATTCTATGGGCAGCAATTGTATTAGTTTTTATGAGACAAATATGATTATTATTATTATTTTCTCTTTTTCACAGCTTAATCTGGTGATTAATACCGAGGACTGGACATGCCAAGTCTCTTTACTTTATTTTGCGTGATGATTTTTATTTTTATTCTTATTATTACAAAATCTCCACATATTCAGCGGTAAATCATCAAATGAGGCATCACTAGTGTTTATTAATATAAAGTGTTAGGGGCTGTTCAAGTATTACGTAAGCAGATTTATCACAATTATTTACCCCCCATCCCCCTTGTCAGCAAAAGTAAGCAAAGCTCTTACCCCCTCCACCCATGCTTACGTAAACATCTCTCAATTAATGTATTGTTTTTTTTAGCAAAGTCAATGTGAGGGTTGCCATTCCTGTAAAAAAGTAAATTACGACCGATGACGTAATCATCATACAGACTCCCCCACCCCCATGTCATCCAAAATAAGCAAAGAAAAGACCCCCCCGCCCCCCTATAGTCCTTACGTAATACTTGAACGGCCCCTTAGGGATTATATTTTTTACACTAATTGTAAATAGCATAACTGTTCCACGAACAATATGTATACAGTATTTTTTACACTATTTGTAAATATTATAACTGTTCTTTTCAGAAAATTTGTAAATAGTTAATAGCAAATACATATAATCACTGTTTCTTTATAAGTGGGTTTGGGCTATTGTCAGATGCTAAGACCTGCAACACTGCGACCTGTATAGATCTATTGTGATCGCCCTTATTCAAAGTTCTCTAAGAAAATTTCTGTTACAAAAATATAATACTGTTATAGTAGTTTGTAAATATGATAACTTTCATTACATAAATATAAATTCTCGATACAAAATCTCCCCAAATTGAGTGGTAAATCACCAAATATGGCAGCACTGATGCCTCATACATATGTAGAGGTCTAGGCTATAACAAGCCAATCACAAATAAACAAAGCTTTTATCCTCAAAGATTTAGTAAGTTTTTTTTTAATTACCAAGTCAGTGTTGCAATTGACTCGTGTGTATTAAGAGTGTATTACGAATGAAATATATATGTATACAGTATTCTTTTACACTAATTGTAAAAAATATAACTGTTCTTTTTAGAAAATTTGTAAATAGTTAATACAAGTACATAATCACTGGTTTTTTAATAAGTGGATTTGGGCTATTGTAAGACCTGCAACACTGCGACCTGTATATATATATTGTGATCGCCCTTATTAAAGTTCTCTAAGTAAATCTCTGTTAAACAAATATAATGATTTTATAGTAGTTTGTAAATGTTATAACTTTTATTACATCAATATAAATTCTCCACACAAAATCTCCCCAAATTGAGTGGTAAATCACCAAATATGGCAGCACTGATGCCTCATACATATGTAGAGGTCTAGTCTATAACAAGCCAATTACAGATAAACATAAGCTTTTATCCTCAATGAATATTAGTAACACGCTAGTGTTAAGTTGATAAAGGTAGAGAGAAGACGTTACTCTTTTAATTCCATAAGTGTTTTATAAATTACCAAGTCAGTGTTACAATTAACTAGTGTGTATTAATAAAGAGTGTTTTAAACGACAAATTATATATACAGTAATTTTTACACTAATTGTAAAATTTATAACTGCTCTTTTTACAAAATGTATATGTAAATACATATATGTATATCTTATATATAAAATTCTCGAGTCACAGTTTTCGTTCCCATATTCCTCCGAAACGGCTTGACCGATTCTCATGAAATTTTGTGAGCGTATTGAGTAGGTCTGAGAATCGGCCAACATGTATTTTTCATCCCCCTAAATGTTAGGGGTAGTCCACCCCTAATTTTTTTTTTTTTTATTTTAAGGCAAAACAACGTTTGCCGGGACAGCTAGTATATATATATATATGTAAGCCTGCACATATAGTGTTGGTACATGTATGTATCTGTGTATATATATGTATAATTAGTTCATACAGTGTTTCATCGTTATTGCGAGCGAGTTACGACTTTAACGACAATTTAAGCATACATAGGGACGGACAGACAGCGACAGCGACTTTGTTTTATACTATGTAATGATTATTATAACTCTATATTAAGATAAATATTTATATTAAAATAAAATTTTAAATGATCTTACTAAAACGCAACCTTATCGCTTAAAGGAATCTCTTACAGACTAGAAATGTGGAGTGAACTAATATATTTTTCGTTTGTATGTGTCATTATTAATGGAGAAACATTAGACTTAGTTGAAGGTAAGTTTACAATGTTTTTTTAATGAAAGACTGAAAGTGAATTGATCTACCGGAATTATACTTAAATAAATTCAATTCGATTCAACATCTGTTGAATCATATTTACTGAGCAAAGCCTATTGCTCACTAAACGATTACTTGAATGACGAGCGTGCATGGCAATAGTTGTTCATGCACGGGATTTTCATTTAATGTTAGACATAGACACCTATATAAATATACATTGTAAATAAATTGGCTTTTAAAAAAAGTAAATCAATTTAGTTTCTTGCCCGTTCTTTTCAATTGGATCTATAGTGAACTGGACGGTAGGGAAAAAAATATAATGTAAAATTTGACGTTTATAAACGGCTAAAATATTCTACAGGAATAAACGATTTTTGAATTTGAATTTGAAATCTTTGCTGAATTTAACGAAATACTCTATAATCCGAATTTTGCGGATATATGTTGTCGACGCGAAATCAATAGAATAGAATAGAAAATCATTTATTCAAATAAACTTAATTTAAGCACTTTTGAATAGTCATAACAATTTGTTTTTTATCTACCACTCGTTCGGAAAGCTGTCTCATCACAAGAAGAACGAGCAAGAAACTTGTGTGTTGCTCTTTTAAATAATCCTTGTAAGTTTACATTTACAAGTCGAAACGTGTGAATACAAACTACCAACAAGCACTAATTTTTGGGTCAAATATAAATATGCAATAAGATTAAATCAGTCGTAGTGATAAGAGCAGACCAGTCCCTACAAGCAGCACTCGTTTCACGAGTATGACGGATGAGCCAGCCATCACTGCGCTCGACCATATTTTAGGGAGCCCAATGACCCGGCCCACCACGCCGCCACATGTCTGGACATTTTACTGAGCATGACTACTCATTCCACACGACCACGTCACAGTCAATATTTTTTTATGTTTTGTTATTCATATAAGGTTTCATTCGAGTCTATCGTACCCCGTGATGAAATTATTAATATAGATTTGGTAAACACATACTCTAGACCCTAAGAAAGGACAGGCTACTTTTTAATGCGAAAACAGGGTTGTAAGCGGTTGAAAGTGGAGATGATATCATCTAATCATCTGGATGAATGGCGGTCCTCCACAGTGCGGTTTTCTAGAAACTTCTGCCACGCTCAACCACCATGTTGGATCACCTTCCAGCAAATATATTGAAACCTTCAAGAATTGAGCTTATTTCTTCAAAAGGTCGGCAAATTGTGTAAGGATTGTATATTGTCGAAGGATATTATGACGGCCTCAGTGATCTAGCGGTTTAGCACCCCGCCTTACTTCCGTTGGCCGCGGGTTCGATTCCTCGCACGGCACAAAAATTTGTATTCATAAGTATGATTGTTTGTATCGGTCTGGGTGTTTCCTATGTGTAATATGTGTGTATTTATGGAAAAAATATATCTATGTATTCGTATCAGTTGTCTAGTACCCATAACATAAGTTCTGCTTAGTTTGTGACTAGATGGCGCTGTGTGAATTGTCCTGAGATGTTCTTATTATATTAGTTACTAGCTGCATCCGCGACTGCGTCCGCGTGGAATTTAACTTAATTTTTCTAAAATAAAAGTAGCGTTACTTACTCCTTATTACATCAGCTACCTGCCAAAAAAAGTCCCGTCAAAATCGGTCCACCCATTTCAGAGATTAACCGAAACAAATAGACAGACTGACAGAAAAAATTGTAAAAAATGACATTTTGGTGTATGTACCGTATTTATATTCATATGCATGTAGTAAAGAACGGTTATTTCAATATTGCAAACAGACACGCCAATTTTATTTATATGTATTATATAGATATAAAAAAAATTATTTTGTTACCATTCGTTTCCAGGTGACCGTTGCAATGCCGGTAACGGTATAATGGCATCTTGCACTCACATATCCAACTGTAGGGAGGCTGTGAAAGCATCTAAGATTGGAAATCCATTCAAGGTATGATTGTTCAATCCATTCAAGGTTTTTAATTATTTTGACATTTTCATAAAAAATATAATTTGCACATTTTAACCCACTCAACAGTTCCTATGCCACGCTCTATTGGGTTGACTGGAAGAGATCTCTTTTAGAGATAAGTCCTCCTTTGTTAACATTAGCTGTAATTAATATACTTACAAATGTATTTAAGTGCAATACAGAATATTTATTGTTTTTTATGCTTGAATGTTTAAAATCAACCCTTATTCATGGTCGTCTTCCGTCTATTAGAGGCCCTGGGCACATTAGGATAATGGGGCCCCTATGACCATAGTAATAAAACACTATTTTGTTAATAACTTTCGAATTTCTCTCAACTGAGTTCCCATGATTAAACACGCGTTGCATCGTGTCATATTTATTTTGAAAAGAAATCTGGGAGATATTTTCAAAATTCAGCTCGATAATTAATATTATAATAAGATTCTCATTACAATATTAATTTTGTCTGCAGATCTGTTCGTACGTTGGTAAAGACCCTATAGTCTGCTGCCTCAAACCTGAATTACCGGTCGATCAAGGAAACAGGTATTTTTTATTTATTTATCCTTTATTGTGTGCTTGTATTCACACACTTTAACTTAAGAATGTAACAACTGTATGAATATGAATGTAACATGTGTATGAATGTAACATAAACTCGCGTATTGCTCTTTAAAATAATTTTGTTTAAAACAGCAATACGCGAGTTTCTTGCTCGTTCTTCTTGTGATGAGACAGCTTTCCTAATGAGCGGTAGATTAAAAAAAATGTGATGACAATTCAGAAGTGCTTCAATCTAAGTAATAAATATTACTTGAATGAATGATTTTCTATTCTATTGTATTATCTGCAGATTCTGCCAAACTGAAGAGGAAACGCCGCTTCACATCCTATGTGGTTGTAGCCCACTCATGCATAAACGAAATATCTCCTTTAGAAAGTTTACACTCTTTCCCGAGGAGATAAAAACGATCGCTCCTAAGAATATCCTTCAATTCTTGTCCCTGACGGGTCTAGGTAGCGAACTCTGAAAAGGGCGAGCACAATAGATCTATGTAGGTCGCAGTGTTACAGGTGCTACACATCTGACAATAGCCCAAACAATCCAATAAAAAAAAAATTGTATTATCTAAACTAAATGTACATGTGGCGAGTTTAATGTCATATGTCTCTACCAGATAATCATTGGGTAAAAACAGAAAGCGGTTGAAGGGGGGCAGTACCTAATGGGAGAAGTTATACTATTGATATTTACCTAACTTATGTAAATGTGTCAATACTTATATAACAATCTTTATATATAAAAACTAGCTGTCCCGACAAACGTTGTTTTGCCATATAAATAACTTTCAAGTAATTTCTAGCTCAAAAATAAAAATAAAATTTAGGGGTGGACTACCCCTAACATTTAGGGGGATGAAAAATAGATGTTGGCCGACTCAATACGCTCACAAAATTTCATGAGAATCGGTCAAGCGCTTTCGGAGGAGTATGGGAACGAAAACTGTGACACGAGAATTTTATATATAAGATAACGTGTCACGTCGTTTGTCCGCGATGGACTCTTAAACTACTGAACCGATTGCAAATTTGATTTGCACATTGTGTGCAATCTGATCCAACTTGAGAGATAGGATAGCTTACATCTCAATTTATAGTCGCAATATTATTTTATTCAAGAACCTTAGACACAGCTTGGTTATGTATTCAATATTTTTTCTTTTTGAGTATTTAATTGAATTAGTGCTAATTGGTGGTTTGTATTAACACACTTAAACTTAAAAATGTAAAGTAATAATAAAATTATTTAAAAGAGCAACACGCAAGTTTCTTGCTCGTTCTTCTTGTGATGAGACAGCTTTCCGAACGAGCGGTAGATTAGAAAAAAATGTAATGACTATTCAATGTAAGTTTATTTGAATAAATGATTTTCTATTCTATTCTATTCTATAAACCTAAGTGTTAACGGTGGCTCACCCCAAAAAAATTTTTGACATTTTTCGAAAAAAATTTTTTTTTTTTTTATGTGGCATTAAAAAATACATACAGCCCAATAATACTACTAGCTAGTAATATATGTGAAGTAATACTTACTATAATAAATACTATATACAAATACAAATACATATATCTTTATTTTGCCTGAAAAGTGGTTTATAGGATTTTTAAAAATTATAATTTATGTAGGTATCACACTTTTCATCAGAAACTGGCATGCATAATTTAACAGTGTCCATTTATTATTATAAGAGTATACATATTTCTCAGTTTCATTTTTATTTTCATCATTATTAAATTAAATTAAAATTTCTGGCCAAAGTACTAAGATTACCTACTTTATGAATTAAAGTACTCATCAACAGAGTAAAAACAATTATTGATCAGCCCTTCTTTTAACTCTCTTTTGAACATATTTATCGGTAGTGTTTTTATATCATCGCAAGTTATTGTAAATTTTTATATAATAACCTCAGGACAATTCACACAGCGCCATCTAGACCCAAGTTAAGCTAGCTAAAGCTTGTGTTATGGGTACTAGACAACTGATACAAATACATAGATATTTTTTTTTTTCGTAAATACATACATATTATATACAAACAATCATACTCATGAATACAAATGTTTGTGCCGTGCGAGGAATCGAACCCGCGACCATCGGTAGTAAGGCGGTGTGCTAAACCGCTAGACCACCGAGGCCGTCAAATATATATATGTACATATACATATATATCCTTACTAATATTATAAATGCGAAAGTAACTCTGTCTGTCTGTCTGTCTCGCTTTCACGCCAAAACTACTGAACCGATTCAAATGAAATTTAGTATTTAGTATTTTATAAAGTAAAAAAGGGTTGAAGTAGGAGATGCAAGGTTGTATGGAAGTATCATCATTTTTAAAACTAGAAGCTTAAACTTATTTTTTAGGCTGTTGACTTAATGTAAATAAATGACATACAAAATTTGTATAATTTTACCCTTGAGGGTTGTAAGGGGTTGAAATGGGGTATAAAAGATTGTATGGAAGTATCGTCATTTTTAAAACTAAACACTTGAAACTTTTTTTAGGCTGCTGATTAATTATACCTAAATAAAAGAGGTTGAAATGGTAGAAGAAAGGTTGTATGGAAGTATCGTCACTTTTAAAGCGATTATTATTATATTTATAATAAATTCTATTTACAGGAAAGACAATTGCGACTTTAGCAAGTACAATGGAATCCAAATTGGAAAGAAGGCAATGACCAGTAAGTTTCATAACAATATTTGAATAAAAAAACACATTACTCCAATAGACGGCGGTAGGCTCTAGCCTCCTTGTGAGTCATGTTCTCCTGGTACTTTCACTGTAGTATCAGTAATAGTAAGATTTTTTTTTATACTACTACGGTGTCAAACAGGCATACGGCCCATCTGATGGTAAATTGTAACCGTAGCCTGAAACACCAGGGGTGTTCGCGTTGCCGACCCTTAAGAAACCTTAATATACCCTTCTTGAAAAACCCCATGCTGTAGTCTCGTGAGAAAACCTCGGCAGGAAGTTCATTCCACAACCTAAGTGTACGCGGGAGGAAGCTCCTCTGAAACCGAACTGTTCGGGCCACTTAGGTTCCAGCGGGTGGGAATGAATTCCCTGTCGATAGTGAGCGGTGCGATGGTAAAAGGTGGCCGTAGGCATCATGTCGAACAATTCCTCAGAACACAGTCCGTTGTATAATCGGTAGAACACACAAAGCGAAGCGAAGTCTCGCCTCAAACTAAGTGGTTCGATACCGCCAGAGAGATTGGGATCATCGACAATTCTCATAGCACGTCTCTGAACCTACTCAATGGACAGTGCTAGTATCCAGGTGCTCCTGCCCAAAGATGAGAGTAGTACTCTATTGTAGACGGCTCGGCTGTAGCTTACTTGCGAGTCATGTTCTCCTGGTACTTTTACTGTAGTATCGGTAATAGTATGATAACTTCACGACTGTTATCTTTAATGGGGTAGTCAGAGTCATTGTCAACTGACCATGTTGTGAACGCAACACTTGACATGTCCACATTTCGCTCGGTGTATTTGAATAAAAAAAAATTATTACTCAATAGTCGGCGGTGGGCTGTAGCCTACTTGCGAGTCATGTTCTCCTGGTACTTTCACTGCAGTATGGGTAATAGTGAGATAACTTCACGACTGTTATCTTTATGGGGTAGTCAGAGTCATTGTTAACAGGAGGCAATACTTGACATGTCCACTTTTCTATTTATACACCAAAATAACATTTTTTCCAATTTTGTCTGTCGATGAACGAACAGGCAGACAGCTGTTCGTTACGGCTAATCTCTGAAATGGCTGGACAAATAATGTTGCCAATGTAATAAGGAGTAACTTAGGCTACTTTTATTTTAGAAAAATAAAGTTAAATTCCACGCGGACGAAGTCGCGGGAACAGCTAGTAATGAGTAAAGAAAGTGGCAAGATCTCCACCGACAAGAGCGTCGCTCTTAAATTATGAATGAATGAATGAATGAATGAATATGTTTGTTTTAATTTCAGAATGCCTGGCATATCAGCATCAGTTGTGCCCCTGTGAGACACATCGAGTCACCAGAGACATTGAGTCGGTCAATGTACCTGAGGTATCAGATGGAGTTGATTCGAAGTTGAATGAATTCCCTAATATGGTCAGTGTTAATAATAATAATAATAATAATAAACACCCTATATCAGCCTTTAAAAGGCTGCCATTTTAAATAACTGTCGAAATTTTGGAAAATTTCTGGAAATAGATGAAAAGAAAGAAAGAAAAGGAAAGAAAAACATTTATTGACAACAATTATTGATATAATGTATGTATATTTACACATTTTGAGATTGGTACATTTAACATATATATATATGTATGCACACATACACATATACATACACATACATACGTAGAACAATTACAAAAAAAAAATCTATAATATTTATATACAATAGTTGACAATGTGGATGACACTCAGCATTTGCCATGACAGTGAACTGTCACGGAGCTGGTATTCTGTGCCTGCCATTAGTGACATCACGGACAAAAGGTCACATACATACACACACACACGCACACGCGATGGTCTAGCCGTGTGGCACACCGCTTTACTTCCGATGATCTCTGGTTCGATTCCTCGCATGGCACAAACATTTTGTATTCATGAGTAAATTCAAATTCAAAATATCTTTATTCATGTAGGTCTATTACAGACTCTTATGATATGTCAGATCTACCGTACCGGAATGATTTCAAGATGAGAAGAACTGACAAAAAACTCAGCTCGTATTCTTTTCAAATAAATGTTGTACATGTTTACAATAATATAGATTCATTTAAATTCAAATTTGGGAGAATAGATTGTATGATTGTTTGTATCGATCTAGGTGTTTTCTATGTATAATATATATGCGTTTACAAAAAATAATCTATATATTTGCATCAGATGTCTAGTATCCATAACACAAGCTCTACTTAGCTTGAGACTAGATGGCGCTGTGTGAACTGCCCTGAAATTAATTATTATAAAAAAATCAGCAGTGTAACAATATTTGAAGAAAATAAAAACAAAAATATATAATAATCTTTGGAACATAGAGTTCTTATTCTTCTAAGAATGAGTTCGTAGCGGTTTCTATGTTCATTATCGCATGCCTCCTACATGTTATTGTGTAATTATTAATTTTATACACATAATACACAAGTTTCTCGCTCATTCTTGATGTGTTGAGTCTACATTCCGTATGAGTGGTAGAATAAAAGAATGGCTATTCAAAAGTGATTGTATTGAGTTTAGTTGAATAAAAATTATTTCTATTTCTCTGTTTTATAATTATGAAATAAATATTCTTTTATGTAATATTTTTAGGTTTTTATGATTAATTATAAAGAGGTTTTTAATAAATTCTTTTCTTAGACCTTCCAATAATTATAATTATGAGACAATAAACTTTTGGATCAATTCTAGGCCCTGCTAGGATATGGCCCTGATTTCACGACAGCCGAATGGTTATGTGGAGGTAGTATCATCAGTAACAGGTTCATTCTCACCGCCGGACACTGCATCAGATCGAGAAACTCGTGGGTATACATTTATTTTATTTATTTATTTAACTTTAATGCACAAAAACAATGGCGGACTTAACACCTTGCTGCGGCGTTATCTACCAGGCAACCATGAGTGGTGCAGAGAAAGATTGTTGGCGGTGCACTAATATGAATGAGAAATGTCAAATATATATATATATATACAAAGCAAAATATTTATATATAAATTTCTATAAAAAATAATAATAATATACATACATAAATATTACATATAAATAAATACATAATGATCTGATAAATTATAAGTACAGCCTCAAATGGAAAGAAAGAAAAAAAAAGAAAATATAGAGAGAACTATAGGGAAATAACAGAAAAATGTGAAATAAGGAGAAGGAGAGTAAAAAAGAAGTTACAAAATTATATAATATTCCCGCAATTTCCGTTTAAATGAAATTTTACTCGTGGCGGTCTTGATATCAAGAGGTAAGTCATTCCAGAGTTTGATTGCTTGAACGGCGAAAGAATAATGGATGAAACAGGACAAATGAGCCGGGATATGAAGTAAGATATATCTGGTAATCCGTAGAGAGCGACTGGTGTTGTCCCCATGGACACGTACCTGATGAATGAGACATATTGAGGGTTTTATGAGGAAAAATATGGAGATAAAAGAAAATGCGAATAATACAACAGCGATATATAATGGAGTGTTACAAAAAGAATATGTAAAAAAATATGATAATAAAATTCAAAAACAATATAAAACATATCAAGGAGTTCGCTACTTCGATCGATCCCCCGTCTAATTCAAACGGGAATCGAAATTACGACGGCCTGTGCCGAAGTTCGAACCAGCGGTGGCCTTAGACTAAAATCGTATCCGTCAGGCAAAAGTTGGCCTTCAGCCGCTTCATAAGTCCTTCCTTTGTTTTGGAGTGCCATCTGCACTCGCCCCCTACCTTCCGATGAAGCTGTGGCCAACAGCATTAGAGCAGTCCAAAGAAAAGTGGCAAACAAGCATACGGCCCAAATCTACATCCAAGACATGTTGACTAATTTTGCAACCATTCATCCAAATTCACCAGGGTGAATTTACCACGATGGAAGTTCCAGAGAGAACCACTTGGAGGTCAACGTGACAAGATGCTTTGTATTGGAGAAAAATATTATTAAAAAAAATAAAACGTATTGGTAGACATTAGTAAAATTGTAATACAAGAAGTAGAGCGGCGATCGATGTCAAAATATTATAAACCATTGAGGTTACATACTCCAATACATTGCTAGCAATAGGGTCATCAGTCCACATTACCAACAATCCTCTTCCCCATCTAGGAGGTAGTAATCTCGCGGAAGAAGGCGGCGGAGATGGAGCGTGAGTCCTTCTGCTCTAATCCGCTGCTGAAAAGAATTTATGTAGCCTAGATAGCGTCTCCAACTCCTCTATCCCCAATTATTTGAGGTGCCAATTGTATAGCGTGGAACTTTACTAATTCACTGGTGAAGAAGAATCCGGTTTAGACGCAGGGGTATATCCAATCCCTTATCCCCAATTATTTGGGATGGTAATTGTATAGCCTAGACGTTGATTAATCCGCTGGTGTAGAAGAATCCGGTCTAGATGCAGGGGTATCTCCAATTCCTCTATCCCCAATTATTTGGGGTGCCAATTATATAGCGTGGACCTTTACTAATCCTCTGGTGAAAAAGCATCCGGTCTAGATGCAGGGGCGTCTCCATATCCTCTGTCCCCAATTACTTGGGGTGCCAATTGTATAGCATGAAACTTTACTAACCCGCTTCTGAAGAAGATTCCTATCTGGATGCAGGGGTATCTCCAACTCCTCTATCCCCAATTATTTGGGGTGCCAATTGTATGGCTTGAACCTTTACTAATCCGCTGGTGAAGAATAATCGGGTCTAGATGCAGGGGTATCTCCAACTCCTCTATCCTTAATTATTTGGGGAGCCAATTGTATAACGTGGACCTTTAATTTCAGAGGCAGCGTATCATTTGTTGCTCTAGGATTATTGGCGCGCTCGGACCTCAAGCAGGATCTCATATATAACGTGAAGAGAATCATAATTCATCCTGATTACAAGCCACCCGTCAAGTACAACGATATAGCTCTCTTGGAAACTGACCGCAAGTATGGAGTTTTTTATTTATATTTTCTTTATCTAGATGATGATTGGAATGGACTAGTGCATCCGCCTGCGCTAACGGTTTACGCTGGCGAGGCACCAGTGGAGGATGATAGTGATGGAGATATTCAGTGGATTACACATAGCAGTAAATATAATTTGTTCTCGTTCCGATCACAGTTGCACGTTACATATAAACTATTACAACATGATCACTTATTTTAAATGTGATGGATTAGAGTTTTTCTTCTAAAATCAATGTGCCTAATACGGTCCCTTAATCCATTACATTTAAGACACTCTACATCTCTACATTTAAATACATAATATAAAACAATATACAGAAGAGTAAACAGTAGAACAATAGTAGCAAAGAACATATCCAAAATTAAATCTGTTAAAATACTAATCACTAATTATAGTTTTTTTTATACTACTATGGTGGCAAACAAGTATACGGCCCATCTGATGGTAAATGGTTACCGTAGCTTATGGACGTCTGAAGCACCAGGGGTATAACGTGCGCGTTGCCGAGCCTTAACAAACCTTAATATATCCTTCTTGAAAAACCCCATGCTGTAGTCTCGTGAGAAAACCTCGGCTAGTAGTTCATTCCACAATCTAAGTGTACGTGGGAGGAAGCTCCTCTGAAACCGCACTGTCCGAGACCACTTAGGTTCCAGCGTGTGGGAATGAATTCCCTGTTGATGGCGAGCGGTGCGATGGTGAAAGGTGGCCGTAGGCATCATATCTAACAATTCCTCAGAACACAGTCCGTTGTATAATCGGTAGAACACACTAAGCGGCTCGATATAGACAGAGAGATTGGGATCATCGACAATTCTCATAGCTCGTTTCTGAACCGAGTCAAAAGGACCGAGCTGGTATCCAGGTGCTCCTGCCCAAAGTTGAGAGCAGTACTCCATGTGCGGCCAAACGAAGTTAAACCAATATCGCCCCTTACATTGTACGTTACATATAAACTGTTACTTATCAACCTGATTACTTATTTTAAATGTGATGGATTCGACTTTTTCTTCTAAAATCAATGTGCCTAATAGATAGGATGAGCATGAGGTCAGGTCATGTAGCACATCGTGGCAAACCAAGAATTTATCACCAGAGGGTACTACGTGGTGGAGACCAACCTGATATGGTACATTGCATACCTATTGCTTCGTAATGATTTTTATTTATTATTGATTTTTTTTTTATTATACACTAGCGATCCTTCCCGGTGTAAACCTTCATCTTGAATCACTCTATCTATTGCTAAAAACTGTATTAAAATTCGTTAAAGTTTTTGATTTGATTAAAATTATCTGTTTGCCAGAATCACATTCAGTCAGAGGGTCCAGCCAGCGTGTCTACACGTGGACAGTTCAGATGATGAGGGCCTCCCAAGGACAACCGTGGGTTGGGGTGCGCAGGGATATACAGGCAATAATGCTAACATTCTTCAAAAGGTAATTATCAAAAATATTTATGTTAGGGTTCACATTGATATTGTCAAAAAATCAGAAATTTTAAAAATATTAAAAGATACTTTCATTATTACTCGGTATCGTTAAACTAGTTGCGTATAACCCCCACTCATATCTTCTCTGTATAAAATGGAGGGTTTTTGTAAGTCACGGCGTCCCCTCCGATCGATCCCCCGTCCAATTCAAACGGGGATCGATATTACGACGGCCTGAGCCGAGGTTCGAACCCCTAGCGGTAGCTTCAGACTAAATTCGTATCCGTCAGGCGGGAGTTGGCCTTCAGCCGCTCCATAAGTCCTTCCTTTGGTTTGGAGTGCCATCTGCACTCGCCCCCTATCGTCCGGTGAAGCTGTAAAGGCCAGCTGTGGCCAACAGCATTAGAGTAGTCCGAAAAAAAGCCACGGCATTCGGTGTTTGAGCACAGGATGTGCTGGTTGTATTTTAAATACTAAAGTGAATTGTGTTAGAGACATAGTTAAATTAATGCTATATAGTTGTTATTTTATTATCGTCTATCGTGGTATGGGCATGTAATGCGTAGGAATGAAGATCATGTTCTAAAGACGGTGTTACATATGAATGTGGATGGTTATAAGGGTAGAGGAAGACCGAAAAAGAGATGGATGGACTGTGTGAAAGATGATATGGTAAGAAAGGAAGTAAATAACGCGATGACTGCGAACAGGGATGAATGGAAGAGAAAATATATTACGACGACTCCAAATAAATGGGATAAGGAAGAAGCAGATGATGAGTTGTTATTTTATTATAATACATACTTTTACTAGTACATAGAGTTGATATATCTTACATTTATCTAAATATATATAACTCAAAGGTCGGAAAGGACGGATCGGGCTGAAATTTGGCATGCAGGTAGATGTTATGACGTAGGCATCCGCTAAGAAACGATTTTGATTAATTCTATCCCCAAGGGGATAAAATAGGGGATGAAAGTTTGTATGAAACTTCGTCAATTTTAAACCGATCGGGCTCAGACTTTGCATGCATAAAGCTTTTGATAAATTCCACCCCTAAGAGTATAAATTAACGCGAGCAAAAGCTAGTTATAATATATTTTGGGTTATTTAATATTTTTTAATCCATTTTTCTAGACGGAGCTGTTCAAGTTTTCTGAGGAAGAATGCTTCTCTAAGTTCCATATCACTCGACTGTTAAGGAACGGGATCAACCATACCACGCAAGTGTGTTACGGACACAGGAAGAGACCAAGAGACACCTGTCAGGTAAGTTCACAATATACAGATAGATTAATAATTTTTTTACATAATTTCAAATTCAAAATCAGCTTTATTAAACTGACGGATACGACTTTAGTATGAGGGCACTACTAGGGGTTCGAACCTCGGCTCAGGCCATCGTAATATCGATCAAATTCAAAATAGCTGGCATTCATGTAGGACATTTTAGCCGCTTATGAACGTCAATTTTTTTTTTTTTCTAATTTTTTTCCGTACCGTCCAGTTCAGTATATAAATCCAATTGAGAAGAACTGGCAAGATACTCCATTAAATTAACTAAGGTTATCAGTTTTGGACTGGATCGCTGTATAACTTATCCATATTACTAGCGACCCGTTTAACTTCGCACAATGCAATACTGATACTAAATATATGTACCTATCTACTGCAGAATGTCTTTATAAACAACGTTTACATCTTTTTGTCATTAGACAGTACAAACATGTTTTGTTTAGCGCCGCCAGCCGGGCCGGTACCGCCGCACCGCTATGTCCCTGCATTTTAAATCTGTAATATCTTCGGAAATATTCATTTAAATTACAAGCTGTAAATATATTTATCTATATTAAACTAACTACCCATCCTGGCTTCGCACGATGTATTATATATATAACCCTTCCTCTTGTATCACTCTATCTTTTAAAAATCACCGCTTCAAGATCCGTTGCGTAGTTTTAAAGATTTAAGCATACACAGGGACGGACAGACAGCGACAGCGACTTTGTTTTGTACTATGTAATGATGGACCATGTATTTAAGGTACTAATGTGATAAAAATTAATGCTGTATTGCTTAAAATCACTTCATAAATAAGCCATTTTTGCATTTATGTTATTATAGGTTAAGTCCCTTAAGAGATAGACATATCCCAAAAAATTTTGTTGATCTATTTAAGATGTACAACACTGTAGTACATTATCCCATCAAAAACATAAATGTGAAATGATAGCCGAGTTTAATATTATGATATATGCCTTGATTGTTGACTTCTACGACAAAAGAGATGAGATCTAAATGGGTGCCAAGTTCAATGGTCTGTCCTGAAATGTATTTATAACAATATATAATATCATTTCTTCTTATAACTTAGGATAATATACTGTAGCCTAAGGTCTATAAAAATGACGATATTTGGACGTTAATATCTAAATAACCGTTTGAGATATGTTTATGAAATTTGGAACACATATTTATCTCGCAAGTCTCAATATATGAACCTAATTTGACAGGTTTGTGTGAAATAGTTTTTGAGTTATGAGGAGGTCAAAAGTGGCTCCAAATGGTTCGTGTAAATATACACACGGTGCTGCTCGCCAGTTCTCTTACTTGAAACTCGGCCTGACACGCTACCGCGTGTCTAGATTTTGATTTATCTCGTAGGGTTCAGCCAGCGTTTGCAATGTAAGCGCAAAAAATATGTTTATATACGACATCACTCTGTTCTCTAAATTGATCAGTGTTTCTCTACAATATTATACATGTATTATATATATAAACATTCCTCTTGAATCACTCTATCTTTTAAAAAACACCGCTTCAAGATCCGTTGCGTAGTTTTAAAGATTTAAGCATACATAGGGACTGACAGCGACAGCGACTTTGTTTTATACTATGTAGTGATGATGTAATTAGTAAATATATAGTTAATAAAGTTACATACACCACAAGTATAGTTAGTATCTATTCATCATCATCATCTGCTTCTTCCTTATCCCATTTATTTGGGGTCGGCGTAATATGTTTTTCGCTTCCATTCATCCCTGTTCGCAGTCATCGCGTTATTTACTTCCTTTCTTACCATTTCCTTTCTTACTACTTTCACACAGTCCATCCATCTCTTTTTTGGCCTTCCTCTGCCCTTATAACCATCCACATTCATTTGTAACATCTTTCTTAAAATATAGTTAGCATCTATTAATATTTATGTAATATATAGTTAATAAGTTAATACATGTTACCAGAGAGCACTGATACCTATAGCACAGGCAACTTTCTGCCATTTGATTACCTACCTAACTGACCTCAACTATTATAAACTCTCCTTTTAATTTTGTGATCTTATATACAACTTAACTCAATTCTTATAAAATAAAAATAGCCTAAGTTACTCCTTATTAAATCAGCTACCTGCCAATAAAAGTCCCGTCAAAATCCGTATTGCCATTTCAAAGATTACCCGGAACAGACAGACAGACAAACAAAAATTGTAAAAAATAATATTTTGTTGTATGTACCGTATTTATATTCTTATGCATGTAATAAAAAACGGTTATTTCAATATTACAAACAGACACTCCAATTTTATTTATATGTATAGATAAAGTATTATTGTTTATATGTATTGCAGGGTGATAGCGGTGGACCCCTGCTGATCCGCAACAATATCCAGTGCCTCCACTCCATCATTGGAGTGACCTCGTTTGGTTACGCTTGTGGGCTACCCGGCCTGCCTGGAGTATACACCAAAATACTGCCATACCTGCCCTGGATAGAGAGTGTGGTTTGGTCTGAAGAGGAATAAACAGTTGATAGATGATAGAAATAGAAATAATTTTTATTCAAATAAACTTAATATAAGCACTTTTGAATAGTCTTTTTTTTTATTCTACCACTCATTCGGATTGCAGATTCATCACAAGAAGAACGAGCAAGAAACTTGTATGTTGCTCTTTTTAATAAATATTGTTTTAATTATATTTACATTAACAAGGATTAGGCATGCGATAATCAACAGAGAAACCGCTACGCACTTAATCTCTGTTCAATCAGATAACATTGACAGCGCTATGAATTTTAAGTTAGATATTTTCTACAAAAACATTATTATCATTTATAAATTCTTCATTTTTATAATAAGCTTTTTTACAAGTTTTTTCTGGCAAATCGAATTTAATGGCTGAATAAATGAAACACTTTATTGTTCCTCTCACAGAAAATACAATTATGTATAATATGATAAAAAAAAAACAATAAACAAGACGAGGTAACAATGGGCGGCCTTATCGCTAAAAAGCGATCTCTTCCAGGCAACCTTAGGATGGAGAGAAGTGATTTGATTTGCGTCTGGTAGAGGTGTAATGATGGTAACAATTTTGAGTACAGTCTCTGGCAGTTGTAAAACCTTACGCTATTTCCATAAAACGAATTACTAACTTTCGTCAAACGGCACTGATTTATTTGTGAGTATTTTTTTCCCAATAAATCTGCAGGCAGAAAAAGCAAAAAAAAGGTTACCCTCTCTCTCTCTCTCGGACTACTCTAATGCTGTTGGCCGCAGCTGGGCTTTAGTTTATTTAAAATGCGATACCTGCCCTGATGAGATGAGAGAGAGTGTGGTTTGGTCTGAAGATAAATAAAAAAATTATATATTTGTTAGTCTAATTCGGTGACCCTTTATTCAAAACCAGCTAACATGTATTATATAAACCTTCCTCTTGAATCACTCTATCTTTTAAAAAAACCGCTTCAAAATCCGTTGCGTAGCTTTACAGATTTAATCATACATATGAACGGACAGGCAGCGACAGCGACTTTGTTTTATACTATGTAAAGATACTGCCTGTCCTGGATAGAGTGTGGTTTAGTCTGAAGTTCATAAAAAATAATGCTTTGTTAGTATTTTTTCATTGAGTGACCATTTATTTAAAATACTGCCATACTGCTCAGGATATAGAGTGTGGTTTGGTCTGAAGAGGAATAAAAAGATGATATATTTGTTAGTATTTTTTTATTGGGTGACCATTTATTTAAAATACTGCCATACTGCTCAGGATATAGAGTGTGGTTTGGTCTGAAGAGGAATAAAAAGTTGATATATTTGTTAGTATTTTCATTGGGTGACCATTTATTTAAAATACTGCCATACTGCTCAGGACATAGAGTGTGGTTTGGTCTGAAGAGGAATAAAAAGTTGATATATTTGTTAGTATTTTCATTGGGTGACCATTTATTTAAAATACTGCCATACTGCTCAGGATATAGAGTGTGGTTTGGTCTGAAGAGGAATAAAAAGATGATATATTTGTTAGTATTTTTTTATTGGGTGACCATTTATTTAAAATACTGCCATACTGCTCAGGATATAGAGTGTGGTTTGGTCTGAAGAGGATAAAAAGTTGATATATTTGTTAGTATTTTCATTGGGTGACCATTTATTTAAAATACTGCCATACTGCTCAGGACATAGAGTGTGGTTTGGTCTGAAGAGGAATAAAAAGTTGATATATTTGTTAGTATTTTCATGGAGGAGGAGGTGTCCCCAAAGGAGCATACGCACAAAGCGCCTCGCGTGGCGCAGCCGACGCCCACCGGGAAAGGTACCCAGGCAGCGGAGACTGCAAAGTCACCAGCGTGTTACTGTACCTCAGACACCTAGAGTCACATACCAGGCACTTGCGACACCAGGTGGCTCTTCAAGCCCAATGGTGTTTGCACCAACAAGTGTCACTAGTAGCTCAACTAAGCGCTCTACGAATACGGCCCACCAGTTGCGAACGCCTGCACCCAAGCAGCGCGTAACGACTACAGGGACGAACGTAAACGCAAAGGAGGGAACTGCAACCTATAAGGATGCTCTCAAATCGTTCCGAGTGGGGATACGACACACGGCCCCAATGACGGACGAAATGATGAGCATGGTGCGCTCCTCAGTTCTCCGGGAAGTTATAAGATCACGGAAGCTGGGAAGGGCCCTCGATTTGTAGGTTGCAGTTTCAAACTGGTTGGCTACTTATCACTTGCCAGAATGAGCCGACCAAAATATGGCTGGAGAGCATAACGCCCTCCCTAAAACCATGGGCCGACGCAGAACTCTCTGTGTTGGACGAGAGAGCGATGCCCAAACCAGCCATTGGAACGGCCTTCATCCCCAGTTCGGAGACAAGGTCGGTCGATGAGGCACTCAGAATGCTGAAGTCCCAAAATGACTGCCTAAATTCCGAACTGTGGAAAATATCAACCGTAATGAAGAGAACGGTACAGTCCTGACCGTATCTCTGGACGAGCCTTATATATGACTTCCTCAAAACACAGGACTATAAAGTCAACCTTGGCTTTAAAAAGGTCCTGTTCCGGGTCAAGGGGATATCCACGCCTACACAGCAGCCTACTTCGGACGGTAATGGAAGATCTGCCACAGAAATACCCACACCATCCGAAGCGGCGAAGGGCGTAGACACCAACGCCAAACCCGCCAGAGGCAGCTTTCCCCAGCCAAAGGGGACCTCGCAGACGAGGATCCCCAGTTTCAAGACGGGACGGAAAGATCGCGGCAGGAGCGCCACAGCTTCCAATCGCAACCCAAAGGGACGCCCACGTAGTACATTATCCCATCAAAAACATAAATGTGATGACAGGGAAGGCGAAAGGAAGCTGCTAACACGCCCACACGCAAGAAATGTATCAGAGCCAACATTGTCCAGGTCAACTTACATCATGCTATGGCAGCAACAGCGGTCATAGAAAACCTCTTCCGCAAAAACGACCTGGACCTTGCTCTGGTACAAGAGCCATGGCTCAACAAAGCCACGCCTTTAGGCCTCAATGCCTCAGGTAATATTCTTTTTAATACCACTGGCACTAAACCTAGAGCATGCATTCTTTTTAATAAGAAACTAGATTTTCTGACTGTTCCAGAACTATGTACAGATGACCTAGTGACAGCCTTCGTCAATTTTTGGATGCACAGGGTCAAAAGTACTGGTCTGCTCTGCATACCTACCTGGACATGATGAAAACAACAAAATCATCAAAGACCCGACAACCGGCCTACAGCCTGTGGTGGAATATGCCCGTAAGCACAAGGCCGAACTCCTCGTGGGCTGCGATGCAAACGCCCATCACACAAACTGGGGACGCTCTGACATCAACACCAGAGGTAAGTCACTTGATGATTTTATATAACCAACTGCCTTCAAATCCTAAATACAGGGTGCACACCGACGTTCGTCACTGCCACAAGACAAGAGGTACTAGATATAACACTTGCGACCGACAAACTGGCCGAATATATCACTCATTGGCATGTCAGCAATGAGAACTCCATGTCTGATCACAAGCACATCAGATTCACAATTGAGGCTGCAACAGACTCAAACCCCATACTCTACAGAAACCCAAAGGCTACAGATTGGCCTAAATACAGAGACAGTCTTACAAGCCTAATTGCGGACCTTCCGAAGAGTATCAAATCTCCTCTAGAACTAGAACTCGCTGTGGACATACTTCTAAGTGGCATAATAAGTGCCTACCAGAACAACTGTCCCATCAAAACCAAAACCGCCAAATGTAAAACACCCTGGTGGAATAAGAGTCTAGAAAAGCTGAGGAAGAAAACTCGCAAATTATCCAACAGGGCTAAAAAGGGACCTTTCGAATGGGCCCAATATAGTAAAGCCCAAACGGAATACTACTGCGAAATTAGGAAAGCCAAAAGAGCATCATGGCGTGCTTTCTGCGAGGAGATAACTCAGACTCCCCAAGGATCCAGATTACACAAAATGCTTGCCAAGGCGCCAAATAACCAAATTGGACTTATGAAAAGGCCCAATGGTACCTATACGACATCAGAGGAAGAAACTCTACAGCTGCTATCTACAACCCACTTCCCTGGTTCGGTTCATATCTCAAGAGATAAGGAGAATCCTCCAAGCTCACAGCTACAAAAGCCCAACCATGAGGCGTGGAACAGAGCTGCGAGGATTTTTCGACCAAAACAAATTATATGGGCTATAAAATCTTTCAAGCCATATAAATCATCGGGAGAAGATGGAATTTTCCCGGCCCTGTTACAACAAGGGCTTGACATCCTATCTCCCTATCTGGTAAGAATATTTAGAGCCAGCTTTGCCTGGGGTTTTATACCAGAACCATTAACGAAGGTCAAAGTTACCTACGTACCGAAAACCGGTCGAAGAGACTACTCGCAGCCAAAGTCTCACAGACCTATAAGCCTAACCTCTTTCATAATAAAAACCATGGAAAAGGTTCTGGACCAACACATTAGAGCTACAATCCTCGAAAATGCTCCCCTGCACAGGAATCAACATGCCTACCGCAAGGGACATTCCACAGAGACCGCCTTGCTCGAACTCACCGACAAGGTCGAGAAGGCCTTTGAGGACAAACAAATAGCTCTATGTGCATTTCTCGATATTGAGGGTGCTTTTGATAACACGCCCATAGAGACCATCTCACAGGGACTCATCCGCAAGAAAGTGGATGAAACCACCACTCAATGGATCAAAGCAATGCTCTCAAATCGAACCATTAAAACTACTCTTCACAACAGTACGTTAGAAATCCGACCTACCAAAGGATGCCCTCAAGGAGGCGTTTTATCGCCACTGCTGTGGCTACAAACGGTAGACCAGCTCTTAGATGTTATGACCAAAAACCAAATTGAGGTACAAGGCTACGCAGACGATTTAGTAGTCATGGTCAGAGGGTTCTGTGCAACAACAATATCAGACCGCATCCAAAGAGACTAAACATCATAGTTAAATGGTGTAAGGAAAATGAATTATCAGTATATCCTGATAAAACAGTAATTGTTCCGTTTACATAAAGGAAGAAACTTGACAAACTTGTCATGCCTACAGTAAATGGAAGAATATTAGAGTGCTCCAAAGAAGTCAAGTACCTGGGCGTAACCTTCGACCAAAAACTGACATGGAACACACACATAGACAACATAACTCAAAAGGCGAAAACATCCTTAGGTATAAGCCGACGGGTAGCGGGGCCCAGATGGGGAATCAACCCCAAAATTGCCCTATGGCTTTACACAGCAGTGGTGAGACCGCTTACCACCTATGCCTGCGCTATCTGGTGGAGGAAAACCCTCCAATCCACAGCCGCCACCAAGCTAAACAGCCTACAGAGAATTGCTTGTCTGATTATTACAGGAGCCATGAGCACCACGCCGGGAGCAGCTCTAGACGCATTATTGAACTTGACGCCCCTTCCTTTATTCATACAGGAAAAGGCGAAAGCCAATATGCTCAGAATAAGTTCCCAAAGGAGGATATCTTGGCATTCCCTGGCCATAAAAACTATACAAGACTCGATTATGAGTGATCCTATTCTGGGAATGCCTGAAGACAACATGGCACCAGAGTGTAACTTTGTACAATATTACAAAATCGAAATATCTGGAAGAGACGAATGGCAAAATAACCATACACCGTCTCACTCAGAGCATGACCTAGTCTGGTTTACAGACGGGTCCAAAATAGGAGATGATGTAGGATGTGGAATATGTGGTGTAAAACCCAAAATCTGCAACTATATAGGCTTAGGAAAATACGCCTCAATCTTTCAGGCAGAGACTTACGCCTTAATTAGATGTCTGGAAGTAATCCTAAGCCTCAACTACATCAATCAGAACATATACATTTATTCGGACAGTCAAGCTGCTCTACTAGCACTTAACTCGTACGAAATCCGTTCTAAACTTATTAGAAACTGTATCCTGCTACTAAATGAAGTAGGAAGCAGAAATAATATTATACTGAGATGGGTCCCCGGGCATTCAAATATTGAAGGCAATGAGAATGCCGACCATCTGGCAAAGTTAGGGGCAAAAACCGTCCAACTGGGCCCCGAACCCTTCTGTGGTGTGCCTCGTTGCCTAAAACTGGGACATCTCAAATTAATAACCAAACGAGAAGCACTGAATCACTGGCAAGAAATGCCAGGATTAATACACTCAAAAGACCTTATATCGGGCTTCTCGACCAAATACTCCAATAGATTACTGCTATTGAGTAAAAACAACATATGCATGATGACTAGGGCCCTCACAGGACACTGCAAATTGAACAAGAAAATAATGATATGGCTAAGCTAGGCCTATGCACGACAAGTATCTGCAGATTCTGCCAAACTGAAGAGGAAACGCCGCTTCACATCCTATGTGGTTGTAGCCCACTCATGCATAAACGAAATATCTCCTTTGGAAAGTTTACACTCTTTCCCGAGGAGATAAAAACGATCGCTCTAAGAATATCCTTCAATTCTTGTCCCTGACGGGTCTAGGTAGCGAACTCTGAAAAGGGCGAGCACAATAGATCTATGTAGGTCGCAGTGCTACAGGTGCTACACATCTGACAATAGCCCAAACAACCCAATAAAAAAAAAAAAAAAAAAAATAGTATTTTCATTGGGTGACCATTTATTTAAAATACTGCCATACTGCTCAGGATATAGAGTGTGGTTTGGTCTGAAGAGGAATAAAAAGTTGATATATTTGTTAGTATTTTCATTGGGTGACCATTTATTTAAAATACTGCCATACTGCTCAGGATATAGAGTGTGGTTTGGTCTGAAGAGGAATAAAAAAAATAATGATTTGTTAGTATTTTCATTGGGTGACCATTTATTTAAAATACTGCCATACTGCTCAGGATATAGAGTGTGGTTTGGTCTGAAGAGGAATAAAAAAAATAATGATTTGTTAGTATTTTCATTGGGTGACCATTTATTTAAAATACTGCCATACTGCTCAGGATATAGAGTGTGGTTTGGTCTGAAGAGGAATAAAAAAAATAATGATTTGTTAGTATTTTCATTGGGTGACTCTTTATTTAAAATACTG
Source organism: Achroia grisella (assembly GCF_030625045.1). Lineage (NCBI taxonomy): Eukaryota > Metazoa > Arthropoda > Insecta > Lepidoptera > Pyralidae > Achroia > Achroia grisella. The sequence continues at coordinate 787,111 of NW_026713015.1, forward strand.
CCATACTGCTCAGGATATAGAGTGTGGTTTGGTCTGAAGAGGAATAAAAAAAATAATGATTTGTTAGTATTTTCATTGGGTGACTCTTTATTTAAAATACTGCCATACTGCTCAGGATATAGAGTGTGGTTTGGTCTGAAGAGGAATAAAAAAATATATATTTGTTAGTATTTTCATTGGGTGACCATTTATTTAAAATACTGCCATACTGCTCAGGATATAGAGTGTGGTTTGGTCTGAAGAGGAATAAAAATAATATTTGTTAGTATTTTCATTGGGTGACCTTTATTTAAAATACTGCCATACTGCTCAGGATATAGAGTGTGGTTTGGTCTGAAGAGGAATAAAAAAAATAATGATTTGTTAGTATTTTCATTGGGTGACTCTTTATTTAAAATACTGCCATACTGCTCAGGATATAGAGTGTGGTTTGGTCTGAAGAGGAATAAAAAAAATAATGATTTGTTAGTATTTTCATTGGGTGACCATTTATTTAAAATACTGCCATACTGCTCAGGATATAGAGTGTGGTTTGGTCTGAAGAGGAATAAAGAAAATAATGATTTGTTAGTATTTTCATTGGGTGACCATTTATTTAAAATACTGCCATACTGCTCAGGATATAGAGTGTGGTTTGGTCTGAAGAGGAATAAAAAAAATAATGATTTGTTAGTATTTTCATTGGGTGACCATTTATTTAAAATACTGTCATACTGCTCAGGATATAGAGTGTGGTTTGGTCTGAAGAGGAATAAAAAAAATATATTTGTTAGTATTTTCATTGGGTGACCCTTTATTTAAAATACTGCCATACTGCTCAGGATATAGAGTGTGGTTTGGTCTGAAGAGGAATAAAAAAAATAATGATTTGTTAGTATTTTCATTGGGTGACTCTTTATTTAAAATACTGCCATACTGCTCAGGATATAGAGTGTGGTTTGGTCTGAAGAGGAATAAAAAAAATAATGATTTGTTAGTATTTTCATTGGGTGACTCTTTATTTAAAATACTGCCATACTGCTCAGGATATAGAGTGTGGTTTGGTCTGAAGAGGAATAAAAAAAATAATGATTTGTTAGTATTTTCATTGGGTGACTCTTTATTTAAAATACTGCCATACTGCTCAGGATATAGAGTGTGGTTTGGTCTGAAGAGGAATAAAAAAAAAAATGATTAGAAAGTATTTTCATTGGGTGACTCTTTATTTAAAATACTGCCATACTGCTCAGGATATAGAGTGTGGTTTGGTCTGAAGAGGAATAAAAAAAATAATGATTTGTTAGTATTTTCATTGGGTGACTCTTTATTTAAAATACTGCCATACTGCTCAGGATATAGAGTGTGGTTTGGTCTGAAGAGGAATAAAGAAAATAATGATTTGTTAGTATTTTCATTGGGTGACCATTTATTTAAAATACTGCCATACTGCTCAGGATATAGAGTGTGGTTTGGTCTGAAGAGGAATAAAGAAAATAATGCTTTGTTAGTATTTTCATTGGGTGACCCTTTATTTAAAATACTGCCATACTGCTCAGGATATAGTGTGGTTTGGTCTGAAAAGGAATAAAAAGCTGATATATTTATTAGTATTTTCATTGGGTGACCATTTATTTAAAATACTGCCATACTGCTCAGGATATAGAGTGTGGTTTGGTCTGAAGAGGAATAAAGAAAATAATGATTTGTTAGTATTTTCATTTCAATTTTCATTTAAAAAAAAACTAACAAACTAACAAATCATTATTTTCAAGAAAATAATGATTAGTTAGTTTGTTAGTTTTTTTTTGGGTGACCATTTATTTGAAGCATCTTATTTATTTATTTATTCAATTAACACAATATAAACTTATAGCTAATTGCCAACACGTTTATATTTTAAAACTATTATACTTAACTATATATACTACTTAAACAAAAAACATTATTATTTTATCTAAATATATATAACTCAAAGGTGACTGACTGACGTAGTGATCTATCGACGCACAGCCCAAACCACTGGACGCATCGGGCTGTAATTTGACATGCAGGTAGATGTTATGACGTAGGCATCCGCTAAGAAAGGATTTTGATTAATTCTACCCCCAAAGGGATTAAATAGAGTTCGCCTACGAAGAATCGAACCCGCGATCATTGGTAATAAAACGGTGTGTAAAACCGCTAAACCTCTGAGGCGATAAAGACGAGAAACCTGCTTGTTTTTGTGGTAAATATAGTTTTTATTACCTCATATATTTATATATATATATATATATATATATATAGAACTGAAGGTGCAGTGTATGAATATATATAATGTGGACAGACCAGTTTGATAATTAGGGTGACCCACTCTGATGAGAAATTTTTCGGGATTTAATAATAATCATAAATGAAATAATAGAAGAGAAAAATCTTCTATAATAATAATAATCTATAATAATAATACAATTCAAAATATCTTTATTCATGTAGGTCTATTACAGACTCTTATGATATGTCAAATCTACCGTCAGTTCGGAATGATTTCGAGATGAGAAGAACTGACAAGAAACTCAGCTCGTATTCTTTTCAAATAAATGTTGTACATGTTTACAATAATACAGATTCATTTTAAATTCAAATTTGGTAGAATAGAGTAACCACTAGCATATGCAATTGCAAAAGCATATAGTGTAATCAGTGTTCGTAACCCGAACAGACCAGTCCCCACAAGCAACACTCATTCACGAGTATGATGTCACAATATCAGTTACCATACTCCTCCGAAACGGCTTAACAGATTTATTACATTTTATATACATATTCAGTAAGTCTGAGAATCGGTTACTATCTATTTTTACCTCTGAGTGATAAGGGTTGTCCACCCCTGACATTACTTTTTATTATTTGGACAATTATTTTTATTTTTTATAATGTGGCATTAAAAAGTACATACAACCCTAAAGTTTCACCCTTCTATCACCAACCCCTAGTTTTTAATAGCGATTTTAATTTACATGGCAAAAAAATACTCGTGAACTAGTGCTGCTTGTAGAGATTTAATCTTATTGTATATTTATACTTGACCCTAGTAAATTAGTGCTGGTTGGTAGTTTGTATTCACACGTTTCGAATTGAAGAATGTGAACTTACAAGGATTGTTTAAAAGAGCAACACACAAGTTTCTTGCTTATTGTTCTTGTGATCAGACAGCTTTCCGAATAAAATATAATAAGAATTAAAAAAAAAAAATTATTACTAATCTAAAGTGCTTAAATTAAGTTTATTTGAATAAATGGTTCTAAACAACGTTTGTTATTTTTTTATAATTTTAACAATTAATAATTAATAATAATTAAATGAATAATAATAATAAATTTATAAATAAAAATTGTTATTGTCATCTAGTATGCATATAATAATAATGTATAAAAAGTACGGAAAGGTCACGACGTTTATTATTAGGATATCCCGATAAAATACAGACTACTGGTCACCCTACTGGAGATATAAAAGTTCAGTCTATTAATACATCTTACGTATGTAACCAGTAGATATATTTATAGTAACAGAAAACTATTCTTAGGTAATATATATATATCTAAAAAGCATACGAAAGAAAAAACTGATCAAAAAGAAAGAACATTATTTATACATATATATATAAAGTTATATAGTTATTTAAATATCAAATAGAAATAATCTTTATTCGACTAAACTCAATACAAGCACTTTTGAATATTTTTTATTCTACCACTCATTTGGAACGCAGACTTATCATAAGAAGAACGAGCGAAAAACTTGTGTGTTGCTCTTTTAAATAAATGTTGTTCTGCATTAAATATTTACGATTAGTTTGTTTTGTTTGTTAATAAAGTAATAATTATTAATTAACGTAGTAATATCAATTAAATTATTACATTTGATGTAACAGTAATGCGGAATATAAAATTAACTTTATGTATTACCATTTTGACGTGCAATGTGTTTAAAGACAGTTCGGAGGAGTCGCTTGAAGGTATGTTTAACGTCAGTTACCAGTTTAAAAAAATCTGAAGGGGGTGAAATAAAGAAAGAAAGATCCTTTATTTCACCCCCTTCAGGTTTTTTCTTAATTTTGTAGGTACACCGTGTGGTTTTTCAGTGGGGGCCGTTCGAGTATTAGATACGTAAGCAGAAAAACGCTCGAACGAAAGCAAAGCTCTTACCCCCTCCCTCCATCATCATCATCATCATCATCTGCTTCTTCCTTATCCCATTTATTTGTGGCGTAATATGTTTTTCGCTTCCATTCATCCCTGTTCGCAGTCATCGCGTTATTTACTTCCTTTCTTACCATATCATCTTTCACACAGTCCATCCATCTCTTTTTCGGCCTTCCTCTGCCCTTATAACCATCCATATTCATATGTAACACCTTTCTTAAAATATTATCCTCATTCCTAGGCATTACTTACCCTTACCCCCTCCCTTCATGATTACATAAACATTTTTCAGTTAATGTATTGTTTTTTTAGTAAAGACAATGTGAGTTGCCATTCGTGTAAGAAAGTAAATAACTGCCAATGACGTAATCATCATTTAGACTCCCCTACCCGCCGTGTCATCGAAAATAAGCAAAGTAAAGACTGTGTGTGAATTGTCCTGAGATGATTATTATTATTATTGTATTGTCTTGTTTTCTTAGCTTTTTTTTATCATAGAAATACCCAGAAATCACCGTGACTGATACAAACGAGGAATCGAAAGCGGGACCACCGAAAATGCGCTACTGCGTTGTACCATCGAGACTGTCAAATGAAATGTTAGTTCTTTATTTTTGTTTATTTATTGATTTATTTATTTGTACCAGCGGGTTCGCCCCTATATTAAAATATAATATTAGAATATTGTTATCTATTATAAAAACTCAAGCACTATCGTTGCCCGCTAACTTCCACCTCTATGAGGGGGAAAGGGGATTGTTAGTAATGGGAACTAGTAATCTCCATTGCTAGCAATGTACCATGTTATGTCGACCTCCACGCGGTTCCTCCTGGAAACCATTGTTATAAATTCCTAGTGAATTTGTCACGATGGGCTAACTGACCTGACCTCATGTTTGTCTTATCATCCTTCAGTGGTGCCCCGCCAGCGTAAACCGTTAGTGCAGGCGGGTGCAGCATTTCATTATCATCCCAAAAAAAAAAACACCTTTATGACAGCGTTAGGTTGGCTGGAAGATCTCTTGCAGCGATAAGCCCGTCCTTGCACACATTTTTGTATAACTGTCTTTATTTATTAATATAATAAGTGCAATAAAGTATATCTAAATATATAAAACTCAAAGGTGACTGACATAGTGATCTATCAACTCACAGCCCAAACCACTGGACGGATCGGGCTGAAATTTGGCATGCAGGTAGATGTTATGACGTAGGCATCCGCTAAGAAAGGATTTTGATTAATTCTACCCCCAAGGGGATAAAATAGGGGTGAAAGTTTGTATGAAACTTCGTCAATTTTAAACCGATCGGGCTGAGACTTTGCATACTTAAAACTAATATGACGTAGATTCCACTCCTAAAGGGATAAATTAACGCTAGCGAAGCCGCGAGCAAAAACTAGTATATATATGTATAATATAGCCTATGTGTTATTCTAACGCATAAACTATATTACGGTAAAGTTTCATCAAAATCCGTTCAGTAGTTTTTGCGTGACAGAGTAACAAACATCCATACTTACAAACTTTATAATATTAAGATTTATAAGTAAGATTTATTTATCTGCTCAACAATACATACAGGACATACATACATACATACTAAACGTAGACAAGATAAAATATTTACTACAATAAAATGCAAATCTTCTTTTGGACAACGACAATTAAAATTACTTATATAATAAAATCAGTAGTCAGATAAAAATTTACCCTCTTACTACATATAATAATAATAATCTGAGGACAATTCACACAGCGTCATCTAGACCCAAATTAAGCTAACTAAAGCTTGTGTTATGGGTACTAGGCAACTGATACAAATAAATACATATTATACATAGAAAAAACCCAGACCGATACAAACAATCATACTCATGAATACAAATGTTTGTCGAGGTCGTCAAATATAAATGTAAAATTAATGTTACTAATTACCTAGCTACACAATTATAAAAGGGATAAACAAATTCATGAGATGTCATAGTAAAAATTAAAGTTCGTCAAAGCTACGTAAAAATTGTGTAATTGAACCAACCATTGTGGAAGGAAATAACATCTGTAACACAGGGTTTCCCTAGCATAGATGTTACGGCCTATGATGTATTTTTTAGCCACACTGCAGTGATCGTAGGACAAGGGAAATAAGGAACCCACCAAAATTGCACAAATATAATATAGTATAGAGGGGGGAAGGAGATTGTTAGTAATGTGGATTGATAACCCCATTGCTAGTAATGTACCATGTCAGGTCGACCTCCACGCGGTTCCCCCTGGAAACCATCGTGTTAAAGTGAATTTGCACGATGGGCTAACTGACCTGACCTCATGCTCATCTTATCATCCTCCACTGGTGCCCCGCCAGCGTAAACCGTTAGCGCAGGCGGGTGCACCATTCCATTATCAACCCTAAAAAAAAAATATAGTATAGATGATCTACGTCGGCGACTTGAAGCACTTGACGTTTTCAATTACAATACACCACACTCGCGACACAAATACAGTTTGTTATAATATATAAGGAGCTCCTTGATTTTTAAAATTGATGCATGCGGTGGTCGTTTCACTTGTTAGATGGCGGCGAATGATCTGATTGGGGCTCCCTCGGTTCTGTAGCGCATCAGAGATGTTTGCAGCAGCGCGGGTAGATGGATTTGAAGCCATAATGCGTAAAAGAGCTGCATCACTGATGTCTAGAATTCGGGGGAGCTCAAACAGCATCCTAAAAACCGTTGCGAATATACCTGATTGTCCGCTCCGGAGGCACTGGATAACGTTGCATTATACCTGTTAACATGGACATATATTATATTAAATATATATACGTATCTGTATATTATAAGTTACTAACATAGTGTTATAAGTTTTTACTAACACAATATGGATGTAATCCGAATTAAAATCAAATAAATAAAATTGTGCAGGGTTAGGGGGGGGGGGGGGACATTGTGGCGTTATTTTTTTTTTTTATGGTTTTAGAAGACTTGCGAACAGCCTATAAATTAGTGACATTGTGTAAAAATGAACTAATATATTATTATTATTTACTAATTCCAGGGGACCGCTGCGATGCCGGTAATGGTGAAATGGGATTTTGTATTGAAATAACCTATTGCGTAGAAGCTATAACTGCTGCTATGAATGGAAGGCCGTTTAACGTTGAGTAATTCTTCATTATAATCATCACCATCGTATCCAGATTACTAATGATCGCCCCTTTTTATTATGAAGTTTCTACATAGATACTTGTTATCAACACAATCTATTTAAACAATTTATAGTTTAATGAGAATGTCATTGCGTTATAGTTTTCCCTTCGAGAAAATCGATAGTTTAATGAATGAATGAATGAATATCATTGCATAATAGTTCCTGTTTTGACCAAGCTGATAGTATAATGAGAATGTCATTGTAAGATAGTTCTCATTCGACAAAGCTGACAGTTTAATGAGAATATCATTGAATATCATTGCTGATAGTTTAATAGAATATCCATGATTGTTTTGACCAAGCTGATAGTATAATGAGAATGTCATTGTAAGATAGTTCTCATTCGACAAAGCTGACAGTTTAATGAGAATATCATTGCATGATAGTTCCTGTTTTGACCAATCTGATAGTATAATGAGAATGTCATTGTAAGATAGTTCTCATTCGACAAAGCTGACAGTTTAATGAGAATATTATTGCATGATAGTTTTTGCTTCGCGAAAACCGATAGTTTAATGAAAATATCATTGCATTATAGTTCTCAATTCGACAAAGCTGATAGTTTATTTAATGAGAATATCATTGCATGATAATTGATTGGGAATATTATTACAACATAGTTGTCGATTTATTTAAGTAGTTTATTAAGAATGTCATTGTAAGCAATCATCATTCGACGAAGCTGATAGTTTTATGAGAATGTTATTCTATTAAGTATATAATTAATTGAGAATGATATTTGTTGTCAATTGGATTGAGTTCTTAGTTTCATGAGAATGTAATTGCAGAATAGTTCTCGATTCGTAAAAAATGATAGTTTAATGTCATTTGATTAAGTATTTAGTTGATTGTCGGCCGATTCGATTAAGTTTTTAGTTTAACACGTTGACGGACAATTGTATAGGTCAATGCGGAGTTCACAATGTGGTCGCTATTCCAAAACGAACGAGTCGTTTTTGACACTACGGCTATAGCAGCACAAATTCGTATGAGTAAATGATACTTACTTAGTTCGTGTTTTGAAAACATCTTTTTCGTTGAAGTTCATATTTCACCTGTTATACGAGTTGCAGATTCATTATGCACGTGGTTGTGAGCAGAGGTGATACTTTTTCGATTTATTATTATTTATATAACTATACTGGTATGTATTTGTTTATTATTCATTTTATACTTTAAACAGAAATAAAAAAACAAATTTAGCATTTTAGGTTGGTTAACGATACTATAGGTTATACTGTTTACTTTTTTTTTTGGTTTTTCATTTGAAATATAAATAAATAATGATAATGTAAATGATAAATATATATTATATATATAATATAATATATAATATATAAGTTTATTTAATGAAAATAAAACTATACTTCTAACATTCTAAAAATCACTAAAAATATAGTGTCAATTTTCGAATTCTTGTTCCTACTGTCCGTCAACGTGTTAATAAGAATGTAAGGATGCAGGATAATTGTCGATTCGATCGAGTTCTTAATTTGACGAGAATGTATGATTCGTATGAGTTATGATACTTACTTATTTTTCTGCAGATCTGTTCGTATGACGGTTTATTTCCTACCGTATGCTGCTTGGAATCTGATATATATAAACATATATACTTTTTTAGATTTTTTATGTTTACAAAAAATATATAGGTGACCGTAAATTATATCACGTTATAATGTAACATCCGTGATATGTCTCATTCGTTGGCAACAACACCCAAGTTTCTTGCTCATTCTCCTTAGGACGAGTATACGTTCCGAATGAGTGGTATATTAGAATTATAATTATATCTATTATTATTATAATTATAATAATAATAAAATCTACTAATATCTAAAAATATAAATATTCAGTAGCGCTTATATTGAGTCTATTTGAATAAAGATTATTTTACCTCATCGGTGGTTTAACACATTCACACTTCAGATGTTCGTTGATTCGATTCCTCGCACGGTACAAACATATATATAAACATATATTCAAGTGTAAGATGTATATGTTTACAAAAAAAAAATATATAGGTATAAATTATATCAGTTATAATAATCTAGTACTCGTAACACTAGCTCTGCTTATCTTGGGACTAGATGGCGCAGTATTGTAGTCTAGGTGATTTTATATGTATTATTATTTCACAATTATCATACACATTTATGTTTCAGGAATAAACATAAAGACAAAGAAGGATGCAGTTCATCTGCTGAACGCACTGGACTGCAAAGAGGACAGCGGGCTGCAGACCGTAAGTTTTAAGAATATAATAAATAAATAACCCAGGACAATTAACACAGCGCCATCTAGTCCCACGGTAAGCAGAGCTTGTGTTATAGGTACTAAACAACTGTTATAAATACATAGATTTTTATTATATAAATAGGTACATAATTTACATCCATAGGGGTGAAAGGGAATTGTTAGTAATGTGGACTGATGATCCCATTGCTAGCAATGTACCATGTCAGATCGACCTCCACGCGGTTCCGCCTGGAAACCATCGTGATACATTCCCGGTGAATTTGTCAGTTTGGGCTAACTGATCTGACTTCATGTTCATTCTATCATCCTCCACTGGTGCTGCCAGCGTAAACCGCCAGCGCAGGAGGAGCACCACTCCATTATCAACCTTTAAAAAAAATACATCCATAATAAAACACTCAGACCGATACAAACAATTATACTCATGAATACACATACCGTGCGAGCAATCGAACCCGCGACTATCGGAAGTACAGAGGTGTACCACACCGCTAGACCGAGGGAATCGATTCTCTTAATTAAATTTCATTTTTAATAAAAATACAATCAAAGGAAAGTCAGTCAGAAATATAAAACAAACAAAGCTATTTATAGTATTGGCCAGATTTTAATTCTGAACCTTTTGTTGGGAATTAAAATCTGGTCATTACTATAAATAGCTTGCCAGCAACCTGTTTAGGTATCATTGTCATTGTTTTAATAATAAAATCTTTAAATAATAATAATAATAGACAGAAGACAATTGCTGAAAAAATAAACAAATATGCAGAGCTAAAGGAAGAAGTAACAAGAATTTGGAAACAGGAAAAAGTTTATATGATACCTGTAGATGAGAGGACTATGGGTATTATACCCAAACACCTACATCATAGCCTGAAACAATTAGATATACAAAAAACACTTTACATCACCCTTCAAAAAGCTGCCATCTTAAATACCTGTCGTACAGTCCGAAAATTTCTCGAAATTGATGAAAATGATATAACACACCAGGCACACAATAAGTACACACACACTCACACATACATACACGCGCACACACACATACACACACCCTGCAGTTACTTGGTTTCGGCCCGTAAGTGTGGAGAAAACCAGCAAAAGCTGAGAAAAAATAAATAATAATAACTCAGCGGGAGGCCGTGTGGAAAGAGAAGGAGTTGCACGGTAGGTTTTTCAAAGCCCTTCACGGGCCGTACGTCAACACGAAGACCTCCGTGCACTGGCTACAGTTCGGTGATCTCTTCGGAGAGACCGAGGGTTTTGTCTGTGCAATACAGGATCAGGTGGTTAAGACGAACAATTACCGAAAGCACATTCTGAAGGATGGCACTGAGGACATCTGTCGGGCATGTCGTCATCCCGGTGAGTCACTCAGACATGTGCTTTCGGGTTGTTCAGCTCTTGCCAACACTGAGTACTTGCACAGACACAACCAGGTAGCCAAAATACTCCATCAAGAACTAGCTCTGAAGTACGGCCTCGCGAATGAGAGGTTGCCGTACTATAAGTACGAGCCCCAGCCGGTCCTCGAAAGCGACAGCGTCAAGCTCTACTGGGACCGATCCATCATCACGGACAGGACCGTTCTTGCGAACAAACCTGATATCGTGGTGATGGATCGGGCACTTTCGAGGGTGTTTTTGGTGGACATCACCATACCGCATGACGAGAACCTCGTGAAAGCCGAAACTGAGAAAAAGAGAAAGTATCTCGACCTGGCTCGCGAGGTGACCGAAAACCAGTCTGGAACAACATCTCAGACGGTTGGGATTCCGGGGCGGCTCACTCCCGGGAAAGATGCAGAAAGCGGTGCTGTTAGATTCTGCCCTGCCTGCATTGTACGCCGGTTTCTCTCCCTGGGGCCCTGAACCCCGGCCGACTGTGCTTCTGCCGGGGGTATGTTGCCATCTCCTCTCCTTAAGAGGGGAGATGAGAATTTTTGGGAAAAAAAAAAATAATAATAATAATAATCTCAGGACAATTCACTCAGCGCCATCTAGACCCAAGTTAAGCTAGCTAGAGCTTGTGTTATGGGTACTAGATAACTGATACAAGTACATAGATTTTTTTTTTCGTAAATACATACTTATTATACATAGAAAACACCCAGACCGATACAAACAATCATACTCATGAATACAAATGTTTGTGCCGTGCGAAGAATCGAACCCGCGACCATCGGACGTAAAGTGCTAGACCGCTAGACCACCGAGGTCTAAATATTTAAAAATGTCGCATAAATGAAGCAAAACATAATGGGACATTATATTACAATAACAACCAATGTAAACCTATGTTTATCTATACATATAAATAACATTTGAGTGTCTTTTAAATATATAAAACTATAGAACTTTTAAAATAATAAATAAATCTTTTCTTCACTTGTCTTTTTTGTTAAAAACAAGTATATTTTGTCTTTGGACAAAATAAAGGTATATTTCTACAGAGATTGTTAATCATGTTTCATTTTGATCATGTACATGCGAATTGTCTGTCTGTTTAACATCTATACATATAAATAAAATTGGAGTGTCTGTTTGTAATATTGAAATAACCGTTTTTTTCTACATGCATATGAATATATATACGGTATATAACATTTTTTATAGTTTTTGTCTGTCTGTTTGTTCCGGCTAATCTCTGAAATGGCTGGAATGGGACTTTTTTTGGCAGATAGCTGATGTGATAAGGAGTAACTTAGGCTACTTTTATTTTATTTTAGAAAAGAATCTTATAAAAATAAATTTGATTTGTTTTTATTTTATTTATGTCATCAAGGTTAGTAACTTACTGTTCTCTCTCAATTTATTTATTAAATAAACTTATTTGTATTTGAAAGTCACTGTTTCATACAGAATGCTTGGATTACCAGCGAAAATTATGTCTATGCACTGCTGACGGGGCCGTCCAGCCTGCCGAGGCTCAGATCATCAGTTACGGAAAAAATTCCAACCCTGGAGAATTTGGCAACATGGTAAGTTCATGTAACAATAACAATAAAATTAAAAGGTTATTAATTGTTTAACCATTTGGTTATATATTCAATATTTTTCTATTTGTGTATTTAATTGAATTATGCTAATAAATGGTGGTAAAATAAATTTGTATTCATCATACTTAAACAAAATACCATAAATAATGTGGAAAGTAATAATGAAATTATTTAATAAGCGGCAGAACTAAGTCGACTCGCTAATTTAGTAATATGGGCACCCCATTGCAACTTGGAATCGTTCTTCTTGTGATGTTTAGACATGCTTTCCGAATGAGAGTAAATTTGATACATTTAGTTTTAGATTAAAAAAATGTAATGACTATTCAAAAGTGCTTCAATGTAAGTTTATTTGAATACATGATTTCTATTCTATTCTATTCTAATATCACTGGATAATTCACACAACGCTTACTAGTAACATTATAGCTTTTATCTTCCTTTCTTTAAAATCACTAGTATCCTGACGACTTATATATATTTTGAGAGCTAGGCGTAATCAGTAGTTGATTTACCGGCCGTGAAACCAAATTGGTTAGTCTTTAAAGTGTTGTAGCATTTGAGAGAAACACCTCAATGCCTACAATATTCACAATTACCTACCACAGTTTTTTCTCTGACTTTATTATTTTTTGGGAAAAACACCGTCAGAAATACATTTATTGAAAATAATTACTAAATATGGAGCAATAACATCTATCGGTGTTCCTTTAACAGACATGCCCCAATGGTCCAGTATTTTTTAAATTTAATTGTTTAAATGTTTTAGTAATCATCAATAAATGTAAATTTAAATGTCGGACAAGAAACAACTTGTCAATGATTTCACAGGAGAAGATCCAAAGAGGAAGAATATTACGAAAAAATTTTCAAAAATATTGACAATTTCTTTTGTGGACGTTACTAGTTTATCATTATAATTTAGCGTAAAATCGTTATATTGACTTTTACCATTTTTAATTAATGGTGTCCGTCACACTTTAATTTTTTTATTTAGATAAACACATTACATACCTTTTTAAAAGTTTTTGAGTATCTTTTTATACACACTATGGTATTTTTTTTCAATAAATCAAATAATATATTTCTACTTTTAAGAATTCCCTTTGTAGCCCATTCTGAAAATTTTGTCTAGTTTTTTTGTTAAAAGCCTTATTATATTCAAACTATTGGAAAGTATAAATACATTAGATGGAAGATAAAAATCTAATTTATCGAACTGATATTTTAAATTTATTTATCTTATAACCATCAAGTCTCTTTTTAATAAATTAATCAATTTTGTTTCAGTGATTTGGAAAAATAACTATTTGACCACAGTGACAGAAGGAAGGTTGTTCATTATTATTTTATCTAAATACTCACTGTTGCTAAATATGTTAAAAAGTAGCAGACGTGGCAGTGATACAGTGGGTTCGTGGAAGACATTACTCAAGTCAAAGGTGAAATAAACTCATTAATTTAGTTTTTGTGGTATTATGTGATAAAATGTCAACATTGAAATCACCACACACTATAATTTTTTTGTTAATATTAAATACTTTTTAAAATATCCTCCATAGCCTCTTCAAATAAAATAATCACCAAAACAAATAACTATATAACTGAATTTAATTGGTGGTTTGTATTCATACTTAAACTTAAAAATGTAAAGTAATAATAAAATTATTTACAACGCCTTGGTCGTTCTTCTTGTGATGAGACAGCTTTCCGAACGAGCGGTAGATTAAAAAAAACGTAATGACTATTCAAAAGTACTTCAATGTAAGTTTATTTGAATAAATGATTTCTATTCTAATATCACTGGATAATTGCTAACTAGTAACATTATGTGAACTGATGATCTTTTTATTGACAATTCACACAACGCCAATGTACCATGTCGTGATAAATTCTTGGTAATTTGTCAAGACAAGTTTTCATCCCCCTTTGACTTACAACCCTTTTTCTAGACATGCAATTCATCTTGTCATCTTCCACTGGTGGCCTTTTTCATCAGCAATTCATACCATATATACATAGAAAAGTTTTCACTCTTTCAACCCCTTACAACCCCATAGACAACAATTCACCATCTAGTAACACCATTGATCTTTCATACAAATATTTAGACAACGTCAATGTACCATGTACCGATAAATTCTTGGAATCGACCCTGCGACCACCGGAAGTAACATAACGTTATTCTAAACAGCTAGACCACTTAGCTATTATAGATAGAAACTAGTTGCAGTTCCACTAACAGAAACATAAAATATGTCCAGGCTCTACTTGGGTACGGCGATGATAAAACAAGACAATGGTCATGCGGAGGCAGCATCATCAGCGATCGGTACATCCTCACCGCTGGTCACTGCATCAGTGGTAAACTGTAAGTGGTCATTATAGGAAACTGACTGTAGAATATAGACAATTACAAAAGAGTTAGTGATTACACTAATAAAAGCTTACGCAACAATATCAAACTGATTTTACCTAAATGTCGTTTAACTAAAGTTAGAAATTCGTTTTATGGCAATTGCGTACACAACGAAAGACTCTGGGATTTTGTTGTTTACAACAAAATACTAGAGTCTTTTATAAATCTGCCTGAAAAAGATTTAAATGTCATATAAAACACTACCTTTGCAAAAAAGCTTAATATAAAATTTGAAGAATTCGTTAACGATAATAATGTTTTTATAGAAAAACTTAAAATCCATAGCACTGACAATATTATGATTACATTAATAATGAGTGCGCAGCGATTTCTAAGTTGATTATAGCATGCCTCTTACTCCTTATACTGTAATTATTTATATAAAAAAACATCTATTCAAAAGTGCAACACACATGTTTCTTGCTCATTCTTCTTGTGATGAATCTACATTCCGAATGAGTGGTAGAATCAAAATAAGACTATTCAAAAGTGCTTGTAATTAGTTTAGTTGAATAAAGATTATTTCTATTTCTTTACCGAGCAAAATGTGGACATGTCAGTTGACAATGACACTGACTATCCCACCAAAGATAAGAGTCGTGAAGTTATCTTACTATTTCCGATACTACAGTGAAAGTACCAGGAGAACATGACTCGCAAGTAGGCTACAGCCTACCGCCGACTATTGGACCATGTGTTTTTTTATTCCAATATATTGAAAGAAATGTTGTATATTAAATTATAATTTCAGGGGGAAAGTAAAGATGGTAGCTCTGGGTGTGCTAGCCCGGTCAGATCTTGAGAAAGAGGGGCTGATATTTGAAGTGAAGAGAATCATTCCGCATCCTGAGTTCAAACCGCCCAGCAAGTACAATGATATAGCTTTATTGGAGGTGGACCGCGAGTGAGTATGAAACATTTTCATAGAATAGAGTAGAGTAAGGAGTTAAACAAGTAAGAAGTAGGAGAAAGTAAGGAATAAGCTAAAGGTGAACTTACGGAAAAAACAGTGTTCTATATTCCGAACCTCCTTAGTCTAAGCAGGTTGTATCTACGGTTTGCTTACTGGAGCAAAGGGTGCTCGGTAATACTGGCCACAAATAAATACATGTGGCCTCTTAAATTTCCAATATAGAAAAAAAAACAATTGAAAATAAGAACTGGAATAAAAGGACGCTCCGTATTTTTAACTATATAAAACAAGATAATTAATGATTTATATAATATAATATATAAAAAAAAAGAAAATTGCCGAATTACGACAAAAAGTGAACTGTGAAATTAAACAAAACCTGGACTATTACAAATAGTGAACTTTGAAAATAATGTTAAAATGAGATTTCATATAATTGTATATGCAGTGTAAGAATTCATAATGTAACAATACAACACAATGTAATGAAAACTGTGAAATTAGTAGTAGTGTAAGATTTATATAATTGTAAATCTAATCCTCCTAATAAAGATGGGTGACACTGCATGTTGTCAACTCACCCGGCCGGCCAGCGGTGGTTCTGGGCCAGACGGATAAGGTCTGCCTCGGTGTCACTGTTAGGCAAATTGTAACATCTCGGCTGGAGTTGTACAAAAGTGGAAATTAAATAAATATAATAATATTAAAGTAAATTAAAAAAGGCACGGACGAATATGTCTGTGGAAAATTGTATTAAAAAAAATATAATACAATAGTTTTTATGAAAATATACACTCTAGAGTGCGTGGCCACTAAACTGTACTACACATGGGGACGTTCCTGAGCAAAGGTGAGTAAGTTTGGTGTGTGTGATTGTGACATTGCTTACTTTGGGGTGTTCACAGTGTGGAAGATGTTCTTCCAGGTCGAAATCGTATTTCTGCTTCCTTTTCCAGTAATTATTTTCATTTCAATAAATACAGTTTATTTATTACTTTATAAGGATTCATAATCCATAGTAAGAAATAAGTGAAAGGTATACTTCGTGGTAAAAGTGTAATATTTTGCGGAAATAGGAATTATTTGTAATTGGGTATCATGGAACTTTGCTAGCATGAATGCCCAAAGACTAAAGTCGTATCCGTCAGGCGGCAGTATCCGTTAGAAAGTAGTATCCGTCAGGCGACAGTATCCGTCACGCGGGAGTATCCCCCAAGCAGGAATATCCGTCAGGCAGGAGTTAACCTTCAGCCGCTCCATAAGTCCTTCCTTTGGATTGGAGCGCTATTTGCACTCGCCCCTATCCTCCGGTGAAGC
Organism: Achroia grisella; assembly: GCF_030625045.1. NCBI lineage: Eukaryota > Metazoa > Arthropoda > Insecta > Lepidoptera > Pyralidae > Achroia > Achroia grisella. The sequence continues at coordinate 804,392 of NW_026713015.1, forward strand.
TGTAAAGTCCAACTGCGGCCAGCATTAGAGTAGTCTGAAGAAAAAACTTTCAACCCCAAAACTTCATGTCATGACATATAGTTCATCACATATACTTCAATTACAGAATTCCATTGACACGGAGTATCCAGCCAGCCTGCTTGGATGTAGACGAGATGGACGACCATCAGGGAGCAACAGCCACCGGCTGGGGCGCCCTGGAGTACGGAGAAGACAATGCTGATATACTCCAGAAGGTATAAATGTGATGATGATCTAATGATGTAATCCCGGCCGATTTCGGCCGCGGTGATCAACTTCAACACCGATTTTGCCGTTGATGTGCTCGCATCATGCGATGTGTATGATAAACTATTGTTATTAGGGGGAAAGGGATTGTTAGTAATGGGAGCTAGTAATATCCATTGCTAGCAATGTACCATGTTAGGTTGACCTCCACGCGGTTCCTTCTCGAAACCATTGTTATAAATTCCTAGTGAATTTGTCACGATGGGCTAACTGACCTGACCTCATGTTCATCTTATCATCCTCCACTGGTACCCCGCCAGTGTAAACTGTTAGCACAAGCGGGTGCACCAATCCATTATCATCCCTTAAAAAAAAACTATTGTTATCAGGGGGGATTGTTAGTAATGGGAATTAGTAATCCCCATTGCTAGCAATGTTATGTCGACCTCCACGCGGTTCCTCCTGGAAACCATTGTTATAAATTCCTAGTGAATTTATGTGCTAACTGACCTGAGCTCATGTTCTTCTTATCATCCTCTACTGATGCCCGCCAGCGTAAACCGTTAACACAGGCGGGTGCACCATTACATTATCATACACAAAAAAAAACTATTGTCATCAAAATTAAATTATAAGTTCTTGACTGATATAGTGATCTATCAACGCACAGCCTAAACCACTGGTCGGATCGGGCTGAAATTTGGCATGCAGGTAGATGTTATAACGTAGGCATCCGCTAAGAAAGGATTTTGATTAATTCTACCCCCAAGGGGATAAATTAGGGGATGAAAGTTTGAATGAAACTTTATCAATTTTAAACCGATCGGGCTGAGACTTTGCATGCATAAAGCAACTATGACGTAGGCATCTCCTCCCCTCTTGGGGGTACCCAAGAGGATAAATTAAGGGATGAAAGTTTGTATGATACTTTGTCAATTTTAAACCGATCGGGCTGAGACTTTGCATGCATAAAGCTACTATGACGTAGGCATCCCCTAAAAAAGGATTTTGATTAATTGTACCCCCAAGGGGATAAAAGTTTGTATAAATTTTCTTAGATTTTGCAGGCCCTAATTTTTTAGACACGCTAAACAAAAGTAAAGCCGCAAAAACTACACCTAATTAATAATAATACTTACTACTACACGAGCGAAGCCGCGGGCAAAAGCTAGTTATAGGTATAAGTATAATAGTAGTATAATATAATAACTACCCTGGAAAATTAACACAGCGCCATCTAGTCCCAAGTTATGCAGAGTCTGTGTTATGGGTACTAGACAACTGATATAAATACTTAGATACATTGTTTTTGTAATGACTGCATTATTATTATTATTATATTATATTTATATTATAAAACAAAGTCGCTGTCGCTGTCAGTCCGTCCCTATTTATGCTTAAATCTTTAAAACTACGCAACTGATTTTGAAGCCGTTTCTTTTTAATAGAGTGATTCAAGAGGAAGGTTTATGAGTATAATACATATACACCCGTGCGAAGTCCGGGTGGGTAGCTAGTTACATATATGTGTAGTGTTAGTTAGGACGGCGTCGGTGGTTTTGCGGCGCACCTTATTTCCTATGATCACGGGTTCGATTCCAGTTCGAGTACATTTGTATTCATGAGTATGATGGTTTGTATTGGCCTGGATATTAATACAGTTACAGAAAAAATACTTAATAGATTTATTTTGTTTAATTCCTTGACCAGACTACGTTGAACAGTTAACTTGGTTTCCAAACTCCATTCATTGCCTGATGATGCCTCGTTCAGAGACGAAATACGTGTCGCAATATGGGTGTAGACTCAATAACGGTCGGAATTTGATCACCACTTGAGAAGGTCGTAACTGTAGTCAAGATTTCGCACTGAATATTAGTGGTCTCACACATGATAATTGTAGCGGAATTAAACAAAATAATATAACTATATTAAGAAATGAAATGGGCTTCTGCAAAATAACACTTCATTACAAAGTATAAAACAAAGCGCTGTCGCTGTCTGTCCCTATGTATGCTTAAATCTTTAAAACTGCGCAACGGATTTTGAAGCGGTTTTTTGTTAATAGATAGTGTGATTCTAGAGGAAGGTTTATATGTATAGTACATGTACAACCGTGCAAAGCCGGGGCCAGTAACTAGTAATTCAATAAAACATTTATCAATTAATATTATAAACGTGAAAGTTTGTGAGTATGGATGTTTGTTACTTTTTTACGCAAAAATTACTGAACAGATTTTGATGTAATTTTACAGTAATGTAAACATCAAAATAACATATAGACTATAAATTTGAAGCATAGAGCATAAATAAATCTGCACCCACTCGCGAGTATGTTACAGGTTTTAGCACCTGATAATAGCCTAAAACACCAAAAAAAAACTTATATTCTTCAATTCCAGACCAAGCTGTACAGATTCTCTGATGAGGAGTGCGCAGCCAAATATTCAGAAGGCAGGCTCTTGAGGTCCGGCATCAATCACAGCACGCAGGTCTGCTACGGACACCGGAGTCACCCTGCTGACACCTGCCAGGTAATTGATTAATAATCCTGGACAATTAACACAGCGCCATCTAGGCCCAAGATAAACAGAGCTTGTAGGTACTAGACAACTGATATAAATACGTAAATACATTTTATAAATACACAATATACATAAAAATCTAGAATAATATAATCATACTCATGTTTGTATCGTGCAAGGAATTGAACCCGAGACTATTGGTAAAGCGGTGTGCTTAAACCGCAAAACCAATTAGACCCCCAATCTAAATATATATAACTCAAAGGTGACTGAGATCGGGCTGAAATTTGGCATGCAGGTAGATGTTATGACGTAGGCATCCGCTAAGAAAAGATTTTGATTAATTCTACCCCCAAGGGGATAAAATAGGGGATGAAAGTTTGCATGCATGACATAGGCATCTCCTAAGAAAGGACTTTGATAAATTCCACCCCTAAGGGGATAAATTAACACGAGCGAAGCCGCGGGCAAAAGATAGTACAAAATAAACTGTTATAATTACCAAAGTATACTTAGTACAAACTCGTCTGTGTGTGCACCTCAGTCTTACTTATTTCAGCCAAGCAGCTTGCTTTGTAAGCTGTTTTGGGTTGTAGGGTGCAGATTAAGCAGTGAAATTACAGGATAAGAGGCGTGACATCTTAGTACTCTGGAATGATAACGCATGAGTTGTATCACGGGTATCACATGATAACGTGATGTCTGTAGTGTTCATGTTTATAGGCGACGGTTACCACTTACCATCAGGTGGGACGTAAGTTTCATTACAATGACAAAAAAAAATAAAGACGAAAATTACATTGAAAGTACCAGGAGAACATGAGTTTATAGACAGTTTGTTGAGAGATATGGCCTGTGAAATTACAGTGTATGGAGACCGGACCTCGTAGTCCTTCAGATCGGCACCAAGAGTGCTGTTACGTGCGTCACGTGACGGCTACAATTTACCATCAGGCGGGCCGTTAGATTGCCATTCCAATAGCATAAAAAGGGGCGAGTGCATATGACATTCCAAACCCACGAAAGGATGATGTCCTTAGTTCATGTATATAGGCAACTGTTGCTCATTCATTGCTAGGTACCATGTTAGGTTGAACTCCAAGCGGGTCCTACTGGAAACCATCGTGATAAATTCCTGATGAATTTACCACGATGGGATGACCTGATCATCTTATCACTACGACTGATTTAATCTTATTGCATATTTATATTTGACCCAAAAAATTAGTGCTTGTTGGTAGTTTGTATGCACACGTTTCGACTTGTAAATGTAAACTTATAAGGATTATTTAAAAGAGCAACACACAAGTTTCTTGCTCGTTCTTCTTGTGATGAGACAGCTTTCCGAACGAGTGGTAGATAAAAAACAAATTGTTATGACTATTCAAAAGTGCTTAAATTAAGTTTATTTGAATAAATGATTTTCTATTCTATTCTATTCATGTTGCTTCTTAATTTTGTACCATGCCCATACATATTGTGCTATGAGTGAATTCAAATTTATATTAAAAAGTATTTTGTGTAAGAAAGACTATTAAAGGATAGACGAATTCATAGATGAAAACATATCAAGTAAATAATTAGTTTATTAGCATACAACGTTATAATTTAACTTTCTTGATTTAATTATTTTAGAACTTAGAGAGTTTTAAAAAACTCAAAGATTCTGTACAAGTAGAATACTATAACTATAATAAATTTAAGCTGAATTTTAGTGTTTTAATTGTCATGTCAATCAAAATGTCATTCTGTGGCGTAATTGGGCGGATCATTTTCTAATAAATGCTCGAGCGCAGAATCTGCTCATCCGTAAATCTGACAGAGAGGGACTGGTCTTCAAATCTTATATTAAACAATTTTTGTGTACCAGTTGGTTATATATACAATATTTTTTACATTTGGTATTTAATTGAATTATAAGACGATTCACACACTTATATAAAAATGTAAATAATAATAAAATTATTTATTAGCATACAACCTTATAATTTCTTTTTCTTCTTGTGATGAGCTTTCTTGATTTAATTAAAAAATGAAATATTGAAAGTGCTTCAATGTAAGTTTATTTGAATAAATGATTTTCGCATGCATTCTTATGTAAAATGTGAATCTGGCTGGCTCATCCGTCATACTCGTGAACGGGTGCCGCTTGTAGGGACTGGTCTGCTCTAATCACTATGACTGATTTACTCTTATTAATTGTTTAACCAGTTGGTTATATATTCAATATTTTTTCTATTTGAGTATTTAATTGAATTAAACTAATATGGTGGTTTGAATAAATCATATCAAATATCAATAATAAAATTATTTAAAAGAGCAATACGCAAGTTTCTTACTCGTTCTTCTTGTGATGAATCTGCATTCCGAATGAGCGGTAGTATAAAAAAATGTGACTATTCAAAAGTGTTTGTATTAAGTTTATTTGAATAAAGATTATTTCTATTCTATCCTTCTATCCTATTCTGTTCTGTTCTGTGCGATTCTATTCTATCCTATCCTATTCTAGCCTAGCCTATCCTATCCTATCCTATCCTGTCCTGTCCTGTCCTATCCTATCCTATCCTATGCTATCCTATCCTGTCTTGTCCTATCCTGACCTATCCTGTCCGATCCTGCCCTATCCTGTCCTATCCTGTCCAATCCTGTCCTATCCTGTCCTATCCTGTCCTATCCTGTCCTGACCTGTCCTGTCCTATCCTGTCCTGTGCTGTCCTGTCCTATCCTGTCCTATCCTGTCCTATCCTATTCGATTTTATTCTATTCATGCTAATCTTCTCATTGCACACTGGTGATCTGCAACAACCGATCTACAAAGCACGCTACTTGGCGGCTGAAATAGTAACTATATACTAAATAACTACTACACTAACTATATACTATATAGACTGTAAAAACTCGTCTGCGTATGTACGCAGACGAGTTTTTACAGTCTCTGCTAAGAACCATATAAATACTTGTGCAAGAGCGGATTGTCAATAATGTGGGCTCATGATCCCATTACTAGCGATGTACCATTTCAGGTTGACCTCCACTGTCCAGGGGGACACCATCGTGATAAATACCTGGTAAATTTGTCACGATGGGCTAACTGACTTGACCTCATGCTCATCTTATCATCCTCCACTGGTGCCCCGCCAGCGTAAACCGTCAGCGCAGGCGGGAGCAACATTCCATTATCAACCATTAAAAAAAATGCTTGTGCAGGGTGACAGCGGTGGGCCTCTCCTAATCCGCAACAAGTTCCGCTGTCTGCACTCCATCATTGGAGTCACATCCTTTGGATCTACCTGCGGGATGGCAGGCGAGCCCGGGGTATATACCAAACTCAGTTCATACTTGCCCTGGATTGAGAGCATCGTGTGGCCGTGAACACTATATTGTTTAAATTAAACATACATATTGCGAGAGAACTTGTATTATTTATTAGCTGTTCCCGCGACTTCGTCTGCGTGGAATACTGACTGACTAAATAAAGAAAAAATGTTTAATACTATAAATCCTAAACTAAAAAAAGAAAATAAAATAGTCTAGCTACAAAAATAAACTTTCATCCCCCATTTTATGTTACGGGTAAAATTTTTACTAACTAAATATCATATTTAATTATATTTAATCAACCTCTTTAAAAATGACGATACTTCCATACAACTTTCATCTCCCCTTTAGATCCCTTACAGCCTTTTTCGCATTAAAAATGAGCGTATATCCTTTCTCAGGGTCTAGACTATCTGTGTACCAAATTTGATTAAAATCGGTTCAGTAGTTTTGGCGTGAAAGCGCGACAGACAAGAATTACTTAGGCAATTATAATGTTAGTAAAGATTTAATGGAAGGTGTTATTTTGCGGAAGTGAATTTCAAAATTTTATTAATAAAATATATTTCTGCATAGTATTCCTTCTCTATATAAACTACTAGCTATTCACCCCAGCTTCGTCCGGGTGTACATGTATTATACATATAAACCTTCCTCTAGAATCACTCTATCTATTAAAAAAAATACTTCAAAATCCGTTGCGTAGTTTTAAAGATTTAAGCATACATAGGAACGGACAGACAGCGACAGCGACTTTGTTTTATACTATGTAATGATAAGTATGTTATGTAGTAAATATAAAATATGTAATATAATATATAAAATATGTTATGTGGTAAATTAATATATATATAAAGTCATACCTAAAAATGCACTTTATTAATAACTATACCTAAATTACTTTTTACCTACATTTCTAATAGAAATATATATCCTCATATGTGAACAGGTATTTGTAAACTATCGGTACCTATATAAAACTACATCCCGTTTATATATCTAAATATATATAACTCAAATATCCTCACCGTTACTTCACAATACATTTATGAAAATATCATGTATGCACGGAAGAACTTAGAGAGTTTTAAAAAACTCAAAGACTGTACAAATAGAAACTTACGCAATATAAATAAGCTAATTTTACTTAAATGCCGTCTGCACAAAATTAGTAACTCATTCTATGGTAATTGCGTAAGATTTTATAATAAACTGCCAGAATCTGCATTAAATCTGACAGAGAGGCAATTCAAATCTTATATTAAACAATTTTTATGTAAAAAAGCCTATTACAGGATAGACGAATTCATAGACGACAACATATCAAGTAAATACTTAGTTTATTAGCATACAACGTTATAATTTTATTTTCTCATTGCTTTCTTGATTTAATTGATTGATTTTAGAAATATGAAAGCGTAGCGGTTTTTGTATTGATTGCCGCATGCATTCTTATGTAAAATGTGAATACTATAACTATCAGATGGCAATTGTAAGTAGCTTTGACGTAGTCTAGTGTTTTGAGTAGTCATGCTCACTAAAATGTCCAGACTTGTGGCGGCGTGGTGGGCCGGGTCATTGGGCTCCCTAAAATATGGTCGAGCGCAGTGATGGCTGGCTCATCCGTCATACTCGTGAACGGGTGCTGCTTGTAGGGACTGGTCTGCTCTAATCACTATGACTGATTTCCTCTTATTAATTGTTTAACCAGTTGGTTATATATTCAATATTTTTTCTATTTGAGTATTTAATAGAATTAGTGCTAATTGGTGCTTTGTATTCACACACTTAAACTTAAAAATGTAAAGTAATAATAAAATTATTTAAAAGAGCAACACGCAAGTTTCTTGCTCGTTCTTCTTGTGATGAGACAGCTTTCCGAACGAGCGGTAGATTAAAAAATGCAATGACTATTCAAAAGTGCTTCAATGTAAGTTTATTTGAATAAATGATTTTCTATTCTATTCTATTCTATTCTATTCTATTCTATTCTATTCTATTCTATTCAAAGGTGACTGACTGACTGACACAGTGATCTATCAATACACAGCCCAAACCACTGGACAGATCGGGCTGAAATTTGGCATGCAGATAGATGTTATGACGTAGGCATCCGTTAAGAAAGGATTTTGATTAATTCTACCCCCAAGGGGATAAAATAGGGGATGCAAGTTTGTATGAAACTTGGTCAATTTTAAACCGATCGGGCTGAGACTTTCCATGCCTAAAGCTACTATGACGTAGGCATCCCCTAAGAAAGGATTTTGATAAATCCCAACCTTAAAGGAATAAATTGACGCGAGCGAATCCTCAGGCAAAAGCTAGTTCAAGTATAAAATAAGTACTAAATATTGTAGAAATATATTTTTAAACTTTCACGTTTAGTGTAGAAAATTATTATAAACAATGGGGCAATAATAACACGAATTATCTTGTAGGTTGTGCTGCATGGCATGGTTATATATATATGATGTGATGAGGTGTCGCTACACTATATATTGTTTACTGTAGTATGTAGGTAGTGAGTATACAGCTGTAATAATTGTACTATTTATTGTACATTAGTAAGTTTATTTGATAGTGTGCTACATGGCTTATTAGTGACGCGTACATTCCACGCGGAGTCGTAACGTGGACTGACTTTATACTTAACTTACATCTATGTTAGTTGAGACGTATACTAACGGAAGGGTGTCAAGTGTTGACAGAAATATTACAAGAAAGAATTTTTATTCAAATTTAGAGACAGATAAATAATCTATTTACTACAATATTATATATTGTTATGTCCTCCATTAAGTATATTTAATATTATTATATAGATAATCAATTATTAATCAAATATTTTGCAGTGTTTTAACTCTGTTGAGTGTACAGTGAATTTTTTTAGTTTAATAATTATAATGCATCTAATATATATGATTTTAATGTTCGTTGTAAATGCTAATACATTCGAACAAGGTAAGTTTTAATATTATTTACTTTTAACCGACTATAAAAAAAGGAAACGGAGTTTTTTGCTTGTAATATTGTATTAAAAAATAAATTCTATTTTCGTCCAGCAGTGGACGTTTTCCGGGCTGCGATGATGATGATGATGATAGTGACGGTCTCGGTGGTATAACGGTTTAGCACACCGTTTTACTTCCGATGGTCGCGGGTTCGATTCCTCGCACGGCACAAACATTTGAATTCATAAGTTTGTTTGTATCGGGCGGGTGGGTGTGGTCTGGGTGTTTTCTATGTTTAATATGTATGTATTTACGAAAACAAAAATATCTATGTATTTGTATCAGTTATCTAGTACCCGTAACACAATCTTTAGCTAGCTTAACTTGGGTCTAGATGGCGCTGTGTGAATTGTCCTGAGATTATTATTATTATTGTAATTTAAGAAATCGAGGTAAACGTTGAACAAATTCGTCTGCCAGTATACCTCAGTCTCACCATTTTCAGCCAAGCAGCTTGCTTTGTTGTAGTAGCTTGTAGGGTGCAGATTAGACAGTGAAATTACAGGGTAAGAAGCGTGACATGTTAGTACTCTGGAATGGTAACATAGTAGTTATACAGGTGTTACGTTCTAGTGTCATATTTGTATGTTAGTAGTCCTATTAATGTACATAGGTGACGGTCACCACCTACCATCAGGTGAACGGTCAGCTTGTACCATTACAATAACAAAAAAAGCAAAACTGCACTGAAAGTACCAGGAGAACATGAACTTAGACAGTTTGCATGTTATACGTGCATCAAATAACATTTACCACTTACCACCCGGCGGGCCTTTTTTCCATTCTATAGTTCATTACAGCGTGTTATTTTTTTACTCTAATTGTTTATCGTTACAGCTTCACCGGACGAATGATATCCAAACCAAAAAAGAACTTATAGAGCGGCACTTTTTCGGACTACCCTAAGCCTTTTTTCTGGACGATTCTATAGTTCCAAACCATTACAGCGTGTTTTCTTTTTACTCTAATGCTGTTGGCCGCAGACGATGGCGAGTGCAGATTACAAACCAAAGAAAGAACTTATCTGAAATCCTTTCTGTTGGCCGCAGCTGGCCTTTACAGCTTCACCGGACGATAGGGGGCGAGTGCAGATGGCACTCCAAACCAAAGAAAGAACTTATAGAGCGGCTGAAATCCTTTCTTTCGGACAACTCTAATGCTGTCGGCCGCAGCTGGCCTTTACAGCTTCACCGGACGATAGGGGGCGAGTGCAGATGGCAATCCAAACCAAAGAAACGACTTATGGCGCGGCTGAGGGCCAACTCCCGCCTGACGGATACGACTTTAGTCTGAAGCCACCGCTAGGGGTTCGAACCTCGGCTCAGGCCGTCGTAATTTCGATCCCCGTTTGAATTGGACGGGGGATCGATCTGAAGGGTATATTTCTACTGTATTGTTTCAGATTTCGATGTGCTAATTGAGAAGTACGTCTCCACTTCTGTGCAAATAAAATCGAAGCGAAGCTCGGTTGGCCAGGTATGTATTATACAAAAAGTACATTACAATAATTTCGTTAACCTAACCTCGACGACCTCGATGGTTTATTTATTTACTTATTTAATTAACACAATATAAATTTACAGCTAATTGCCAACACGTTTATATTTTAAAACTATTTATACTACTTAAAATTATACGATGATAAATATATTCTTATTTTATTTATTATGGAAGGCAATGCTTCAGTATACACATCAGCATCTTGGACCTTACCTAAAAATAAATTTAATAATTGCAATGCTCTCATAGTGGGAGAATTGCTAGCGTCGCTTGTGCGTACCGACGCGGTTGCAAACAGTCTGTCACGACGACAGGTGACACTTCTCACTTTTAGCAGTTTAGCATACTGCTTTACGTCCTACGGTCGCAGGTTCGATTTCTCGCACGGTACACACATTTGTATTTATGAGTATGATTGTTTGTATCGGTGTGGTTGTTTTGTACGAATAATATGTAACATCACTTTTCACTATATATTATTGCTACACCTCGACCAGACTCAACTCTAATCGCTTCTCTGCATCCTAAGGTTGCCTGGAAGAAATTGCTTTTCAGCGATAAGGCCGCCCGTTGTTGCCTCTTCCTTTTGACAATGTTGTATGTTTATTTATATATTATATATCAAAGGTGACTGACATAGTGATCTATCAACGCACAGCCCAAACCACTGGACGGATCGGGCTGAAATTTGGCATGCAGGTAGATGTTATGACGTAGGCATCCGCTAAGAAAGGATTTTGATTAATTCTACCCCCAAAGGGATATAACGGGTGATCAAAGTTTGTATGGAACTTTGTCAATTTTAAACCGATCGAGCTGAGACTTTGCATGCATAAAGCTACTATGACGTAGGCATCCCCTAAGAAAGGATTTTGATCAATTCCACCCCTAAGGGGATAAATTAAAGCGAGCGAAGCCGCGGGCAATACCTAGTAGTGTATATAAATGTTTGTTTATATTCTGTGAGGAGAATAATAAAGAATTTTCATTTCATTTCATATATATGTATTTACAAAAAATATATCTATGTATTTATATCAGTTGTCTAGTACCCATAACACAAGGTCTGCTTACAATGGGACTAGATGGCGCTGTGTTAATTCTCCTCATATATTATTATTGTTATAATTATTTCCTAATTATTGTTAACTATCTACAACCTATCAGCAAATTTAAAAGGTAACAATGGACCGATACGATATTGAAACCTTCAAGATAAAAGCTTATTCCTTCTTAAAAGGCCGGCAACGTACTTGCTATTCCCCTGGTGTAGCGAGTGCTCATGGGCGGCGGTAATCACTTACCATCAGGTGAGCCGCAAGCTCGTTTGTCTCTTGTAGTATAAAAAATGAGAGATAAAGACACTTTCATATTTATAACATTAGTTATTTGGTTTTTCAAGAAGGGTATATTAAGGTTTCTTAAGGGTTGGCAACGCGCACGTGACACCCCTGGTGCTTCAGGCGTCCATAGGCTACGGTAACCATTTACCATCAGATGGGCCGTATGTTGGATTGCCACCATCGTAATATAAAAAAATAGTTATCTTATCCATAGATAAAACCATAGTATCTATGGTATAGAGGAACGATTAAGTGTTTATAATAAACTAGCTGTTCCGCGACTTCGACCGCGTGGAATTTAACTTTATTTTTCTAAAATAAAAGTAGCCTAAGTTACTTTTTATTACATCAGCTACTTGCCAAAAAAAGTTCCGTCAAAATCGGTTCAGCCATTTCAGAGATTAGCCGGAACATATTTATATTCATATGCATGTAGTAAAAAACGGTTATTTCAATATTACAAACAGACACTGCAATTTTATTTATGTATAGATTACGGGTTTTTGTTAGGGAAATAGGAAAAAAATATTATATTATTTGGAAAAAAATATTATATTATTTGCTACTAAATAATATAATGTTTTTTTCCTATTTCCCTAATTTGGCAAATAATATAATATTTTTTCCTATTTCCCTAATTAATTAATATTTAATATTACATTTATTATTACGTAAATTCAATTGTTTTATTTTGTATTCCCTTGTTCCTGTAGTTTTTCCCGCGTGGTTTCCCATTCTCTCGCACACATCTATCCATCCCTTTCACACATTGTTTCACTACCTATATAAGTGTAATTGTTTGATGCTAAAGGTTTTTCCAGAGCCGTAAAACTACTTAAAAAAATATACATACGTCCTTAGATGCCTTTATTCTACAATATTCTTCACAGTACATATACATATCACAGTATACATACAGCAGTGATGCCAACCATTCGAGAATCCTTGTACGGTTGGTAAATTCTCCTAATTCCTCATGCATGAGAAGTTGTTTTACTTGTTTTTCACGTGAGGCGCTTAGACGTTTGATAAGCTCTGTTTTTAATTTATCATATTTTTCAGTGGAAGGTGGAGAGATAATAACATCTTTGACTTCTTTCGAAAATTGATGATCCAGTTGTCTAATAACGTAATTAAATTTTGTTATATCCGATGTAATATTTGAAACAGCGAATTGTCCCTCGGCTTCCGGCCAGAAAGGAGGAACGCGTATTCCGACTCGAAACAGTTCAGATGGTTCGGTACCTATTGTATTTTCCAAAGACATAATGTTCATATATATCAGTAAAATTGTGTTTTATATGTAATTTTGTTCTTTAAAAATATGTATTATATCCTTACGGTTCTGTCCAAGAGCGGGGTCACCAGTTATGGGCTTGATCTGGATTATATTTATATATATTTAAATAAAATAACAAAGCAAACGTTTATCTAATTTAATTTTATATGAGACAAGAAAGGTGACATATTTTAGTTGCGCGCGCAGGTTCGCATGCGCGCTGCCTATACAATATATTTATGTACGTATACAGCCATACATGTAAATACAAATTAAAATCAATCTGTATTTTTGTAAACTTGAAATTCATTTGAAAAGAATACGAGCTGAGTTTCTTGTCAGTTCTGCTCATCTCGAAATCATTCCGAACTGACGGTAGATTTGACATATCAGAAGAGTCTGTAATAAACCTATTTTTAAAAATGTACAAGCACGTTTAAAAAGATTACGAGAATTTCTTGTCAATAGTTCTTAGCTCGAAAGCACTCCGAATAACTATATATTTGACATATCATAAGAGCCTAAATGAATAAAGAAATATACATAAATTTGATTTAAATACAAGGTTAAAGAACTAAATTGAAGAGTAATATACGAATATTTATTAGGTTTTATTTATTTTTTACGATTTTTAGTGTTTTATGGTTGGCAATACTGCTTGGCTGCTGCTGTTCGTTCTTTCACGTTCGATTTTACGCAGGAAATCGAGCGCCCAATCGTGATTCATTGTTATAATACTTTATCTATTTTCTAGTACTACCAGTTTATTTTATATATTTATATATATATATATATACTAGTATCACGAAAAACGTTGCTTTGCCTTAAAATAAAAAAAAAATTAGAGTTGGACCACCCCTAACATTTAGGGAGATGAAAAATAGATGTTGGCCGATTCTCAGACCTAGTCAATACGCTCACAAAATTTCATGAGAATCGGTCAAGCCGTTTCTGAGGAGTATGGGAACGGAAACTGAGACACGAGAATCTTATATATAAGATATATATATATTTCAGACTATTCATGAGCTATATAATTACAAAACACGCAGGTTTGCGCGCTCTTTCTTTGTAGACCTTTACATGCACTCTTTTCCGTATGATAGAGCAATAAAATTTCATAAATGGATTTCTTTATTACAGATTAGAGTTTTAGACGAGAATATAAAACCAGCACTACCAGCAGGAGCCTCATACCTCATACCTTTTGAGAAACCTGGAGTCAAAGCTTGGCAACGTAAGTTAATAACAACAAGCAAACATATCGACTACACACCCAGTCATTCAGTAGTACACTCAGTCAGTCATTGTCATATCCACATTTTGCTCAGTATATTTGAATAAAGAAAATATTACTCCAATAGTCGGCGGTAGGCTGTAGCCTACTTGCGAGGCATGTTCTCCTGTAGAACTGTAGTATCGGTAATCTTTTAAAAAGATACACTTCACGATTCATTTTTCAATTCTTTGATGGATAAGTCAGAGTCATTGTCAATATATATACATGTCGCGAACGCAAATTGAAATCAATTCAGATTTTGTCATCGATTTATTTGAATAAAGTAAAAATTATATTTAATCAATAGCTAAAAAACGGCGGGCTGTAGCCTACTTGCGAGGCATGTTCTCCTGGTACTTTCACTGTAGTATCGGTAATAGTGAGATAACTTCACGACTGTTATCTTTGATGGAGTAGTGAGAGTCATTGTCAACTGTCAATGTTGTGAACGCAACACTTGACTTGTTCACATATAATATCGGTATTTAATATTTAAAAAGGCGAAAAAAGTAAGACTCCACAACCACACAAACGAGCCAATTACTTGCGAGTCATGTTGTCCTGGTACTTTCACTGTACATAGTATAGGTCATAGTAAGATAACTTCACGATTGTTATCTATGATGGGGTAGTCAGAGTCATTGTCAACTGTCCACGTTGTGAACGCAACACTTGACATGTTCACATATCGCTCGGTATATTTGAAGGCGGTAGACTCGAGCCTACTTGCGAGTCATGTTGTCCTGGTACTTTCACTGTACATAGTATAGGTAGGTAAGATAACCTCACGACTGTTATCTATGTCACGACCGTCATCTGTGTATATCAACATTGTCATGTCTTGACATGTCTAATTTCGTTCGATATATTTGAATAAAGAAAAATCACATTACTCCAACAGTCGACGATAGTCTCTAGCCTACTTGCGAGTCATGTTCTCCTGGTACTTTCACTGTAGTATCGGTCTTCACGACAGTTATCTTTGATGCGGTAGTCAGAGTCATTGTCAACTGTCGATGTTGTGAACGCAACACTTGTCATGTCCACATTTGGCTCGGTATATTTGAATCCAACTCGGCAGGGCCGAACTTACTTACTTGGTTTCGTATATGAGGAGAATGTTCAAACATACTTATTCTCCCATACCAGTCCCATATCAGTATATTGATTGTCAATCAATCAGTTCTAACAATTAGTTATCTTGTAAATACATACATAATATACATATACACTATGACTGATTTCCTCTTATTAATTGTTTAACCAGTTGGTTATGTGTTCAATATTTTTTCTTTTTGAGTATTTAATTGAATTAGTGCTAATTGGTGGTTTGTATTCACACATTTAAACTTAAAAATGTAAAGTAATAATAAAATTATTTAAAAGAGCAACACGCAAGTTTCTTGCTCGTTCTTCTTGTGATGATACAGCTTTCCGAAAAAGCGGTACTTTTTATTTTAAAAAATGTAATGACTATTCAAAAGTGCTTCAATGTAAGTTTATTTGAATAAATGATTTTCTATTTGTATAGAAAACATGCAAACCGATACAAAAAATGATACTCATCAATACAAATGTTTGTACCGTACGAGGATAAGGTAACGAAGCCCATCCGACTGGTTATAGATTTAAATATCTACAAACTTTTTAAATATTCAAAAATAAGCGTAAGTCTGTATAAGCTATATTACTGTAAAGTTTAATCAGAATCCATTTAGTCATTTTTGGATGAAAGAGTGACAAACATCCATCCACACTCATACTTTCGCGTTTAAAATATTAATAAGATTATTTAGCTAGTATATAAATTCTCTATTTAAGAATACATGCTGTTTAAAAAAATCTGAATTCAAAATATCTTTATTCATGTAGGTCTATTACAGACTCTTATGATATGTCAAATCTACCGTCAGTTCGGAGTGATTTCGAGATGAGAAGAACTGACAAGAAACTCAGCTCGTATTCTTTTCAAATAAATGTTGTACATGTTTACAATAATACAGATTCATTTTTCAATTCAAATTTGGGACAATAAGGTTGGTCAGTCTATTCTCCCAATATATATACATATATAGTTTCGGGAAATATTGACTTAGCGTTTATAATATTAATAAGATAAGATTATTTAGCTCTCTCTCTCTCTCTCTCTCTCTCTCTCCTCGTAGCTATATATACCCTATGGTGGTGGGGTGATTTTTCCTTGTTTTTTCCGCCACTTTTCCCCAGACAATCGTCTTCAGAGACTTCGCTCTCCACCATGTCTCCAGCAATTACATCTTCCCACAACTTCCTTGGTTTGCATCTACCTCATTTAATTGTCTATTTCAGATTGTATGCTGTTTCAGAACATATTGACGTATCTATGCGAGGAAGCTGTGAAACAGACCAGATTGGATGAGTGGTTTAACAGTATTTTCTACGGACGGACAAAGAGTAATGGATATGATATAGACGGCGGTACAGATGCTAAATCCCTGGAATTTCCCTACACGGTATGTTCTATACACTACGCATTAATAGCATAATAAATAATAATAATCTGAGGACAATTCACACAGCGCCATCTAGACCCATGTTAAGCTAGCTGACGATTGTGTTATGAGTACTAGACAACTAATACAAATACATAGTTTTTTTTGTAAATCATCATCATCATCATCGCAGCCCGGAAGACGTCCACTGCTGGACATAGGCCTCCCCCAAAGATCTCCACGACGATCGGTCCTGCGCTGCTCGCATTCAATGCCTTCCAGCGATCTTGACCAGATCGTCGGTCCACTTTGCTGGAGGCCTTCCCAAGCTGCGTCTTCCGGTCCGCGGTCGCCACTCGAGGACTTTACTGCCCCAACGGCCATCTGTCCTACGAGCTATGTGTCCTGCCCATTGCCACTTCAGAGTCGCAATTTTTTGTACATACAATACATAGAAAACACCTAGACTGATACAAATAGTTATACTCATAAATACAATCATATATTTTTCATCGTCATTTTACTAAAGTATAATATGTACCAGCTGTGCCGGCAACTCTGACCGAGCGGAATTATCTTGGGTAATGACGAATTTACATAAAAACTTTGAATGTCATTTTGATTTTGTCTTTAATTTTGACTTCACTTAGACTTAGACTTATACTCTGATTTTACTTTGGTTTTGACTATGATTTTAATTTTAACTTTGATGACAACTTTTTTACCTTGATTTTGTCTTTAATTTTGACTTTGATTTTAACTTAGACTTTGACTTTGATGTTACTTAGGTTTTGTCCATGATTTTAATTTTGACCTTGATAACAACTTTGTTTTGCCCTGATTTTGACTTAAATTCTGACTTGATGATTCGAATACTTTTAATTACATACTTTAATTGTAACTATGATTTTGATCTTGATTTTAATTTTAACCTTGACCTTTACATTAACTATGATTTTGACTTCAATTCTGTTTAATTCTGTTTAGGCTTTACTCGGGTATGGTGATGATGCTGAGACTCGTGAGTGGTTGTGTGGTGGAGCGGTCATCAGCTCTTACTTCATACTCACCGCCGGACACTGCACCTACTCCAGAGACTTGTAAGAGACGATTTTTCTATGTTTACTTTAATATTATTTCTTGCAATTATCATAGACCCGCCTCTGTTAACTGACTTTCTATTGAAGCAGCTGACAACGTTACTCTAATATAATTAATATCTGAACATCATATTGAACATTCTATGATCTATATATAGAAATACAAAATGTTAATTGAAACTTAGATGAATGTCAATATTGTATTTAAGATAAAAAAATAATTGTATAATTAATTCACTGCCGGTGGAAAACTATTGTGGACATGTTCTAGGATGAACAATTACCAATTCTAATTGCTTTCCGAAAAAGAGACTTTGTCTTTGTTAGCAGTTTAAATCTGCAGTCAAATTACTTATATCACTATTTAAACAAAAAATTAATAGAATCATTTGTTATGTCACAATTTTTTTATATTCATTTGGAAAGCTGTTACCATGTAAACTGTTCTTTTGAATCATTGTATTGTTATTTTATTATAAGCCACTAAAGTGGCTATTTTACATTTTAGAAGATTTAGAAAGATACATTGTATCTTTTGTCAAATCAAAAATATATATATATAAAACTATTAGTGTTTATCAGATAAAAATGTAAAAACGTCACTATGACGATTTAAAATTATCTAAAAAATGTATGTAATACACTCTAACTTATTTGACACATACGCATATATACTCCTTTATTTATTGTTATAGTCTGTGGTCTTATTGTTAATATTTTTTATCTTTGATAATGTCTACTTTTATAAGGTAAGATTAACACAATACAATCTTATATACATTCAATTGTAACAAATATTGAATACCTTTAATTATAATCCTGTGTTACTTAATTTAATACTATTCAAAAAATAAAGTTTTTGTAAATGTAAACTTACAAGCACTTTTGAGTCATATTTTTATTTAAAATGAGATTCATCACACACAAGAAACTTGTGTGTTGCTCGTTCTTTTGATGTTTTTTTTTTTTCATATAAATAATTACAGTGTAACGATGCGACAATCAACATGGTAGATAAAAAACAAATTGTTATGATTTAAAATTTTTCAAAAGTGCTTAAATTAAGTTTATTTGAATAAATGATTTTCTTTTCTGGCAGATTTATAACAGACTCTATTTATTCTATTCTTTGGGAAACTACTCTGCCACCAAAATGTCAGGGAATTTACTCTCTGTATATATATAGGGAAAAATAAGGAAGCGTCAGTCATTTACCTTTATAGTTCTGCGGATTTCTTGGGCTTCTGGGTCTCGAACGTATCTTCGCTAGCTTTCCAGTTTCACAGTAGGTTTCACAGTTCTAATTTATTTTAATTCACAACACAATGCGCGCGCGTCAAGTCGCCGTACAGTCGGTTCAGTACTAGTTAGGGAGGGGAAGGGAACGCGCGGGAACAGAAAACTAACAGACTCTAATATAATATAATATCTATGCTTACGATGATACAGGGTAGATTTTGAACATTCTATGATACTTATATATAGAAATACAAAATCATTAATTCAAATAAACTTACATTGAAGCACTTTTAGATGAAGAATGGATAAGATAAAGAATGAATACATTAGAGGAAGTATAAAAGTGGCGCCGGTGTCGAAGAGGTTGAAGAGTAATCGTCTATCATGGTAAGGACATGTAATGCGTAGGAACGAGGATAATATTTTAAGAAAGGTGTTACATATGAATGTGGATGGTTATAAGGGCAGAGGAAGGCCGAAAAAGAGACAGATGGACTGTGTGAAAGATGATATGGTAAGAAAAGTATTTTTTAAATTTAATTGTTTAAATGTTTTAGTAATTGGAATGTCGAAAAACATATTACGACAAGAAACAACACAAATAAATGGGAGTCCAAAAGGAAGATATCAGATGATGATGAAAAATTTTCAAAAATATTGAATCTTTTGTGGACACTAGTTTTTTTATAATTTAACGTAAAATCGTTATATGGACATTGCCAGTTTCTTTGTTAATAATATTGCTGTCTCATCACTTTAATTTTTTTAAGATAATTAGAGCACAGGAACTTTTTAAAAGTTTTTGAGCTTTTTTAAATCATTGTATTGTTATTTTTTTTACATATAAATGAAATAATATATTATTTAAGCCCATTTGAATTTTGTTTTGTTAATAATACTGATAGTTTTTTTGTTAATTTCGCGCACTTATCAATATTGATCTGTATAAATCTGTATAAAGTTTGTTAAAATGAAGATAAAAATCTAATTTATGTATGATATTTAAATCTTTAAAACTAGTCGTCTCTTTTTAATAAATTAATTTTCCCAATTTTGTTTTTTTTAATAGATACAGTGATTCAAGAGGAAGGTTTATATATATATAATACATGCACTAAATATGTTATCCAAGCAAGTAGCAGACGTGGCAGTGATACGAGTGGGTTCGTGGAAGTTTATCAACAGATAAAATAAACTCATTAATTTAGTTTTTGTGGTATTATGTGATAAAATGTCAACATTGAAATCACCACACAAATATTTATTTAAAATTATGCCTAAAAAATACATTAAACAAATAGAAACAATCATTCACACTCTACTACTTATTTGACACATACGCATATATACTCCTTTATTTATTGTTATAGTCTGTGGTCAAATTGAGAATAGATTAATATTGTTTGTCTTTAATATTATTTGTCTATTTAACTATGGTAAAATTAATTGGGCCACGCAAAATAGTCTGCAGCACACTTACTTTATATGCATTACTATATTTCTCCCAATTCATATGATATCTCTTTAAATTATAACCCATGTGTTATCCTGATGTAAATCTGCAGTATATTATTTTTGTAAAGTTTACTAGAATCAATATTTATCAATATTTTCATGTTTAGTTTAACATTAGTACAAGTAAGAAAGAGTAACAAACATCCATCCATACTCACAAACTTTCGTGTTTATAATATTAACAACATTTTGACTAATAGCAAAACTTGAATGCTTCCAGTGGATCCGTAACTCAAGTGTCTGTCGGTTTATTGAGACGAAGTGAGCAGCTCCAATTCTATAAGATAAAGAACATCATACAGCATCCCGACTACCATCCACCATCCAAGTACAATGACATCGCACTGCTGAAGACTGAACAAAAGTAAGTTCTAGATTTACATTAGATACATACATTTGACGACCTCGGTGGTTTAGTTGTGTAGCATTCCGCTTCCGATGGTCGCGGGTTCTATTCTTCGCACGGTGCAAACATTTGTTTTTATGATGATATGATAGCGAGCGGCTTTTGTAGTGATTGCCGCATGCATCCTTATGTAAAGTGCGAATACTGTAACTACCATACAATAAATTTAAATAAGTAGCTATGACGAGGTCGAGTGGAATGAGTAGTCTTACTCACTGAAATGTCCAGACATGTGGCGGCGTGGTTGGCCGGGTCATTGGGGTCCCTAAAATATGGTCGAGCGCAGTGATGGCTGGCTCATCCGTCATACTCGGGAACGAGTGCTGCTTGAAGGGACTGGTCTGCTCTTATCACTACGACTGATTTAATCTTATTGTATATTTATATTTGACCCAAAAAATTAGTGCTGGTTGGTAGTTTGTATTCACACGTTTCGACTTGTAAAATGTGAACTTCAAGGATTGTTTAAAAGAGCAACACACAAGTTTCTTGTGATGAAACAGCTTTCCGAATAAGCGGTAGAGTTAAAAAAATTGTTGACTGTTCAAAAGAGCTTAAATTAAGTTTATTTGAATAAATGATATTCTATTCTATTTTATTCTATGATTGTTTTTATCGGTCCGGGTGTTCTCTATGTATAATATTATGTATGTATTTACGAAAAAAATATGTATCTATACATTCGTGTCAGGTAAGGTAGCTACAGCAGCCCCATTTATATGTGGCTGCTGTAGCTACCTTACCTTGTCTAGACGGCGCTGTGTGAATTGTCCTGACAAAAAAAAATAATGAATGATGAATGAGAATATTAAAAACAATGAGACTGATGAACGATGAATGAGAATGAAGAATGAGAATGAAGAATGAGAATGAAGAATGAGAATGATGAACGAGGATGATGAATGATATTGAAGAATGAGGATGAATGAATAAGACTGATGAATGAGAATGATGAATGAGAATGTTAAAAACATTGAGACTGATGAACGATGAATGAGAATGAAGAATGAGAATGAATAATGAGGCTGATGAATTAGAATGATGAATGAGAATGATGAACGAGGATGATGAATGATATTGAAGAATGAGGATGAATGAATAAGACTGATGAATGAGAATGCGGATAGAGAATGATGAATGAGAATGAACAAAGAGAATGATGAATGATAAATATGAAAGAGAATGATGAATGAGAATATTAAAAACAATGAGCGTATGAAGAATGAGAATGAAGAATAAGAATGATGAATGAGAATGACGAATGAGAATGATGAATGAGAATGACGAATGAGACTGATGAATGAAAATTATTAATGCGAATGATGAATGAGAATGATGAATGAGAATGAAGAATGAGAATGATGAATGAGAATGAGAATGAAGAATAAGAATGATGAATGAGAATGACGAATGAGAATGAAAAAAGACAATGTAGAATGAGTATGAAGATAAGAGAATGATGAATGAGACTGTATATTGATGATTAAGAATGATGTTTGAGAATTATGAATGAGACTGATGAATGAAAATGATGAATGAGAATGATGAACGAGACTGATGAAAGAGAATGAAGAAAAAGAATGAGAATGAAAAAACAGAATGATGAATGATTATGAATATAGAGAACGACGAATGAGACTGAAGAATGATGAATGAGAATATAGAATAAGAATGAGAATGAAGAATGAGAATGATGAATGAGAATGAAGAACGAGAATGATGAATGAGAATGAAGCATAAAAATGAGAATGAAGAAAGAGACTGATGATTGAAAATTATGAATGAGAATGATGAATTAGAATGATGAATGAGAATGAGAATGAAGAATAAATTAATATATATACGTTATATATGAAATGAAAAACAACATATTTATAATGTAAAGTAACAATGGGCGGCCTTATCGCTAAATAGCGATTTCTTCCAGACAACCTTAGCCAATTTACATATTATATACACATACATATAACTTTTTTATCTATGTATTTGTATAAGTTCTCTAGTATCCAGAACACAACCTTTAGCTAGTTTACCTTGGGACTAGATAGCGCTGTGTGTATTGTCCCGAGATTATTATTATTATATTATTATAGATTGATATGGCCAGGGCGAGTAGCTAGCAAGAAATAAAATATAACATATAAAGTTGTCAATAGGAGCTGCCTCAGCTGTTACTGTCAGCTCGGTGCACCTATACAGCGCTAGTTTTCAGGCAGCCCACATTACTCGTTCATCATCATCATCATCGCAGCCCGGAAGACGTCCACTGCTGGACATAGGCCTCCCCCAAAGATCTCCACGACGATCGGTCCTGCGCTGCTCGCATCCAATGCCTTCCAGCGATCATGACCAGATCATCGGTTCACCTTGCTGGAGGCCTTCCCACGCTGCGTCTTCCGATCCGTGGTCGCCACTCGAGGACTTTACTGCCCCAACGGCCATCTGTCCTACGAGCTATGTGCCCTGCCCATTGCCACTTCAGAGTCGCAATTTACTCATTATAAATTTTCACATTACTCATTATAAAAAACTAACATGCGGGTTTTTTAACTATATCTTTTGCGGGGTAATGATACTATGTTGTTGGTTGAGACGATGTATATTACAGATGGTAATAGAGTGACAATATGTACATAAAAATATTGATCTTATATACTAAATGACAATAGGAAAATGTAAGGTGGGGTGACACAGTTTAGACACGGCAGTGCTTAGTACACAATATTGGATTTGTCTTACTAGACATTATTAAATGCTATTATTATTTTGATGTATATATTTTTTCATTGGATTGATTGGGGCTGTTTAATGTCAGGTGCCTGTAGCACCTGTAACACTGCGACCTACATAGATCTATTGTGCTCGCCCTTTTTCAGAGTTCGCTACCTAGACCCGCCAGGGACAAGAATTGAAGGATATTCTTAGGAGCGATGGTTTTTATCTCCTCAGGATAGAGTGTAAACTTTCTAAAGGAGATATTTCGTTTATGCATGAGTGGGCTACAACCACATAGGATGTGTAGTGGCGTTTCCTCTTCAGTTTGGCGAAATCTGCAGATTTTTGTCGTGCATAGGCCTAGGTTTTCCATATGTTTGTTCAATTTGCAGTGTCCTGTGAGGGCCCTAGTCATCATGCATATGTTTTTTTACTAAATAGCAATAGTCTATTGGAGTATTTGCGCGAGTAGCCCGATATTTGGGCTTGTAACTATTTAATTGTATCCCATAATGTACATATACATATATTTGTGTACATATAATAATTAAATGTAATATTTTAGTTTTTTTCTGAATGGTTGAGGCTGCAATGATGGTCAATTAGGACAAACTGTGTTATATACCGATCGGAGTGTAAAAGTATGTATAATGTGTGTGTGTGTGTAGAGTAATACACTTGTGTGAAACCAAGTATGTGCAGTGTGTGTTGTTATTATTATTATTTTCACGATTGTCTCATTTTCTCAGCTTTTCCTGGGTTTTTACTTTATTATAATGTATTTACAGAATACAATACAACCTGAATGTACTGCCAGCATGTCTGCACAGTGGTTTCCCCGTGAGTGACGAGTACGCCACTGCCGTTGGCTGGGGTGCCCTCGGGTACATCCGAAAAAACGCTGATGTACTACAAAAGGTAAAAAAGAAATAAAAATAATCTTTATTCAAATAAACTCAATACAAGGACTTTTGAATAGTCATATTTTTTATTCTACTACTCATTCGGAACGCAGACTCAGCACAAGAACGAGTAAGAAATTTTGTATTTCTCTTTTGGATAGATGTTATTTTAAATAAGTAATTGCACAATAACAAGTTATACGATAATCAAGATAGAAATTAATACAACATAGAATATTTAAACAGCTTAATAATAAAAAAACAGAGGATCTATGGGGTATATCTACACTGGGGGACACCTATATAAATATACATTGTAAATAAACTGGCTTTAAAAAAAAAAGTAATTCAATTGAGTTTCTTGCCAGTTCTTCTCAATTGGATCTATATACCGAACTGGACGGTAGGGAAAAAATAAAATTATAATGTAAAAATTTGACGTTCATAAGCGGCTAAAATGTCCTACATGAATAAATGAATTTTGAATTTGAATCTGAAACCGCTACGAACTCATTCTAAGTGCAATCATCATGAATATTAAGTTTTATCTACAAAAAGATAAATACGGTACATACACCAAAATAACATATTTTACAATTTTTGTCTGTCTGTCTATTTGTTCCGGCTAATCTCTGAAATGGCTGGACCGATTATGACGGGACATTTATTATCAGGTAGCTGATGTAATCAGGAGTAACTTAGGCTACTTCTATTTTAGAGAAATAAAGTTAAATTCCACGCGGTCGAAATCTCGGGTACAACGTTTTTGTTTCACGTCTTAATATATACATTTTATTAGTTGATAATAAATTTATTTTTCTTTCTTCCTTTCTTTCTATTTCTGTTTCTTATTTCAGGTGAAATTACAGAAGTTTACGCGCGTTGAATGTTCGAAAGAGTACCCCACACAAAGACATCTAAAATTCGGGGTAAATTATACGACTCAGATTTGTTACGGAGACTACAAACAAAATAAGGATACGTGTCAGGTAAAATAATTTACCTAATAATAATAATAATAATAATCTCAGGACAATTCACACAGCGCCATCTGGACTCAAGTTAAGCTAACTAAAGCTTGTATTATGGGTACTAGACAACTGATAAAATACACAGATATTTGTTTTCGTAAAAAGATATTTTGTAAATAGAAAACATCCAGACCGATATAAACAATCATACATACATGATTCTGCATTCCGAATGAGCGGTAGAATGAAAAAACTTGACTATTCAAAAGTGTTTATATTAAGTTTATTTGAATAAAGATTATTTCTATTTCTATTTGTATTTCTACTCATGAATACAAATGTTTGTACCGTGCGAGGAATGGAACGAGCGACCATCGGAAGTAAAGCGGTGCGGTAGACTGCTAGACCATCGAGGTCGTCGTCTATGCATAATAATTTTTTTTTTCTTCATTCTCCCCAATATTACAATACTACGAAACGTTTTTTTTTTTTTTGTGAATGATAATGAAATGGTACACCCGCCTGCGCTAACGGTTTACGCTGGCGGGGCACCAGTGGAGGATGATAAGCTGAGCATGAGGTCAGGTCAGTTAGCCCATCGTGACAAATTCACCAGGAGTTTAACACGATGGTTTCCAGGGGGAACCGCGTGGAGGTCGACCTGACATGGTACATTGCTAGCAATGGGGTTATCAATCCACATTACTAACAATCCCCTTCCCCCAACGAGGGAGTGTTCTTGCAGCAACTATTTGCTACATTTACGCCTAAATATTGGATAAAAAAAGGATAAAATCAGTGATGAACGAACTGGCGGGGGGGGCAAGTCATTCCAAATTTTTGCTGCAGCATACTTAAAACAACCCCTAGTTCTTGTGAGCGTTTGAGAGGTGTTTTTTTTTGATAGATACAATTTTTGTTCACGTTCAAGAACAAAAATTGTATCTATCAAAAAAAAAATATCCGTTGTGTAGTACCCATTACACAAGTTCTGCTTAGTTTTGGACTAGATGGCGCTGTGTTAAATGTCCTGGGTTGTTATCATATAATATATGATAATTAATGTTGCCTCGTTCAAAATTTTCAGCTTTATCATCATTATATAGTATAAAACAAAGTCGCTGTCCATGTCTGTCCGTCCCTATGTTTGCTTAAAGCTATAAAACTACGCAACGGATTTTGAAGTGGTTTCTTTTAATAGATAGAGTGATTCGAGAGGAAGGTTTATATGTATAATACATGTACATCTGGGTGATGTCGGGGCGAGTCTAGTAAACTATAAGTGTGAGAAATTTCACACTCCCGTAAAAAGGGGCACAAAACTTTTGTTTCACGTATGTTTTTTTAAATGCAGGGTGACAGCGGTGGACCTCTGATCGCGGAGCATTCGAAGTTCCCTTGTCTACAGAGCATTGTGGGGATCACGTCGTTTGGAAAGCCGTGCGGCATGGGCGGACGGCCTGGTATATACACTCGAGTCGCGCCCTACGTTCCCTGGATCGAGAGTATTGTCTGGCCGTGTGATTAAACCATGTTAACAAAGTCCAAACTGTCATTATGACGGCCTCGGAGGACTAGAGGATTACCGATGGTCGCGGCTTCGATTCCTCTTACCGTGCAAACATTTTGTATCCAGTTTTAAATTTGATGCGGTCATTATTTATACGTATAATTAATCAATATAATTGTTGGCGACATTTATTCCTCATTTTTTATAGATATTTCTATTTTAAACCATATATTTTTTAATAACAATTTTTGACATATATTTTTTATTATATTGTTTTGCTACATTGTGTCATATACGCTACCACTAAATACATCTATAAGTTTAGTAAGTAATTTTATTTATATTACCCTATTTCACTGCCGTTGCCAGCCGTAATGGCCTCGCGAGCCTGCGGTCATTGCTCCACTAGTAATTGAGGAACTAAAACCCGAACACGCGTTAACATTTTTGCTAACCGAACATCCGGAAATGCCATCTCCGATCGTAGCGAATCACGATCATTTCGGTCGTTGGGTTCGGTTGGTTAGAGCAACCGCTCGTGCACATCATTGTGCTAAAATATTTCGGTCGCTTTTGAAATAACCTCCAAATTCAAAATTAAAGAGTGCTGCCTCTAAGGTCTCCTTCAAAGTTTTGAAACCTCTTTCGGCCACAGAAATCTTGGAGGAATCATTTAAACGCGAATTCTTGAGTCTTACAAGGGTGTTCCCCCAACTAATCCGAAAGGCACCGTTTATTTTGACCAACCACACACATTTATTTAAAATCAAATTTGGTAGAATAGAGTGACCACCAGCATACGATGTTGCAAAAGCAAATAGTGTAATCAGTGTTCGAAACTTAATCCGTGATTATGATTGTTTGTATCGATCTAATTGTATATTATGTGTGGCGATTCTACGGATAGCGCGCGGCAACACCGTTGGCGAATGACGTTAGGAGACGAAAAATAACAAGCCTGTGAGATTAAGACCTAATCGTTTCTGTTCTGATACGTTTATATATTTTATATATTATAATTAAACCATGCAATTATTGTAACTAACGCAAGAATATATGTACATAACCACCACTGGACTCGTTATTTCATTTATCTCCACCTGTCGCTGCCCGTACCAGACGAACACAAACATTTTTACATATATTTTTTATATACAATTTTTGACATATATTTTTTATTAAATTGTGACTAAATACATCTATAAGTTTATAAGTAATTTTATTTAATACGCAACCAATAATAATATGTAAAATGTATTTACTTATTTTGTATCCAAAAAAACATCTTTATTCATATCTATTATTGACAAGAAACTCACCTCGTATTCTTTTCAAATAATTGTTGTACATGTTTACAATACACACTGTTGATTGTGTTAAAGCTGCTTTCTGTTTGCTTTGGGAGTAGTAGAAATTTTGTACTTAAATTTAAATGAAACGACGTTGTGCGGTTGCTGTGTTAATGTGTCCAGGGTTACTGCGGTTTAGACCAACCACACACATTTATTTATCAGTAGTCTAGTACCCATAACACAAGCAAATAGTGTAATCTACTTAATCCGTGATTATGATTGTTTGTATCGATCTAATTGTATATTATGTGTGGCGATTCTACGGATAGCGCGCGGCAACACCGTTGCCTAGCAACGTTATGAGATGAAAAATAACAAGCCTATCAGATTGGGACCTAATCGTTTCTGTTCTGATACGTTTATATATTTTATATATTATAATTAAACCATGCAATTATTGTAACTAACGCAAGAATATAGATGGCGCTGTGTTAATTGTCCATCTGGGTGTATTTACAAAAGAATATATCTATATATTCATATCAGTAGTCTAGTACCCATAACACAAGCTCTACTTACCGTGGGACTAGATGGCGCTGTGTTAATTGTCCAGGGTTATTTATTTATTTATATCAGTAGTCTAGTACCCATAACACAAGCTCTACTTACCGTGGGACTAGATGGCGCAGTGTTAATTGTCCCGGGTTATTTATTTATTTATATCAGTTGTCTAGTACCCATAACACATGCTCTACTTACCGTGGGACTAGATGGCGCTGTGTTAATTGTCCAGGGTTATTTATATCAGTTGTCTAGTACCCATAACACATGCTCTACTTACCGTGGGACTAGATGGCGCTGTGTTAATTGTCCAGGGTTATTTATATCAGTTGTCTAGTACCCATAACACATGCTCTACTTACCGTGGGACTAGATGGCGCTGTGTTAATTGTCCAGGGTTATTTATATCAGTTGTCTAGTACCCATAACACATGCTCTACTTACCGTGGGACTAGATGGCGCAGTGTTAGTTGTCCAGGGTTATTTATTTATTTATATCAGTTGTCTAGTACGCATAACACAAGCTCTACTTAGCTTGGGACTAGATGGCGCTGTGTTAATTGTTTTGAGATATTATTACATATATACATATGAAAGTCATCATAGCAGACGTATTATTCCTACATGTTATATTTAAGGAAACTTGCAGTGATCCGGAAACATAAATACTTTGAAACATGTAAATTGTAAGACAATATATGGAACGAATAAAAACATATCGAAATTTGATGTTTCATTTTATTATGATTTTTACAATAATAAACCTACCTGTAATATTAATACAGTGCATTCTCAATCAGAAGGGTACAAGTAAATATTCTTTTTTTTTTATTTATTACTATTTTACGGCTCTGGATTTCACATCTTATAATTTTCACTCGTCACAAATGTTGATTTGAGGTCGTTATCATTTATTTTTTCGTCCGGTTATATTATTAAAATGATTATGCGTTCTATAAGTCCTCCTATAATTTTACTACTACTACTACCTACTACCGTCCAGATACATGTTAGCCTAAGTGACTGAAGTGACTGTACGAAGTGAACATTACAGAATTAGAGAGAAGTCCTTAGAACTCATTGGATCATATCTGTGCGATAGAATTCAAGTAGTAGACATTAAAGGAAGCAAATCTAAGGTGTCATATATAAAAATGGGTGTACCCCAGGGTTCTGTCCTCGGCCCATTTCTTTTTCTTGTTTACATAAACGACTTACCATACCAGTTTCAAAACATACTTGACATTGTATTGTTTGCTGATGACACATCACTTATTTTCAAAGTGAAAAGAAATTCAAAGGATTTTAGTAATATAAATAATGCTTTTGAGGTGAGAATGATGAAGAACGGGAATGAAGATTGATGAATGATGGATGAAAGTGAATGAAGATTGAAATAGAAATAGAAATAGAAATCATCTTTATTCAAATAAACTCATTACAAGCACTTTTGAATAGTCATATTTTGATTCTACCACTCATTCGGAATGCAGATTCATCACAAGAAGAATGAGCAAGAAACTTGTGTGTTACTCTTTTTAATGTCTTTTTAGATTTTTTTTTTATATAAATAATTACAGTATAATAAGTTAGAGGCATGCGATAATCAATATAGAAGTCGCTACGCACTCATTATTAATGTAATCAGATAATATTGTCAGTGCTATAGATTTAAAGTTTTTCTATAAAAACATTATTATCGTTAACGAATTCTTCAATTTTATAGTAAGCTTTTTTGCAAAGGTACTGTTTTATTTGACATTTAAATCTTTTTTCTGGCAGATTTATAACAGACTCTGGTATTTTATTGTAAAACCTTACGCAATTGCCATAAAACGAATTACTAACTTTAGCCAAACGACATTTAGGTAAAATCAGTTTGTTATTGTTACGTAAGCTTTTATTAGTGCAATCACTAACTCTTTTGAAACTGTCTATATTCCTTCTGGCATAGATGATATTTTCATAAATGTATTGAGAAGCAACGGTGAGGATATTTGATTCCTTAAAACACTCTCGCAATGACTCCCTGGAACCCATACCATAAATGGAGCGAATGGCCCTCTTTTGTAAAGTAAATATTGTATTTATATCAGCTGCTTTGCCCCATAACAAAATACCATACGACATAATGCTATGAAAATAGCTAAAATGGACAAGTTTAGCCATTGCCACGTCTGTTAATTGTCTGATTCTTCTTACCGCATAAGCAGCAGAACTAAGTCGACTCGCCAATTTAGTCATATGAGCACCCCATTGCATGAATGATGAATGATGATGATGATGATGATGATGTATGATGAGTGATTGAAGATGAATGACGAATGATGAATGAGAATGATGAATGAGATTTCATTCTCATTCATTTCATTCAAGTCGTTCATTTCGTTCATTCCGTTCATTTCGTTCATTTCGTTCATTTCGTTCATTTCGTTCAGTCTTATTCAATCATCCTCTTCCATAAATCTCAATAATCATTCTTAGTCATCATTCTTATTCATCATTCTCATTCTCATTCATGATTCTCATTCAACACTCTCATTCTTCAGTCTCATTATCATTCTCATTCATCATTCATCGTTCATCATTCATCATTCAACATTCATCATTCGTCATTCACCATTCACCATTCTCATTCATGATTCTCATTCATCACTCCCATTATTCAGTCTCATTCATCATTCATCATTAATCATTCATAATTCATCATTCATCATTCATTATTAATCATTCATCATTCATCATTAATCATTCATCATTAATCATTCATCATTAATCATTAATCATTTATCATTCATCATTCATCATTCATCATTCATCATTCATCATTCATCAGTCATCATTCATCATTCATCATTCATCATTCATCATTCATCATTCATCATTCATCATTCATCATTCATCATTCATCATTCATCATTCATCATTCATCATTCTCATTCGTCAGTCTTATTCAATCATCCTCTTCCATAAATCTCAATAATCATTCTTAGTCATCATTCTTATTCTTCGTTCTCATATATATTTTTTCATTCTCATAATTCACGAATTGATGAAATGATGAAATGAATGAAATGAATGAAATGAATGAAATGAATGAAGTGAATGAAATGAATGAAATGAATGAAGTGAATGAAATGAATGAAATGAATGAAATGAATGAAATGAATGAAATGAATGAAGTGAATGAAATGAATGAAATGAATGAAATGAATGAAATGAATGAAATGAATGAAATGAATGAAATGAATGAAATGAATGAAATGAATGAAATGAATGAAATGAATGAAATGAATGGAATGAATGAAATGAATGGAATGAATGGAATGAACGAAATGAACGAAATGAACGAAATGAACGAAATGAACGAAATGAATGAAATGAATGAAATGAATGAGAATGATGAAATCTCATTCATCATTCTCATTCATCACTATTTATTCACATTTTTCTTCATTCCCATTCACCAGTCTCATTCATCATTCGCATTAACTGTCACCATTCTCATTCGTCAGTCTTATTCAATCATCATAATAATTCATAATTCATCATTCCCATTCTTCGTCATTCTCATTCATCATTCATCATTCACCATTCATCATTCATCATTCATCATTCATCATTCATCATTCATCATTCATCATTCATCATTCATCATTCATCATTCATCATTCATCATTCATCATTCATCATTCATCATTCATCTTTCATCTTTCATCTTTCATCATTCATCATTCGTCATTCGTCATTCATCATTCATCATTCATCATACATTATTCATCCTTCATCATTCGTCATTCATCATTCTTCATTCATCGTTCATCATCATCATTCATCATTCATCATTTTTCATTCATCATTCATCATTCTCATTCATCATTCTCATTCTTCATCATTCTCATTCTTCGTCATTCTCATTCTACGTAATTCTCAATCATCATTCCCATTCTTCGTCATTCTCATTCATCATTCTCATTCTTTATTCCCATTCTTCATCATTCTCATTCATCATTCTTTATTCCCATTCTTCTTCATTATTCATTTCATTCATTTCGTTCATTTCATTCATTTCATTCATTTCATTCATTTCGTTCATTTCGTTCATTTCGTTCATTTCGTTCATTTCGTTCATTTCGTTCATTTCGTTCATTTCGTTCATTTCGTTCATTTCGTTCATTTCGTTCATTTCGTTCATTTCGTTCATTTCGTTCATTTCGTTCATATCGTTCATTTCGTTCATTTCGTTCATTTCGTTCATTTCGTTCATTTCGTTCATTTCGTTCATTTCGTTCATTTCGTTCATTTCGTTCATTTCGTTCATTTCGTTCATTTCGTTCATTTTGTTCATTTCGTTCATTTCGTTCATTTCGTTCATTTCGTTCATTTCGTTCATTTCGTTCATTTCGTTCATTTCATTCATTTCATTCATTTCATTCATTTCATTCATTTCATTCATTTCATTCATTTCATTCATTTCATTCATTTCATTCATTTCATTCATTTCATTAATTTCATTCATTTCATTCATTTCATTCATTTCATTAATTTCATTCATTTCATTAATTTCATTCATTTCATTCATTTCATTCATTTCATTCATTTCATTCATTTCATTCATTTCATTCATTTCATTCATTTCATTCATTTCATTCATTTCATTCATTTCATTCATTCCATCATTTCATTCATTGCATTCAATTCATTCATTTCATTCATTTCATTCGTTTCATTCATTTCATTCATTTCATCAATTCGTCATTTCGAATGATAACAAGTTTGTCTCTCTTATGTAGCATTTTTTTGTCAGGACAATTCACACAGCGCTGTCTAGACCCAAGTTAAGGTAGATACAGCAGCCACATATAAATGGGGCTGCTAGATAACTGATACGAACATATAGATACATATTTTTTCGTAAAAACATACATATTATACATAGAGAACACCCGGACCGATACAAACAATCATAGAATAGAATAGAATAGAAAATCATTTATTCAAATAAACTTAATGTAAGCTCTTTTGAACAGTCAACAATTTTTTTTAACTCTACCGCTTATTCGGAAAGCTGTTTCATCACAAGAAACTTGTGTGTTGCTTTTTTCTTATCATTCTCATTCTTCAATTTCATTCTTCATTCTCATTCTTCATTCCCATTCTTCAATAGAAAATTGAAGAATCAAATCTCATCTCAATCTCATTCTTCATTATCATACTTCATTCATGATTCTCATTCTTCATTCTCATTCGTGAATCTCATTCATGATTCTCATACTTCGAATGATGAAGAATGAGACTGAAGAATGAGAATGACGAAGAATGGGAATGATGATTGAGAATGACGTAGAATGAGAATGAAGAATGAGAATGATGAAGAATGAGACTGATGAAGGAGAATGATGAATGAGAATGCTGAAGAATGAGTCTGGAGAATGAGTATGATGAATGAGAATGATGAAGAATGAGACTGATGAATAATGAGACTGATGAATTAGAATGCTGAAGAATGAGACTGAAGAATGAGAATGATGAAGAATGAGACTGAAGAATGAGAATGATGAAGAATGGGAATGATGAATGAGAATGACGTAGAATGAGAATGACGAGGAATGAGACTGATGAATAATGAGACTGATGAATTAGAATGCTGAAGAATGAGACTGAAGAATGAGAATGATGAAGAATGAGACTGAAGAATGAGAATGATGAATGAGAATGACGAAGAATGGGAATGATGATTGAGAATGACGTAGAATGAGAATGACGAAGAATGAGAATGATGAAGAATGAGAATGATGAATGAGAAAGCTGAAGAATGAGACTGAAGAATGAGAATCATGAAGAATGAGACTGAAGAATGAGAATGATGAATGAGAATGACGAAGAATGGGAATGATGAATGAGAATGATGAATGAGAATGATGAAGAATGAGACTGATGAATAATGAGACTGATGAATTAGAATGCTGAAGAATGAGACTGAAGAATGAGAATGATGAATGAGAATGATGAAGAATGAGACTGATGAATTAGAATGCTGAAGAATGAGAATGATGAAGAATGAGACTGAAGAATGAGAATGACGAAGAATGGGAATGATGATTGAGAATGATGAATGATGAATTATTATGACGATTGAATAAGACTGACGAATGAGAATGGTGACAGTTAATGCGAATGATGAATAAGAATGACGAAGAATGGGAATGATGAATGAGAATGACGTAGAATGAGAATGACGAAGAATGAGAATGATGAAGAATGAGAATGATGAATGAGAACGCTGAAGAATGAGACTGAAGAATGAGAATCATGAAGAATGAGACTGAAGAATGAGAATGATGAATGAGAATGATGAAGAATGAGACTGATAAATAATGAGACTGATGAATTAGAATGCTGAAGAATGAGACTGAAGAATGAGAATGATGAATGAGAATGACGAAGAATGGGAATGATGATTGAGAATGACGTATGATGAAGAATGAGACTGAAGAATGAGAATGATGAATGAGAATGACGAAGAATGGGAATGATGAATGAGAATGATGAATGATGAATTATTATGATGATTGAATAAGACTGACGAATGAGAATGGTGACAGTTAATGCGAATGATGAATGAGACTGGTGAATGGGAATGAAGAAAAATGTGAATAAATAGTGATGAATGAGAATGATGAATGAGATTTCATCATTCTCATTCATTTTATTCATTTCGTTCATTTCGTTCATTAAGTTCATTTCATTCATTTCATTCATTTCATTCATTTCATTCATTTCATTCATTTCATTCGTTTCATTCGTTTCATTCGTTTCATTCGTTTCATTCGTTTCATTCGTTTCATTCGTTTCATTCGTTTCATTCGTTTCATTCGTTTCATTCGTTTCATTCATTTCATTCGTTTCATTCATTTCATTCATTTCATTAATTTCATTCGTTTCATTCATGTTGTGTTCTCTATATATAATAGGTATGTTTTTACGAAAAAAATATGTATCTATATGTTCGTATCAGTTATCTAGCAGCCCCATTTATATGTGGCTGCTGTATCTACCTTAACTTGGGTCTAGACAGCGCTGTGTGAATTGTCCTGACAAAAAAATGCTACATAAGAGAGACAAACTTATTATCATTCGAAATGAATGAAATGACGAATTGAATGAAATGTATAAAATATGAGAATGAAGAAATATTTATGAACGAAGAATAAGAATGATAATGAGATATATGAGAACGAAGAATGAATGTTGAATGATAAATGATGAATGATAAGTGATGGGAATAAAGAATGATGAATGAGAATGATGAAAAATGGGAATAAAAAATGAGAATGATGAATGAAATTGATGAATGAGAATGCTGAAGAATGAGACTGAAGAATGAGAATCATGAAGAATGAGACTGAAGAATGAGAATGATGAATTAGAATGCTGAAGAATGAGACTGAAGAATGAGAATGATGAAGAATGAGACTGAAGAATGAGAATGATGAATGAGAATGATGAAGAATGAGAATGAGTATGAAGAAGAATGAGAATGCAGAATTAATTGAATTTGATTAATGTGAATGAAGAATGGGACTGATGAATGCGAATGATGAATGATGAATGATGAATGATGAATGATGAATGATGAATGATGAACGATGAATGATGAATGAGATAAAGACTGAAGAATGGGAATGATGAATGAGAATGACGAAGAATGGGAATGATGAATGAGAATGACGTAGAATGAGAATGATGAATGAGAATGATGAAGAATGAGTATGAAGAAGAATGAGAATGCTAATGAAGAAGAATGAATTAGTGTGAATGAAGAATGGGACTGATGAATGCGAATGATGAATGATGAATGATGAATGAACGTAGAATGAGAATGACGAAGAATGAGAATGATGAAGAATGAGAATGATGAATGAGAATAATGAAGAATGGGAGTGATGAATGATAATGATTAAGGTGAATGGTGAATGGTGAATTTTGAATAATGAATGATGAATGATGAATGATGAACGATGAATTTCATTTCATTCATTTCATTCATTTCATTCATTTCATTCATTTCATTCATTTCATTCATTTCATTCATTTCATTCATTTCATTCATTTCATTCATTTCATTCATTTCATTCATTTCATTCATTTCATTCATTTCATTCATTTCATTCATTTCATTCATTTCATTCATTTCATTCATTTCATTCATTTCATTCATTTCATTCATTTCATTCATTTCATTCATT
The DNA here is from genome assembly GCF_030625045.1 of Achroia grisella. Taxonomy (NCBI): domain Eukaryota; kingdom Metazoa; phylum Arthropoda; class Insecta; order Lepidoptera; family Pyralidae; genus Achroia; species Achroia grisella. Next base: position 841,806 of record NW_026713015.1, read on the forward strand.
TCATTCATTTCATTCATTTCATTCATTTCATTCATTTCATTCATTTCATTCATTTCATTCATTTCATTCATTTCATTCATTTCATTCATTTCATTCATTTCATTCATTTCATTCATTTCATTCATTTAATTCATTTAATTCATTTCATTCATTTCATTCATTTCATTCATTTCATTCATTTCATTCATTTCATTCATTTCATTCATTTCATTCATTTCATTCATTTAATTCATTTCATTCATTTCATTCATTTCATTCATTTCATTCATTTCATTCATTTCATTCATTTAATTCATTTCATTCATTTCATTCATTTCATTCATTTCATTCATTTCATTCATTTCATTCATTTCATTCATTTCATTCATTTCATTCATTTCATTCATTTCATTCATTTCATTCATTTCATTCATTTCATTCATTTCATTCATTTCATTCATTTCATTCATTTCATTCATTTCATTCATTTCATTCATTTCATTCATTTCATTCATTTCATTCATTTCATTCATTTCATTCATTTCATTCATTTCATTCATTTCATTCATTTCATTCATTTCATTCATTTCATTCATTTCATTCATTTCATTCATTTCATTCATTTCGTTCATTTCATTCATTTCATTCATCATCTTATTTAATTTTTTGAAATGATAAAGCATTAATCCTTTGAAATGATAAAGCACGATGTGTTACGGTTTACAAATTCAAATTCAAAAATCATAGATTAGCATCATTAGTTTTAGAATAGTCCGAAAAATAATATAATATATATATATAATATAATATATAATAGAAAACACCCAGACCGATACAAACAATCATACTCATGGAATACAAATATTTGTACCGTGTAATCGAGCCCGCGACCATAGCAAGTAAGGCGGTGAGCTATACCACTACACCACCGAGGTAGTATATAGTCTAAATATTCAAATTCAAATTCAAATATCATTTATTCATGTAGGACATTTTAGCCGCTTATGAACGTCAAGTTTTTAGATTATAATTTTTTTATGTTACCGTCCAGATATATTTTTATGTACATAGGCGACGGTTATCATTACACAGACCGTTTCTACCATTCTACCAGCCTTTATATAAACAAATATTTACACTAATAAAAACTTTCGTAATAATAACAAACGGATTTTACCGAAATACCGTTTAACTGTAGTTAGTAATTCTTTTAATAGCAATTGAGTAAGGTTTTACAACCAACTACCAGAGTCTGTTCTAAATCTGCCTGAAAAAAAACTTATTACAAAATTGAAGAGTTTGTAAATGATAATAATGTTTTTGTAGAAAAAACTTAAAATTCATTGCGCTGACAATATTATCTGATTGCACTAATGAGTGCGTAGCGTTTTCTTTCGCATGCCTCTTACTTGTTATTGTGTAATTATTAATTTAAAATAACATCTATTCAAAAGAGCAACACACAAATTTCTTGCTTATTCTTCTTGTGATGAATCTGCGTTCCTAAAGAGTGGTAGAATAAAAAATATGGCTATTAAAAGTGCTCGTATTGAGTTTATTTGAATAAAGATTATTTCTATTTTTCTGTTTGAAAATTATCAAAAATTATTATTTTTTTTATATTAAGTATATTGCTGAGTTTATTTGAATAAAGATTATTTATATTCTATTCAAAAGAATTGGCGCGAAATTGCCGCCATTTTTTCGGCCATTTTGGCCGCCTTTTTTTTCGATATATTTTCCGCTCCTTCAAACCAAGAGCGATTACTATTAAGACGATAAACATAGCAATACATTTATCTGCGTCACTTTATTATTATTGACCATTCTACTCGTATTTAAATAAATAAAATTTCGGCGCGAATTGCCGCCATTTTTTCGGCCATTTTGGCCGCCTTTTTTTTCGATATATTTTCCGCTCCTTCAAACCAAGAGCGATTACTATTAAGACGATAAACATAGCAATACATTTATCTGCGTCACTTTATTATTATTGACCATTCTACACGTATTTAAATAAATAAAATTTTGGCGCGAATTGCCGCCATTTTTTCTGTTCGTTCAAACGAAGAACGATAACTAGTAAGACGCATATTAACACTTAAAATTAGCTATTAGGTATGCATTAGTCTCCGTCACTTTATTATTATTTACCATTCTACACGTATTTAAATAAATAAAATTTTGGCGCGAAATTCCGCCATTTTTGCTGCCATTTTGGCCGCCATTTTTTCCGCTCGTTCAAACCAAGAGCGATAACTATTAAGGCGCGTATTAGCACATAAACATAGCTTATGCATTAGTTTCTCATTGAGTAAATGAATATGGTCATTCAATGGTCTTTTAATACAGAAGCTTTTAGGTTTCGATCATATAACGAGCCTTCTGAGATTGCGTTGTTTGTGTACGCTGATTAAAGCATTTTTTTTTTATAGTATAGGGGACAATTTTTTTTTTTTTCGGATTTCTCTAATGCTGTTGGCCGTAGCTGGCCTTTACAGCTTCACCGGACGTTATGGGGCGAGTGCAGATGGCACTCCAAACCCGCGGAAGGACTTGGCGGCTGAAGGCCAACTCCTGCCCGACGGATACGACTTTAATCTGAGGGCACCACTAAGGGTTCGAACCTCGGCTCAGGCCGTCGTAATATCGATCCTCGTTTGAATTGGACGGGGGATCGATCGGAGGGGCAGGGGACAAATGAGCTTGCGGTTCACCTGATGGTAAGTGATTGTCTTGAAATGTACCATGTCCAATCCTGATGGTGAGTGGTAACTGTAGCTTATATACAAGAGCAGCACTAGGGAGTTCTAAATATTATGTGACACCTGTGATACGGCTCATGAGTTCTCATTCTGTAGAGAGAGGTATACGCTTTATGCTTGTAAAATATCTGGCTTTTTGCGCTCTGCACCCGAAAAACACAGCTTAATAAGCTCTGCGGCTGAAATATGTTAGGGAAGGGGGCAATTGTTAGTTATGTGGGCTGTTGACCCCTTTTCTACTAATGTACCAGTTGACCTCCACGCGGTTCCCCCTGGAAACCATCACAATAAATCCTCGTGGATTTGTCACGTGAAAATGTGAAATAAAAATAATCTAATTTAGTTAAGTGTTAATTTAGTTAACCTATATTGTTATTGCTAGAATAGAATAGAATAGAATAGAAAATTCTATATTAATATTCCATTAAAGCACTTTCAGAAAGTCATTACTTTTTTTAATCTACCGCTCATTCGGAAAGCTGTCTCATCACAAGAAGAACGAGCTGGAAACTTGCATGTTGCTCTTTTAACTGATTATTATAACTTTACATTTTTAATATATGTATAATGTAAATATAAACTACTAATTAGTTCTAATTCATTAGAGTCTAAATATTAAATACACAACCGTTAAGTCACTAAATAAGAGTAAATCAGTCGTAGTGATTAGAGCAGACCAGTCTCTATAAGCAGCACTTGTTCACGAATATAGATGGAGCTAGAGTTAGAGTTAGCAAGAGCAAGTTAGTTTCACGACTTAGATGATCTAGCGGTTAAGCATCTTACATTCGATGATCACGGGTTCGATTCCTCGCACGGCACAAACATTTTATTCATGAGTATGATTGTTTTGAGTGTGTTCTATGTCTATTATATATGTATTTACAAAAAAATATATCTATGTATTTATCAGTTGTCTAGTACTCGTAACACAAGCTTTATTGTAAATATATTCATTCAATTTAAAAGATTATTTAGGTTATAGCTTAACTTGGGTTTAGATGGCGCTGTGTTAATTGTTCAGGGTTATTTACATATTATTTAGCTAAAATTTTTAAAACTACGCAACGGAATTTGAACCTTATTTTTTAATAGATAGAGTGGTTTATATGTGTACGTATAAACTAACTATCCTCTTTATTTATAAAATACCAAGGTTTATATATACACATTTTTTTATTTTATTTTTTTATCTTCACATAGACCCAAGTTAAGCTAGCTAAAGCTTGTGTTATGGGTACTAGATAACTGATACAAATACATAGATATATTAAATAACCCTGGACAATTAACACAGCGCCATCTAGACCCAAGTTAAGCTAGCTAAAGCTTGTGTTATGGGTACTAGATAACTGATACAAATACATAGATATATTAAATAACCCTGGACAATTAACACAGCGCCATCTAGACCCAACAAATACATAGATTTTTTTTTCGTAAATAGATACTTATTATACATAGAAAACACCCAGACCGATACATGCAGATGGCACTCCAAACACTGGAAAAGGACGCGGAAGGCCAACTCCTGCCCGGCGGATTCCTGCCGTAATATCGATCCTCGTTTGATTACGATCGATCGGAGGGACAGGGGACAAACAATCATACTCATGAATACAAATGTTTGTGCCGTGCGAGGAATTGCACCCGCGACCATTAGAAGTAAAGCAGTGTGCTAAATCGCTAAACATCCGAGGCCGTCAAATTAAAAAGCTAAGGGTATAGATTAGAAGAACTTACCCCAACTCATGACAAAATCGGAAGATATTATTATTAATAATTGTTATTTAAATTTATTATTTATAAAATATATTTAGAATTTGATTTCATTCAAAATGGCAAACGTCATCAGAATCTATGATTGACAGATATCAATAAAAAAAATATAAATCTATTTTTTTTTCCATATTCGTCCATCTTCTTTTCAGTGATGGAACAGGCAAAGATCCTTAGACCGTACAGCCTAGTCTACTTTTAAACTTCTTCATATTTGAACAAGTGATGAGGCCAAAGGCCAATTCTTATGTATGTTTATTTATTATGTTTTCATTCGTGTTCAAAATTTAAGTCTCATCCGTAGTCCATATCTAATTCAATCATCAATTATTTAAAGTTCTATCGATATAAAAGTAACGTATAAATATATAGGTATATATATATTTCAAAATTCAAAATATCTTTATTCGTGTAGGTCTATTACAGACTCTTATGATATGTCACATCTACCGTCAGTTCGGATTGATGTTGAGATGAGAAGAACTGACAAAAAACTCAGCTCGTATTTTTTTTTTAATGTTGTACATATTTACAATAATACTATTTCATTTAAATTCAAATTTGGGAGAATAGAGTGACCACCAGCATATGCTATATAAAAAAAATAAAAAATCTAATCAGTGTTCGCAACCTGAACAGACCAGTCCCCACAAGCAGCACCCGTTCACGAGTATGACGGATGAGCCAGCCATCATTGCACTCAATCATATTAGAGGGAGCACAACGTCCGACCCACCACGCCGCCACAAGTTTGAACTTTATAGCGAGCATGACTGTTTCAAGTTACTCCACTACGTCATTTATATTATTTACAGCATAAACTGTAGTTTCAAAATTAGTTTTTACATTTTTTTTTCCCATATTCGTCCATCTCCTTTTCAATGATGGAACAGGCAAAGATCCTTAGACCGTACAGCCTAGTCTACGTTTAAACTTCTTTATATTTGTATAAGTGATGAGGCCAAAGGCCTCTTTTTGATTATCTTTCTTGTTCATACATAAGAAATGTATGAACAAAAAAGATAATCAAAGTTAGCTATGGTCTGTACGGTCTAAGGATCTTTGCCTGTTCCATAATTGAAAACGAGATGAAAAAAAATAGTATAAAAAATAGAATAAAATAGTAGAAAATAGTAATAATTTTATTGTGTATTTATTTATTTTAGGTAATCAACAGCTTATACAATTTATAGACTATATATAGTATTACCACAGATAATATATGGTATTACATAGTTAGTAAAGCCCATAACAGATACCTCATGAATTTATCTTTAATATTAAAGTTATTGTCATAGGAAGACGTAGCGTGGGAAGGCCTCCAGCAAGGTGGACCGACGATCTGGTCAAGATCGCTGGAAGGCATTAGATGCGAGCAGCGCAGGACCGATCGTCGTGGAGATCTTTGAGGGAGGCCTATGTCCAGCAGTGGACGTCTTCCGGGCTCCGATGATGATGATGATGAATAAAGTTATATTTAAATTGGTTGTTTAAAAACAATACAGTTAAACATTTAAACAGGTCAGAGCCAAAGATAAAGAAATAAAGAACAGATACGAGAGATAACAAATTTAAGAATAGTTCCTGTAGATGATAATATTACTGGTATTATTTTAACTGTATCTTTGTGCTATTTATTATTATTATTATTATTTTCAATGTTGTCTTATTTTCTCAGATTTTGTTGATTTTTTACTATTATTATTATTATATCTGGCCGCTAATAAAGCAAACTTTCTTTGAAATAAAAAGAAGAAAAAAGAAAATGGACGTGTCTGTTTTTTTGTCATTTGGACATCTGCTTGGACCAAGTGTTGGATCGTTCTTTAACAGTGCTCTGGATTGAACTGCAGGTCAGTGGGTACCGGCTGATACAGTAAACATTAACTATACATATAAATAAAATTGGAGTGTCTGTTTGTAATATCGAAATAACTTTTTTACTACATGCATATGAATATAAATACGGTACATACATAAAATTTTTTTTTTAATTTTTGTCTGTATATTGTTCAGGCTAATCTCTGAAATGGTTGGACCGATTTTGACGGGACTTTTTTTGGCAGGTAGCCGATGTAATGAGGAGTAACTTAGGCAACTTTTATTTTAGAAAAATAAAGTTTAAAACAAAATAAATTCCACGCGGTCATCCATAAAAAAAGTGTACCATTTACCATCTGGTGAACAGTGAGCTCGTAAAGTAAAGTCGAGTAAAGTCCTCGAGTGGCGACCACGGACCGGAAGACGCAGCGTGGGAGGGCCTCCAGCAAGGTGGACCGACGATCTGGTCAAGATCGCTGGAAGGCATTGGATGCGAGCAGCGCAGGACCGATCGTCGTGGAGATCGTTGGGGGAGGCCTATGTCCAGCAGTGGACGTCTTCCGGGCTGCGATGATGATGATGATGATGAACAGTGAGCTTGTTTACCATTTCAGTTAGTTCCACGCGCCAAATAAACAAGTAAGGAAATTTTAATATTTTTATATAATAGTTTAAAATAATAAATCCTAAACTGAATATAGTAATCAACTCATGTCAGTCGCAGTGACCGCGAGCTGATGAAAGAAAATAACGAAATATCGCTAGCGTGTGCATATTTAAAATGAGTATTTCATTTTATATATTTTAATATTGTGCAAGTTTAATAACAGAGTGTATAGACTAGGCAAAAGCTGTGGTTTTGCTTCAGTCACTATAGTAATTTATCTGTACATATAAATAAAATTGGAGTGTCTGTTTGTGATATTGAAATAACAGTTTATTTCTACATGGGGGCCGTTCAAGTATTACGTAAGCACTATCGGGGGGCGGGGGCTCTTTTCTTTGCTTATTTTGGATGACATGGGGGTGGGGGAGTCTGTATGATGATTACGTCATCGGTCGTAATTTACTTTTTTTTACACGAATGGCAACCCCTCACATTGTCTTTGTTAAAAAAAACAATACATTAATTGAGAAATATTTACGTAAGCATGGGGGAGGGGTAAGAGCTTTGCTTACTTTTGCTGACAAGGGGGATGGGGGTAAATAATTGTGATTAATCTGCTTACGTCATACTTGAACAGCCCCATGAATGTGAATATAAATACGGTACATACACCATAATAATAATTTTTGCAATTTTTGGCTGTCGTGTCTGTTTGTTCCAGCTAATCTCTGAAATGGCTGGACCGATTTTGACGGAACTATTTTTGGCAGATAGCTGATGTAATAAGGAGTAACTTACGCTACTTTTATTTTAGAAAAATTTCATTATTTTAGAAAATTAAAGTTAAATTCCATGCGGACGAAGTCGCACAGAGCCATCTAGACCCAAGTTAAGCTAGCTAGAGCTTGTGTTTTAGGTACTAGATAACTGATACAAATACATAGATATATATTCTTTTGTAATTACATACATATTATACATAGAAAACACCCAGACCGATACAAACAATCATACTCATGAATACAAAATATTTGTGCCGTGCGAGGAATCGAACCCGCGACCATCTGAAGTAAGACGGTGTATTAAACCACTAGACAACCGAGGCCGTCGATTTTAATTGAATACGGTGCTTTTACAATTAAATAATATTTAATAAGAAGAAGGAGAGGGGAAAGAGGATTGTAGGTAATGTGGACTGAGGAAATAGAAATAGAAATAATCTTTATTCAAATAAACTTAATATAAGCACTTTTGAATAGTCAAGTTTTTTTATTCTACCGCTTATTCGGAATGCAGATTCATCACAAGAAGAATAAACAAGAAACTTGTGTGTTGCTCTTTTAAATAAATATTGATTTACTTATATTTAATTAACAACAAGAATTAGGCATGCTACAATCGACATACATACCGCTACGCACTTAATCTCTGTTCAATCAGATAACATTGTCAGCGCTATGAATTTTAAGTTAGATATTTTCTACAAAAACATTATTATCATTTATAAATTCTTCAATTTTATAATAAGCTTTTTTACAAAGAAAATATTTTATGACACATTTAAATCTTTTTTTCTGGCAAATTGAGTACAGACTCTGGGAGTTTGTTGTAAAACATTACGCAATTTCCATAAAACGAATTACTGACTTTCGTCAAACGGCACTTAGGTAAAACTACTTTGTTGACATTACGTAATCTTTTATTAGTGTAATTAGCTACTTTTTTAAAACTGACAATGTTTTTCCTGGCATACATAATGTTTTCGTAGATGTATTGAGAAGCAACGGTGAGTATATTTGATTCTTTAAAACATTCATGCAAAGACTCCCTGGAACCCATACCGTAAATGGAGCGGATTGCAAAATAAATATTGTATTTATATCAGCTGCTTTGCCCCATAATAAAATACCGTATGACATAATGCTATGAAAATAGCTAAAATACAAGAGTTTAGTTGATTGATGAAGCATCCTCAAGGTTATCCCTGGAAACCATCGTGATAAATTCTTGGTGATTTGTCATGATGGACTAACTGACCTGACCTCATGTTCATCTTATCATCATTCACTGGTGCCCCGCCAGCGTAAACCGTTAGCGCAGGCGGGTGAACCATTTCATGATCATCCATAAAAAAAAAACCTGACCTCATGCTCATCTTATCATGAGTGCCCCGCCAGCCTGAACCATTTCATGATCATCGTTCATCTTATCATCATTCACTGGTGCCCCGCCAGCGGAAACCGTTAGCGGCGACGGGTGAAGCATTTCATGATCAACCATAAAAAAAACTGACCTGACCTCATGCTCATCTTATCATCCTCCACTAGTGCCCCGCCAGCGTAAACCGTTAGCCCAGGTGGGTGAACCATTTCATGATCATCCATTAAAAAAACTGATCTGACCTCATGCTCATCTTATCATCCTCCACTGGTGCCCCGCCAGCATAAACCGTTAACCCACGCGAGCGTACCATTGCGTCACCATTCATTAAAAAAAATATATTGCCATAGACAAGAAACTACCATTACCACAGACTAAATGACGCGTCAAATTTACTCATAACAATATGAATTGGGCAGTACACTATCAGAAATTGATGTAGTGATGTGACAATGTGATATATCATGCAATCATGCGAGACATTGATACTGTAAGAGATCTATATGAGTTTTGACTAGATGGCGACACTTTATATCACAGATTTGGTGTGTATGATGTGATTGACATATTGGAATTTGGTGGTGAAAAATTATGTGGTAATTTTACACCACACTTGCTCGTAAAGTGGATTTAATATTACCGGATTTCTATCTATACATATAAATAAAATTGGAGCGTCTGTTTGTAATATTGAAATAACCGTTTTTTACTACATGCATATGAATTCGACAGCCTCGGTGGTCGGTTTGGTCTATCCGATGGTTTAGCACGGAACAAGTTTTCTATGTATAATATGTATTTATTTACAAAGATTAATGTATTTAATTAAATGATATATTAATAAATTAATGTATATAATATAAAGACTATCCGATGGTCTGTCGGGTTCGATTCCTCGCACGCACAAACATTTGTATTCGTATGATTGTTTGTCTCCGTCTGGGTGTTTTATATGTATAATATGTATGTAACAAAAAAATATATATCATGTCAATAACACAAGCTTTTTTTTTCTAGATTACTATTTTATTATTATTATATAGATTTAGATTATTCTGTTGTCAGATTTTTTTATATACTACGATGGTGGCAATCAAGCATACGGCCCATCTGATGGTAAATGGTTACCGTAGCCTATGAACGCTTGAAACACCAGGGTTATCAGATTGTAGATACTATATGAGCAATGTCTGATTTTATTACAAGAACATTTAAGTAAAAGTAACATTGAAAATTGTTAAATTGTTTTCTAAAGTTGATAGATAAAGCAAACGTTACTAGTCTACAGCAGTGAACGCTCGGTGTTACCAGATTGGATGCTATTCCCACCAAATTGTAGAGAATTTTGTGACTATAGGTAAATTTGGGGGAACATTAGTTTGAAGGAAATTTTGGGTAATACATGTTTGGACGATCATTTGCTAGAAAAAGAAAACAAGAATAGGAAGTTTGGTCTAAAAAAAACTTGGTTTTTTATGAATTCAAATTTTTTGTGAAAACGAAATAGTCCAATCAATGGCTGTAACCAGAACAGACCGGTCCTCACAAGCAGCACCCGTTCACGAGAATGACGTATGTCATTCGTCTCTATCCTGTACTTTCGGACTTATACAACCCTTCAACTTAAACAAATTTAAAGAAAATTGCTAGGCAGCTTAAAAATGCAAAATTTAAGGGAAATCATAACGATCTTCTGGCAACACCGAGAACGCTATTAGAGCGTCTTGTTTTTCTGGCAACTTAGTTTTTAAGACTTTGATGTTGACTCTCTTTTGTAACTTAACCAGTAAATAGTGGACGTTGGACAAACAAGACCATACTAAAACTAAACTTCACTAACGAACCAGATAGTGGACTAGATGTTTCTAGAACTCTGTTGATTATATCATTACATTGCCGAATAAACGTCAGACGAAAGCAAACTACGAGTAGGTACCGACCGTGTTGCACTTTATCGGCCATTTTGCATTCGCGTTCGAAATTTAAATAACAAATATTATTTTTTTATTAAAATTTTAATTTCGAACCAGTTCGATACTAGGGGAAGATACTGTAAAAAGTACAAAAGCAAACTACGAGTAAGTAGCGACCGTGACGCGCTTTATCGGCCATATTGCATTCTGGTTCGAAATTTAAATTATTACAAAAAAAAATATTTCGAACCAGTTCGATACTAGGGGAAGATACTGTAAAAAGTCAAAAAGCAAACTACGAATAGGTAGCGACCGTGACACACTTTATCGGCCATATTGCATTCTGGTTCGAAATTTAAATTTTAAATTATTATTAACATTTAAATTTCGAACCAGTTCGATACCAGAGGCAGAGACTTTAAAAAGTCAAAAAGCAAACTACGAGTAGGTAAGGACCGTGATGCACTTTATCGGCCATATTGCATTCTGGTTCGAAATTGAAATATTAAATTATTATTAAAATTTAAATTTCGAACCAGTTCGATACCAGAGGAAGACACTGTAAAAAGTCCAAAAGCAAGCTACGAGTAGATAGCGACCGTGATTCGCTTTATCGGCCATTTTGCAGTCTGGTTCGAAATTGTTGAGAAAACTCTTTTGATATTAATATATTTAATGGTTTTTTTATTCTATAATCAAAAATATAAAAACAAAAATTATATTGTGTCACCTTGTCTATCTACCATAACATAAAAATACAATTTTCAGTCATAAATAGTTTTATTACATATTTCTACAACAGAAATTTAAATTTTAAATTATTTAATATTTAATTTCGAACGAGTTCGATACCAGAACTCTGCTGTAAAAAATGTATGTATTTATTAATAAGCATAATAATTATTATTAAAAGGAAATGTGATGCCCTTAATTCAGACATTTTACATTCTCGTTCGAAATTTGAATGATTATTAAAATATAAATTTTGAACGAGTTCAATACAAGAACGAACTCAAGTATATCCATGAAGCAAAAACTTTGTACCCCTTGCTACGAAACTTGCGCGGACGGAGAAGTATGAAATATCGACACTTATAGTTTATATAGAGTACGAGTGCAGAGTGATATATTTTTTAAATTATGCATTAAAAATACATTAAATCAATAAAAAATTACACTATGTATTTGATACACACGCCCGCATTAGTAGTCTTTGACAATAGAACCTTATTAATAACAAAACTTATAATTTTAACTAATTTATTGTCGTATTTCGACCATTAGTAGTATTAAATTAGCAAATTAATGTCAGATAAAAGCAGACTACGAGTAAGTAGACCGTGATGCGCATAAAATGGGTCGTTTTGCATTCAACTAATTTTAAGTTAAAATGAATATTATGAGCAGTTTTGAGGGTTGTATGAGGAAAAATACTGAGATAAAAGAAAATGCGACTAATATAACAGCGATATATAATAGAATGGTACAAAAAGAATGTCAAAAATATGATTATAAAAACATATAAAAAAGTTCGCTACATCAGCCATTTTGAATTCTCGTTGGAAATTTAAATTATGTATAACGAAACCTATCAAGGAGTTCGCTACATCGGCCATTTTGAATTCTAGTTCGAATTTTAAATTAAATTATGTATAACAAAATATATCAAGGAGTACACTAGTACACTATATCCGCCATTTTGAATTCTAGTTCGAATTTTAAATTAAATTATGTATAACAAAACCTATCAAGGAGTACACTAGTACACTACATCGGCCATTTTGAATTCTCGTTCGAATTTTAAATTAAATTATGTATAACAAAACCTATCAAGGAGTACACTAGTACACTACATCGGCCATTTTGAATTCTCGTTCGAAATTTAAATTAAATTTTGTATAACAATTTAACTTCAAATAGGTTGCGTTCAGAAATTTATTGTGTAACTAAATTTAAAAAAACCATTGACGTGTTATTTAATACTGAGGCGAAACGGAGTTCGCCTGGTCAGTCAATGAAATTTTATATAACTTATTAAATTATTATTATATATATTATATATAATATTATATTATATATATATTAACTTAAATTTAGAACGAGCACCAGCAGCGTGACGAGAGAATTTAGAATGAAATTTGAAACATATAGAAAGTCATCATACGAGCAAAGCCGTAGATATAAGCTAGTTATAACCTTTACAGTAATAAACTTGTAAAGAAAATCCTATACTTACACAAAGTTCTACCTAATTCCGCTGTAATTCTAAACCGAAAATTTTTCGATGCTTTCCGCTATCTTAAAAAATTTCAAAGTTCTTATCTGGTTTCTGTATTACGTTCCTCTGATTTTTGTTTCGACATTTTTAACTTCGCAATTGAAACCTTATATGTAGGTTAATGCGAATAATCCATCGTAATTATTAAATTAACTAAAGTAAGATTATTAATTCCAGTCAGTCAAATGACATTTCCAGTGTTGCAAGTTTTTAGTCCCAAATAAATAGTGATGTGGTAGAATCGAGTTTTTACAATTAAATCTTAGTCGAGTCGAGATTACATTTTTTTTTTATTCAATAACAATTTGCGTTTATATAAATAAAAATTCTAGTGTTAATTTCTCTGAATCTCTTTTTACATTTTTTTCCAGCTTTTGTAATAATGTTGTAGTGAGAAATTTTAATATGCTGGTAAGGTCCATATTTCTAAAATCGTATTATTTAATACGATATGTATTAAATATTCAAAATAAAATCGCAAATCGCATTCAAAAGTAGCCTATGTCCTTTCTCAGGGTCTAGACTAACTGTGTAGCAAATTTCATTTAAATCGGTTCAGTAGTTTTAGCGTGCAAGTGAGACAGACAAACAGACAGAGAGAGTTACTTTCGCATTTATAATATTAGTAAGGAATAATAAAATACGTACATAGTACGTTAATAAATATTATATATTAATAATGAAGAGATAGGTAAATATAAATAAAATTATTTTTACTTTATATAAATAACTTATACATACATACTTATACATATATATATAAAAATAAATAACTTATACATTTTTCTTTGAAGTAATATTATTTTTGATTACTGCACTTTTTATAACAAAAAGTGGTTCAATGGTTTATTTTATTTTTATGTCGATCATCACTCTACTTCTTGTATACAACTTTACTGTCTACCTACGTGTTGCTTTCTTTAATAATATTTTCTCCAATACTTTTCTGGTAAAACGGATCGCAATTATACGCTGACAGACATAAGTGACTGATTTCTGTATATAATCTGTGGGGAATATATAATGAACGATTTAACTGTAGTACTTCCCAGCATCAGTATACAATGCCCAATTTACGCTCAATCAGAGTGGGCAGGGAAGTGAGCAGCGCGAGAGTGTAAACACGAGTGGAAACACTTCCCATGCCATTGGCGCTGCCACTCGCGCTGCCCGGCGCTCCCTCGATTATCGGTTTTTCGTGCGCGAGTCAAAGGACTGGCAGCGCGAGTGGCAGCGTGTTTTTACATTCAGCCCTCTCGCTCAGTTGTCGCCCGGCAGCGCGAGTGGCAGGGGAAGCGGCTGAATGTAAACGTATAATATATATTATATGGAGATGTATAACTTCCACACTAAATTCATTTATTTGAATTTTTTTGTTGTTCTGTTGATTAATTTTCTATTTGGTCCTTTTTGTTTTAGCGCAAGCACAACTTTGCGTTAAGTGAAACCTAATGTTGGATTACGAATACTTATAAAGTAATATATAAAATAGAGAGTGGATTGTATTTATTGAAATGAAAATAATTAATGGAAAAGGAAGCAGAAATACGATTTGGATCTGGAAGAACGTCTTCCACACTCCGAACACCCCAAAGTAAGCAATGTAACACCAAACTTACTCACCTTTGCTCAGGAACGTCCCAATGTGTAGTACAGTTTAGTGGCCACGCACTCTACAGCAGGGATGTTAAGGAGCTCCGTAACCGTAACCGAAACATCGGATATCCGATATAAAAAAATATCCGTAACCGTAACCGAATCCGAAATAAAAGTTTCGTATAGTACCGGATAGGGGCGAAGCCTAATTGAGACACGCTATATTATTAGCTACTTGTATTTTACTTTTGAAATTCCTTAAAACATTAATATCCGTAACCGAAATTATCCGAAACTAACGGATAATCCGAAATAATTTCATATCCGTATCCGTATCCGGTATAATAATCATTCCTATATCCGAAACCTATCCGTATCCGAAATTTCATATCCAGAACATCCCTGCTCTACAGTGTGTATTCATAAAAACAATTATATTGTAATAATTAAATCAAAAATTTTTTTGGTTTATAAATTCAAATTCAAAATATCTTTATTCATGTAGGTCTATTACAGACTTACGATATGTCAAATCTACCGTCAGTTCGGAATGATATCGTGATGAGAAGAATTGACAAGAAACTCAGCTCGTATTTTTTTCAAATAATAGTGGAACATGTTTATAATAATACACAGTCATTAAAATTCAAATTTGGGAGAATAGAGTTACCTATAAAGTTCAAAATACGGAGCGTCCTATTTACTCCAGTTCTTATTTTCAATTGTTTTTTTTATTCTAAATTCGAGATTTAAGTGGCCACATCTATTTATTGAAAGATATGGATTGGAGACGTTATGTGCGAGCAGCGCAGGACCGATCCTCGTGGAGATCTTTGGGGAGGCCTATGTCCAGTAGTGGACGTCTTCCGGGCTGCGATGATGATGATGATGATGTGTTTATTTGTGGTCAGTATTACCAACCGCCCTTTGCTTCTTCTTCGGAATACGGAACATCTATAGTAGCTTTTATATTACAACATACATTAATGTAAATCAGATTATAACATCGTTGTTTTGGTTGGTTTTAATAAATAAATAAATCATAATAATCTCAGGACAATTCACACAGCGCCATCTAGACCCAAGTTAAGCCAGCTAAAGCTTGTGTTATGGGTACTAGACAACTGATACAAATACATAGATATATATTTCTTCTTTTCATTATTTAATTAGTTATTTCTTCTCGCTTCTTTATCATTACATAGTATAAAACAAAGTCGCTGTCGCTTTCTGTCCGTCCCTATAATAATAATAATCTCAGGATAATTCACACAGCGCCATCTAGACCCAAGTTAAGCTAGCTAAAGCTTGTGTTATGGGTACTAGACAACTGATACATATACATAGATTATTTTTATTTTTGTAAATACATACATATTATACATAGAAAACACCCAGACCGATACAATCAATCATACCCATGAATACAATTGCTTGAGCCGTGCGAGGAATCGAACCCGCAACCATCGGTCGTAAAGTGGTGTACTACACCGCTAGACCACCGAGGTCGTCAAAAATAAAAAAAAAACTGACCATTACACTATCATAATCATACTCTTTATACAAATGTTTATAGCAAGGAATCGAACCCGCGACCAACAGAAGTACAGCGGTGTGCTAAATCACTAGACTACTGAGGCTGTCAACATCAAATAGACGTAAATTTACATACAATATTAGTAGATGTTTAGGTTTAGAAAAATGTATTACCATTTTTTTTATACTGTCAACCAATTGTGCCTTAAGGCTAGAATCAAACCAGATTAATAAATTGAAATATAATGTATTCGTGGAATAAGTTAACCGATTTCATTTCAATTCTATAAAGCGGTTTTGTCTCTGATATTGTATATAAATAACTTCACGACTGTTATCTTTGATGGGGTAGTCAGAGTTATTGTCAACTGTCCATGTGAATGTAACACTTGACATGTTCAGATATTGCTCGGTGTATTTGAAGGCGGTAGGTTGTAGGCTACTTGCGAGTCATGTTCTCCTGGTACTTTCACTGTAGTATCGGTAATAGTGAGATAACTTCACGACTGTTATCTTTGATGGGGTAGTCAGAGTCATTGTCAACTGTCGATGTTGTGAATGTATCATTTGATATGTCCACATTTCGCTCGGGATTTTTGAATAAAAAATCACATTACTCCTATAGACGGCGGTAGGCTGTAGTCTACTAGCGAGTCATGTTCTCCTGGTACTTTCACTGTAGCATCGGTAATAGTAAGATAACTTCACGACTGTTATCTTCGATGGGATAGTCAGAGTCATTGTAGCTTTTGTTGTGATTTCCGCATGCATCCTTATGTAAAGTGCGAATACTGTAACTACTATATAGTAATTTTAAGTAGCTGTGACGTGGTCGAGTGGAATGAGTAGTCATCCTCACTAAAATGTCCAGACTTGTGGCGGCGTGGTGGGCCGGGTCATTGAGCTCCCTAAAATACGGATGAGCCAGCCATCACTGCGCTCGACCATATTTTAGGGACTGGTCTGCTCTAATCACTATGACTGATTTCCTCTTATTAATTGTTTAACCAGTTGGTTATATATTCAATATTTTTTCTATTTGAGTATTTAATTGAATTAGTACTAATTGGTGGTTTGTATTCACACACTTAAACTTAAAAATGTAAAGTAATAATAAAATTATTTAAAAGAGCAACACGCAAGTTTCTTGCTCGTTCTTCTTGTGATGAGACAGCTTTCCGAACGAGCGGTAGATAAAAAAAAATTGTTATGACTGTTCAAAAGTGTTTAAATTAAGTTTATTTGAATAACTGATTTCTGAATTTTTTATTTTATTTTTGATTATTCAATTCTATTGGCAACTGTCCATGTTGTGAACGCAACACTTGACATGTCCACATTTCATTGATTTTGTAAATACATAAATAATATACACAGAAAACAAACAATAATACCTATAAATACAATAGCGAGGAATCGAACCCGCGATCATCTATACATATAAATAAAATTGGAGTGTCTGTTTGTAATATTGAATTAACCGTTTTTTACTACGTGCATATGAATATAAATACGGTACATACACCAAAATAACATTTTTAGGTCTCTGAAATGGCTGGACCGATTTTGCGGGTTTTTATTGGCAGGTAGCTGATGTAATAAGGAGTAACTTAGGCTACTTTTATTTTAGACAAATAAAGTTAAATTCCACGCGGACGAAGTCGCGGCTACAGCTAGTCGGAAATGAAGCAGTGTGCTAAACCGCTAGACAACCGGTACATTGTGATATGTGAAGATTATCTAAATATATATAACTCAAAGGTGACTGACATAATGATCTATCAACGCACAGCCCAAACCACTGGACGGATCGGGCTGAAATTTGGCATGCAGGTAGATGTTATGACGTAGGCATCCGCTAAGAAAGGATTTTGATTAATTCTACCCCCAAGGGGATAAAACAAGGGATGAAAATTTGTATGAAACTGTCAATTTTAAACCGAACGGGCTGAGACTTTGCATGCATAAAGCTACTATGACGTAGGCATCCCCTAAGACAGGATTTTGATAAATTCCACCCCTAAGGGGATAAATTAACGCGAGTGAAACCGCGGGCAAAAGCTAGTTAGGGATAATTCTAGTAGAAATTGGATTAATAATGTTCTCAACTCATTAGCCACAATACAAACAAACAAAAACCTAGTTAAAGCTTACTATACTCTGATTAACTTTATAGTTAAGTTACAATCCTGAAATCCTTTAAGAAGTTTCGGCTGACACCTTTTTAGTACTTTACTCATTAAACCATTTTTTTTACTATAATATAAAGGTGGCATACAAGCATACGGCCTGTCTGATGGTAAACTAGAAAACTTTAACGTATTGGAAAATCTTTTAAAGACGTTTCTTGACGGTCTTGGTGGTCTAGTGGTTTAGCATACCGCCTTATTCAAATTAAAATACAAATTCAAATTCAAATTAAAATACGAATTCAAATTCAAATTCAAATTCAAAATATCTTTATTCATGTAGGTCAATTACAGACTCTTATGATATGTCAAATCTACCGTCAGTTCGGAATGATTCCGAGATGAGAAGAACTGACAAGAAACTCAGACCGACACAAACAATCATACTCATGAATACAAATGTTTGCACCATGCGAGGAATCGAACCCGCGACCGTCGGAAGTAGAGCGATGTGCTAAACCGCTAGACCACCGAGGCCGTCTAAATAAGGATAAATATGATTACTAAAAAAATACCAGTTTAGTTTCTTGGAAGTTCTTATTAACTAAAGTAGCTAACCGAAGTGGACGGTAGGACTAGGAATACCGTAAAGATTTTATATAATTAAATAAATTTCACGTTGTGTTTAACGGTACTAGGAAAATATAAAAAAAAAATTAAAACGGTCACCCATCCATTTTCAGCACCGCACCGAACGTTGCTTGACCTGGATATCGATTTTGCGTCACGCGCAAATATTGGCGGAAAACCACCAAATAACTCCCCTCCCTGCCTACCAACTATGATATTCCGGCACATTTAATTATGATTGTTTTCATTATTTCACGCAAGTCTCGAATATCATGCAGTAAGTACAGAGCAAGTGGGCTTGAACGACGGGCGGTCCGGGACAACAGTGGCATAGAGTCGCTTACATATATTGTTTTTAATAGAACAGAATAGAATAAAAAAATTTTTTATGCAAATTAACTTAAATTTAAGCAGCACTTTTCAATAGTTATACTTTTTTTAATCTACCCCTCATTTGGAAAACTGTCTCATCACAAGAAAAACGAACAAGAATCTGGAAGTTGCTCTCTTAAATAATTGTTGTAACTTTACATTTTTACGTTGGAATGTGTGAATACAAACTACCAACTTGCACTAATTTATTAGAGCAAAATATTAAATACATAATCAATTCATCAGTAAATCAGAATTCTTCACTTGAGTTTACGTAAAAATGTTTACCGGAAAAACTCGTCTGCGTGTGTACTCCCTCACTCTCACCTATTTCAGCCGCCAAGCAGCTTACTATGTAAGATGTCTCGGTTGTATGTTACACATTGGGCAGTAAAATTATATGATAACAAGCATGACGTCATAGTCTTCTGTTATGATATCGCATGGTGGTATCACAAGTATCACATGATAACTTTATATCAGTAGTTCTGTTCATGTATATAGGCGTCGGTTACCACTTACCATCAGATGGTGACGCCTACATATATATATGTATATATTATATAGGCGAAAGTACTTATCCTATTCACCTGATGATAAATCGTCAAGTCGTTTGCCATTCATATAATACAAAAAAAAACATTTTTATACGATTTAAACGATTTTCTACTACATTAATTATTAAAATAATTAGAATTAATTACGTGTTTGTAGACATATAATGTTACTAGCTGTGCCCGCGGTTAAACCCGTGTGAAATTTATAGCCTCTTTATTATTCTGATATATAAACTATATCACTGTTAAGTTTCACCAAAATCCGTTCAGTAGTTTCTGCGCGAAACAGTAACAAACATCCATGCTCACGAACTTTCAGATTTATAATATTAATAAGTCCTTTGTTTGTTTCAGCAGTGGATGTCAGACGATGATTATAATGATGATTATTTTAAATATAATAGAAACAGAGTCAAAATTGCAGACAAATAAATATATATATCCAAACCCACACACCGCCTACACATCCCAATATTTTTATAAACAAGCGCCTCCATTCCTTTCTATGTGCCGCGGTCTTTCTCCCGGCGGCTCCCTATATAACTGTAGTTCATTCCAGCGCGGTGCATTCTCCCGCAGCACCAGGAGGTAAGTGTTTGATCATCTCTCCCGCACTTTACTCGGAAACTTCACTTGTTTTTGAAATGTATTTTTTTACCGACTTCAACTAACGAGTGGTGTTTTGTTTGCACTTTTGTTACAGTCCATTTCTTTATTGGAGTAATATTTTTTTTTTATATATGTACTTTATTTTATAAGCTAATTTCATTTAATTTCGTTGATTAGGTATATTTATAACAATTTTTCTTATTGTGTTAAAAATTAAATTATAAGTTAGATAATCATTACTGTTCAATATAAAAAAAATATCTATCTAAATCTATAACAATATTATAAAAGATATCGGATTTTATTTTTAAATGAAGATTAATAATAAGATTTTAATTAATATTAATAAACTTTTATTCATTTTATATATTTATTAAAACTTTAAATTCAAATTCAAAAATCATTTATTCACGTAGGACATTTTAGCCGCTTATGAACGTCAAGTTTTTACATTATATTTTTTCCCTACCGTCCAGTTCGGTATATAGATCCACAGATACACAAATAAAGTTGCACATAGCGTACTTTAACACCTAGAAGCAAATTTTATTTTATCTATTTTTCATTTAAATATTATATCGCGGAAAACTGCAAGCGTTATAGAAACCTTTGGGCCGGTTACGAGGCGGAACAGATTGTCTTCTCAGTTATATTTTTTGATTGTGTACCTTAATTATTACTTATAAACTTAATTAAATATGATATCTGAAATATCTATATATATAAAAATGAATTGCTGTCCGTTAGTCTCGCTAATACTCGAGAACGGCTGAACCGATTTAGGTAATTTTAGTCTTAAAATATTCGTGGAGGTCCAGGGAAGGTTGGAACGTGATAAAATATTAAGAAATTGCATGTATAATTTTTTTTTTATTTATTAAACTTTAATAAATAAACTTTAATAAAGGTGCACATGGCGGACTTAACACCTAGAGGCATTTTCTCCCAGTCAACCATAGGACAAACAGAGATTCATGTGGGCGGTACATTATGATTAACATAATACTTACATATCGTAATAATATATATATATATATATATATATATACATATAAATACATACCAATACATATACATACAATATATATAATAGTTAAAACATATTTATTTTCCCATACTAACGGCTGATACGTGTCTATAAGAGTGTGTTTAGAAATTTATTGCGTAACTAAAGTTCAAAATACCTTTCATATATTTAGTTTTGAGGCGGAACGAAGTTCGCGGAGTCAGATAGTTAATATTATGAAAAGAAATATATTCATTTCATAAATGAGCAAATTCCTTCACTATTTCATAGTGTTAACACATGTGTTACTGGAGCGGGAGCACAAGTACTATTTTAATAAAAACCAAATATTAGTAAAAATGTGTATTCTTCCCAGGCCGTAACTGCACTGTACGTCTTTTGGTTTCATTTTACCATTATTGAACTGTTCATGCCCAACTAAATCTCGTCATCAATGAATTACAATAAAGATACTGGACACATCTTTTAAGGAATTCTCTTCGTGCCACTGTCTATCGATGTTTATTACTTATTAAGTAAGTTTGAATCTGTCATATTTTAAATACAAAAATAAATAACAGAAACAAATTGAACAGAGATTAAGTGCGTAGCGGTTTCTATGTTGATTATGAAATGTAAGTAATTCAATATTTATTTAAAAGAGCAACACACAAGTTTCTTACTTATTCTTCTTGTGATGAATCTGCATTCCGAATAAGCGGTAGAATAAAAAAACTTGACTATTCAAAAGTGCTTATATTAAGTTTATTTGAATAAAGATTATTTCTATTTCTAAATAAATTTGATGCTCAAACCCGGCATCGAACTAGTTACCTTTATTTTTTTTCCGGAGTGACATTGTAAATATTATGTTAGTACTAGATGTGCCCGCGATCTCGACAGCGTTAATTGTCGATACTTCCATGTAACATTTCAACCCCTTATAACCCCTTTTCGGATTAAAAAGTAGCCAACGTCCTTTCTCAGGTTCTAGACCATATGTGTACCAAATTTTATTTAAATCGGTTCAGTAGTTTTGGCGTGAAAGCGACAGACAGACAAATTGAGTTACTTTCGCTTTTATAATAATAGTAATGATATACAAAACTCACAAAGTTATGTTTTAACTACAATAGTCACATCCAGCGAGCATAAAAAATACCAAATGATTTAAACTTGCAGTAAATCATTACATAGTATAAAACAAAGTCGCTGTCGCTGTCTGTCCGTTCCTATGTATGCTTAAATCTTTAAAACTACGCAACGGATTTTGAAGCGGTTTTTTTAATAGATAGAATGATTCAAGAGGAAGGTTTATATGTGTAATATATGTACACCCGTGCGAGTAGATAGACCGGGGCGAGTAGATTTTTTTTTTAATAATAATAATGTTTTTGTAGAAAATATCTAACTTAAAATCCATGACGCTAACAATGTTATCTGATTGAACAGAGATTAAGTGCGTAGCGTATAATACATGTACAACCGTGCGAATAGCTACATAAAATCTCGTGTCACAATGTTAGTTATCATACTCCTCCGAAGCGGCTTGTGGTATACAGGCCACTTTTAGTCTATGACCTATTTTATAAGCTTCATATTTCGCATACTAAAATTCTTTTCTAAATTGTCACAGCCCTTGCTAGCCCTTGCTATTGTGCCATTCGGTTTCCCTTCCTGGCCCTAGTTAGTAGTGTTTCTTTGTAATATACTCTTATAATAATATATAGGTAATAATAGGTACTGTTGCCGATGGCAACCTTTTTGATAGGTTTTATGTTTTTTATATATATTTGAATTTTATATTTTGACGTTCTGTTTTTATATAGGTACCGTTTGTTTTCTTATGCCATATGGTTTTTATATTTTTGCTAGTGAGCTGATTACATCTATTTTACCTCACCTAGGAACGTGTCTCATTTTTAACCAGCCTTAATACAGCCCTTCCGTAACATATACAATATATATATATATCTTATATATATTATAATTCTCGTGTCACAGTTTTCGTTCCCATACTCCTCCGAAACGGCTTGACCGATTCTCATGAAATTTTGTGAGCGTATTGAGTAGGTTTGAGAATCGGCCAACATCTATTTTTTATCCCCCTAAATGTTAGGGGTAGTCCAACCCAATTTTTTTTTTTCGAGATTTTTTAGTTTCTATTTTATGATACAACATATAAAAAGACATGCAATCCTAAATTTTCATCCTTCTATTATCAATCCCTATTTTTTTATAGCGTTATTAATTTATATGGCAAAACAACGTTTGCCGGGACAGCTGGTATATATATAGCCTACAATTCCCTGGTTTCCTTTATCGCCCACACGGCTTGACTGACTTTTATTAAATTTTATTTGCATATTCAGTAAGTCTGAGAAGTGGCTTGTATGTATGTTTGATAACTCTAAGTAATAAGGATTGTCCACTCCTAATTTTTTATTTGACAATGTTATCATTTTTTTATGTGACATTAAAAAATACATACAACCCCAAAATTTCACCCTTCTATCACCAACCCCTATTTTTTAATGACAATTTTAATGTATATGGCAAAACATTCACGGGGTGAGTCTATATATTTATACATATACATAAAATTGGAGTGTCTGTTTGTAATATTGAAATAACCGTTTTTTACTATATGCATATGAATATAAATACGGTACATACACCAAAATAACATTTTTACAATGTTTGTCTGTGTATCTGTCTGTTTGTTCCGGCGTATCTCTGAAATGGCTGGACCGATTTTGACGGGACTTTTATTGGCAGGTAGCTAATGTCATAAGGAGTAACTTAGGCTACTATGCTACTTATGTATAATATATATTTACGAAAAAAATCAATGTATTTGCATCAGTTGTCAGTACCCATAGCACAAGCTTTAGCAAGCTTAACTTGGTCTAGATGGAGTTGTGTGAATTGTCCTGAGATTTTTTTATATGATTCGGTAATAAAAATATAATCGTATATTTTCCCACTTGTGTGTGTATACTATGTTTAATATGACAAAACAATATATGGCAGGTCAGTTAATTTTCTACTATCGGCTGTCGGTAATTGACAGTTAAAAATGTTTACCATCCAACTTAACCACAATCTGCAGATTCTGCCAAACTGAAGAGAAAACGCCACAATACATCCTATGTAGTTGTAGCCCACTCGTGCGTAAACGAAATATCTCCTTTGGAAAGTTTACACTCTATCCTGAAGAGATAAAAACCATCGCTCCTTTTTTTTTTATATATAACAGGGGACAAACGAGCATGCGGCTCACCTGATGGTAAGTGATTACCGCCGCCCATGAGCACCCGCAACACCAGAGGAATTGCAAGTACGTTGTCGGCCTTTTAAAAAGGAATAAGCTCTTTTCTTGAAGGTTTCAATATCGTATCAGTTCGGAAATACCATTGCTGGAAGGTGATTCCACAATGTGGTTGTGCGAGGCAAAAAGTAAGCTCCTAAGAATATCCTTCAATTCTTGTCCCTGACGGGTCTAGGTAGCGAATGAAAAAGGGCGAGCACAATAGATGTATTTAGGTCGCAACACTTGACAACAACCTCCACATGGTTCCCTTTGGAAACCATAGTGATGAATTCCTGTTGAATTTATCACGTTGGGCTAACTGACCTGACCTCATGCTCATCTTATCATCCCCCACTGGTGCCCCGCCAGCGTAAACCATTGCATTATTACATTATCATCCAATAAAAAAAGACATTACAACAGCAACAAAACACCAGCCAAACAAGTGAATGTCACAATACAAAAACTTCATATTGGTGTCAAAACCTTTAATTACCCTAAATAATAAACCAAATGTTATTATTGCTTCGTTGTTTGAAATTAAATTAAAAAAAAAGTTTAAAAGATAATTTAATACAATTACAAATTAATTTCTCGAACAAACCCGAGACAATTTACATTTAAAAATATAAGTCTTGTACCCGAAGATCATTTATTCGCTAACAAAATAAAAAATGTCACTGGCCACTTTAATAAAAACGAAAAGAGCGTCTCTCTCTATGCACAAATAGAATAAATTAATTCTAATTTCAATTTTGTCTATGGCCAACTTTTGGAGGAAAATGTTACGCCATTTTGTTTTCCGATTATTGGATAGAATTGTTTCTTATGGATAACAATGAAGTGGTACATCTGCCTGCGCTAACTGGCGGGGCACCAGTAGAGAATGAGGTCAGGTCAGTTAGCATATCCTGACAAATTCACCAGGAATTTATTGTGATGGTTTCCAAGGGAAACCACTTGGAGGTCGAGCTGACATGGTACATTGCTAGCTATGGGGTCCGATGACCACATGACTAATAATCCTCTTAAATTATTTGTTTCATTTATCAAAATAATTACCGAAATATTGTCGAATATTTTTGAGAACTTAAAATAAATAAATAGATAATAATATTAAACATATTCATCCCTATATATAAAAATTACGTGTCACGTTTTTTGTCCGCGATGGACTCCTAAACTACTGAACTGATTGCAAATTTGATTTGCACATTGTGTGCAATTTGATACAACTTGAAAGATAGGATAGCTTGCATCTCAATTTATAGTCGCAATATTGTTTTATTCAAGAACCATAGATACAGCAATGCGTGACCGAGTCTGCTTTTTTTTTCTAATTGTCATTGTTTGGTGATCTTCACCTTCAAAGACAAATTTATCACCCCATCAAAGGTATAATACTAAAAGTACATACGTAAATAATAATAAGAACTGTCGCGTACCAAGCAGTAACAAAACGCAATACAAAGGGAGCGTTCTGATTGGAGCGCACACCCATCCAATTTAAATACGCAACGTAATGTAACAGACTTAAAAAATCAACCGACCGATCTAACGTACATTTTGTTCACTCCACCAAATTTGTAATAAATAGTATATTTGCCTTTAAATTCGAGACTATCAAGTGAAATCTATCATTTCTACAACCCTGTAATCTGCTGACGACAACCTCACCTACCATCTGAGCATTCGAGCCGCATCACCACGTACCAGAACCATGGACAATTCACACAGCGCCATCTAGTCCTAAGCTAAGTAGAGCTTGTTTTGTGTGTGTACTAGACAACTAATATAAATTTTTTTGTAAATACATACATTCCTTCCGACCGATCTCCCGTCCAATTCAAACAGGGATCGAAATGACTGCCTAAGCCGAGGTTCGAACCCTTAGCGGTGCCTTCAGACTAAAGTCGTATCTATCAGGCGGGAGTTGTCCTTCAGCCGCTCCATAAGTCCTTCCTTTGGTTTGGAGTGCCATCTGCTCTCGCCCCCTATTGTCCAGTGAAGCTGTTAAGGCCAGCTGCGGCCAACAGCATTAGAGTAGTCCGAAAAAATATAATATACATAGAAAACACCCAGATAAATACAAACAATCATACTCATGAATACAAATGTTTGTATCGTGTAATCGAGCCCGCGACCATAGCAAGTAAGGCGGTGAGCTAAACCACTACACCACCGAGGTAGACTATATATTCAAATTCAAATTCAAAAATCATTTATTCATGTAGGACATTTTAGCCGCTTATGAACGTCAAGTTTTTACATTTAGTCATAATTTTTAAGCATAAAATGTTAAACTGCTATTTAAATTAAACAATATATTGTATTGTTGGTACATAGGGTCGAGAAGTTTGTTGAGTTGGAGTTTTGTTATTGTTTTTATATTTGTCTATGGGCGGGTTATTTTTTTATTACATCAGGTAAAGGTATACCATTACAATGCTTTATGTACGAAATCGTTTTTTTTTTATTTTCAGTCAACATTAGTCCTTTTTGTTAGTAACAATTATTTAACCTTTATATGTTAGTAATGTAGTTTTCATCAATAGATAGAGTGATTCAAGAGGAAGGTTTATCTATACATATAAATAAAATTGGAGTGTCTGTTTGTAATATTGAAATAACCATTTTTTACTACATGCATATGAATATAAATGTATGTACCGTATGGGACACAGTCGCCTAGATACATCAAAATAATAATAGCATTTAATAATGTCTAGTAAGACAAATTCAACATTGTGTACTAAGCACTGCTGTGTCTAAACTGTGTCACCCCACCTTACATTTTCCTATTGTTATTTAGTATATAAGATCATTATTTCTATGTACATATTGTCAGTTTATCATCATCTGTAATATACATCGTCTCGACCAACAACATCGTACCATTACACCAAAATAACATTTTTTACAATTTTTGTCTGTCTGTCTGTATAATACATGTACGAAACCGGGGCTAGCTACTTAATAGATAGACAAACATATCTGTCGTCTTTATAATATAGATTTAATTATTGTCAAGACCCGTGGCGACATACACGAAATATTGTTACATGAACTTACTTGAAGCTAAACGAAAGATTTATCTTAAATATGCAAAGTCCCCGAGGCGATGTAAAAAGGTTACTCTGGTATGTTTACTGAACTCAATTATTGTACCTGAGGGATATGTTTTATACTTAATTGATCCCTTGGAGATGTCTCGTAGGGATCCGTACAACACTTCTTAAGAAAACTTATTATTTTAATTTTATTTATTTATTAAAACTTTAATAATTAAAATTCAAAATTCAAAAATCATTTATTCATGTAGGACATTTTAGCCGCTTATGAATGTCAAATTTTTACATTATAATTTTATTTTTTCCCTACCGTCCAGTTCGGTATATAGATCCAATTGAGAAGAACTGGCAAGAAACTCAATTGAATTACTTTTTTTTTTTAAAGCCAGTTTATTTACAATGTATTTTTATATAGGTGTCTATGTCTAACATTAAATGAAAATTCAGTGCATGAACAACTATTGCCATGCACACTCGTCATTCAAGTAATCGTTTAGTGAGTGATAGGCCTTGCTCAGTAAATATGATTTAACAGATGTTTTGAATTTATTTAAGGGTAATTCCAATATATCCTTTGGTATCTTATTGTAAATTTATACCTATTCCCATAAAAGACCTATTAACTTTTTCTAAACGATACTTGGGGACAGCAAGTTTGTCTTTAAATCTAGTATTAATATTATGAATATCGCTGTTTTTTGGAAACAAGTCAAGATTTTTATGAACATATATGATATTTGAATATATAAATTGAGAAGCAATCTGTGTATTTATCGCCATATCGGCCTTTTTCTCTATTGCTGCGAATAAATAAATAAATAATCTCAGGACAATTCACACAGCGTCATCTAGACCCAAGTTAAGCTAGCTAAAGCTTGTGTTATGAATACTAGACAACTGATACAAATACATAGATATATTTTGTTTCGGAAATAGTAAAAATACATAGAAAACACCGGTTCGATACAAACAATCATACTCATGAATATATTAGCACAGTGCTCAGAATTGGAATTCACAATCGGAAGTAAGTAATTTTTTAGCTGAAATAATAATTTCGCAATGGATCACGCAAATATTTGGTACTTCCATCCTCGTAGATACGACCACGGATCTCGTTCACGCACGCTCAAATAAACATGTACTTATCCGCACGTATGGCATGAACATCTGCAGGCAATGCTTCTGATAATATGAAATGAAATACCATCCTGATCATCTACATGAATGGCGGTCTTCCACAGTGCGGTTTTCTAGAAACTTTTTGCCTCGCACAACCACATTGTGGAATCACCTTCCAGCAATGGTATTTCCGAACCGATACGATATTGAAACCTTCAAGAAAGAGCTTGTTCCTTTTTAAAAGGCCGACAACGTACTTGCAATTCTCTTGGTATTGCGGGTGCTCATGGGCGGCGGTAATCACTTACCATCAGGTGAGCCGCATGCTTGTTTGTCCCCGGTGATATAAAAAAAAATATGCACATGGCTTCAGAATGCTGGACTAAATATGATTTACATTTAATATAATTTAATAAACTTTAATGCACAGAGACAAAAATAATAATAATCTCAGGACAATTCACACAGCGCCATCTAGACTCAAGTTAAGCTAGCTAAATATTGTGTTATGGGTACTAGATAACTGATACATATACATAGATTTTTTTTGTAAATACATACATATTATACATAGAAAACACCCAGACCAATACAATGAATCATACCTATAAATACAATTGTTTGTGCCGTGCGAGGAATCGAACCCGCAACCATCGGTCGTAAAGCGGTATACTAGACCGATGCACCACCGAGGTCGTCGAATAAAAGTGCACATGAGGGACTTAACACCTAGAGATATTTTCTCCCAGTCAACCATTATTATAAAACTATCTTTTGCCCGCGGCTTCGCTCGCATAGTAGTAAGTAATATTATTAATTAGGGGTAGTTTTTGCGGATTTACTTTTGTTTACCGTATGTAAAACATTAGGGCCTACAAAATGTAAGAAGTTATACAAACTTGCGTCCCCTATTTTATTCCCTTAGGGGTCGAATTTATTAAAATCCTTTCTTAGGGGATGCCTACGTCATAGTAACTTTATGCATGCAAAGTCTCAGTCCGATCGCTTTAAATTTGACAAATTGTTATTCAAACTTTCATCCCCTGGAATTTATCAAAATCCTTTCTTAGCGGATGCCTACGTCATAACATCTACCTGCATGCCAAATTTCAGCCCGATCCGTCCAGTGGTATGGGCTGTGCGTTGATAGATCACTACGTCAGTCACCTTTGAGTTATATATATTTAAATTGAAGAGTTTATAGATAACTGGTTGATCCGCGTGAAAATAGCCTATTTGTTATTCTGATGTATAAGCTGTATTTAAAACTAGCTGTTTCCTCGACTTCGTCCGCGTGGATATTAACCTAAAATAAAAGAAGCCTACTCCTTATTACATCAGCTACCAGCCAAAAAAAGTCCCGTCAAAATCGGTCCAGCCATTTCAGAGATTAACCGGAACAAACAGACAGACAGACAATTATTGTAAAAAATGTTACTTTGGTGTATGTACCGTATTAATATCCATATGCATATAGTAAAAACGGTTATTTCAATATTACAAACAGACACTCCAATTGTATTATATGTACAGATTCAACACCTAGCGGCGTTATGTACCAGGCAACCATGAGTGTTGCAGAGAAAGATTGTTGGCGGTGTACCAATATAATAAGATATTTTTGGAGGTGCTATTGCCAGGTGTATCTGTAACACTGCTACCTACATAGATCTATTGTGCTCGCTCTTGCGTTCAGTAGTTTTTGCGTAAAAGAGTAACAAACATCCATCCATCATTCACAAATTATACATATAAAAAAAGTATGTCAAAATATATAAACTTATACTAGTAAAACACTTCTCTATGACGGCTACGAAACCCGCTGTCAAATCGATCACCCTTGACACAAAATTATTAAAAACATACTAAAACTTCTAGAAGCTTCGTAGCAACGAATGGGAATTTAAATCTCACATTGGAGAGTTAAAAAATATGTGTTTGAATTGCAAAAGTTATGGTTTATTGTCGTTGGAATAGCAAATAAACTGACCATTTACCATCAGGCGGCCCGCCTTTAAATGGTAACCGTCGTGTACATGAACAGTACTACGGACATTACGTCATCATGTGACTTTAATGCGATTTCCTTCAGATCTACTACGAGGTCCAGTCTCCATACACTGTAATTTCACAGACCATATCTCTCAACAAACTATCTATAAATTCATGTTCTCCTGGTACTTTTAATGTAGTTTAGCTTTTTTTATCATTGTACTGACAAACAAACTAACGGCCCGTCTGATGGTAAATGGTAACCATCGCCTATCATCATGTGACTGTTATGCGATCTGAAGGACTACAAGGTCCAGTCTCCATACACTGTAATTTCACAGGCTACATCTCTCAACAAACTGTCTATAAACTCATGTTCTCCTGGTACTTTTAATGTAGTTTAGCTTTTTTTTTATCAGTTCTGACAAAAAAACTGACGGTCCGCTTGATGGTAAATGGTAACCATCGCCTGTATACATGAACAGCACTACGGACATTACATCATCATGTGACTTTAATGCGATCTGAAGGAGTACGAGGTCCGGTCTCCATATACTGTAATTTCTCTGGCCATATCTCTCAACAAACTGTCTATAAGTTCATGTTCTCCTGGTACTTTTAATGTACTTTTGCCTTTTTTTATCATTGCAATGACACTGATGTACAACCTGACGGTAAGTGGTAACCGTCGCCTATACACATGAACCTACAGACCATCACATGAAATTACTTTTTATTTGAAAGGATAAGCTGTTAGATTCTTCTCATATAAATAACAAAAACAAAATTTGCTATTACAGTTATATAAATAGAAATAATTGTTATTCAATTAAACTTATTATATATATATATATATTATATATATATTCAAATAAACCTTTGATTAGTCATTTTTTTTTATTCTAGCATATAAAAAAATTAATAGTCTAATAGAATCAAATTTATTGATCTAAAAAACAATTGGGTTTAGAATATAAAACTGATATAAAATATACGAAAGAGTAAACTGGCATCCACTTTTTTTATTTTTTTAATCTTTAAATCAAATGATATCAAAATTTCTTGTACTCGTAGGACATGAACCACCGCTTATGAACGCAATATTTTGTATTTATTTTTTTCCTACCGTCCAGTTCAGTATACCGATTCAACTGAGAGGTACTAGAAAGAAACTCAACTGAATTTCCTTTTTTTTAAACGAAATAGAAATAGAAATAATCTTTATTCAAATAAACTTAATATAAGCAGTTTTGAATAGTCAAGTTTTTTTTATTCAACTCTTATTCGGAATGCAGATTCATCACAAGAAGAATAAGCAAGAAACTTGTGTGTTGCTCTTTTAAATAAATATTGATTTACTTATATTTAATTAACAACAAGAATTAGGCATGCTACAATCAACATACATACCGCTACGCACTTAATCTCTGTTCAATCAGATAACATTGTCAGTGCTATGAATTTGAAGTTAGATATTTTCTACAAAAACATTATTTTCATTTATAAATTCTTCAATTTTAGAAAGGCAAGGGAACTGTGTCCATACAGCCATACATATAGAGGCCATACATAATATAGTCTAATGTTGATTAACCTGTGTTTAGGAGTGTCAGTCGCAGATCCCTTGTTAAAAATGCAATAGTTTTATCTATGCGTTGAATCGATTGTAGACCATAAACGTGGCATTTATACTACGTGTGAACGTAATAGGGTTGAACAACTTTTTAAAAGAAAAAATAATATCTATATAAATATACTAGCTGTCCCGGCAAACGTTTTGCCATATAAATTAATAACGCTATATAAAAATAGGGGTTGATGATAGAAGGGTGAAAATTTAGGATTGTATGTATTTTTGTATAAAAACTAAAAATTTTGTCTAGAAAATAAAAAAAAAGATTTAGTCGTGGACTACCCCTAACATTTAGGGGGATGAAAAATAGATGTTGACCGATTCTCAGACCTACTCAATATGCTCACAAAATTTCATGAGAATCGGTCAAGCCGTTTCGGAGGAGTATGGGAACGAAAACTGTGACACGAGAATTTTATATATAAGATTGAAGAAGGCATATTATGACTGGAAATAAATTAAGTACTAAAAAATAATAATAAAAAAATATACACTTATTTAAAAAAAAATCGAAATTAAACATACAGATGTACATACACCGGAATGGTTTTAAAAATTAATCTAATATCAAAACAAATTATTAATTTAAATTCAAAATATCTTTATTCATGTAGGTCTATTACAGACTCTTATGATATGTCAAATCTACCGTCAGTTCGGAATGATTTCGAGATGAGAAAAACTGACAAGAAACTCAGCTCGTATTCTTTTCAAATAAATGTTGTACATGTTTACAATAATACATATTCATTTTTAAATTCAAATTTGCGAGAATAGAGTGACCACCAGGATATGCTATAGTAAAAGCAAATAATCCTCAGACAAGCAGCACCCGTTCACGAGTATGACGGATAATATTATACGTCATACTCGTGAACGGGTGCTGCTACCTATACAGGCATAAGTGAATATAGAATTACTAGTATTATAAGTTATAGTACGGGTGGCAACCCTAGGTATATACTACGCCTACCCAATTACCAACTCACGCCGCACCCCATGCAATACTAGCTATTATTTTTATTGTAATACGACACACAATAGAATTACAGTTATTATGATTGCTACCATTCTATATCAAGGTGTGAGTAATACAAATTTCTTAATAATGAATGTTATAATATTTTGGGGTTCTAGCAGGGATCTATAGGGATGATCCATGGGTTCAAATCCGGCTCGAAGGACCATAATGATGTATGAGTCTGCTGTGACCCATGCAATCTGTAAACCTTGTAATATTTTGGGGTTCCTAACAGGGATCTATGGGGATGATCCATAGGTTCAAATCCGGCTCGAAGGACCATAAAGATGTATGAGTCTGCTGTGACCCATGCAATCTGTAAACCTTGTAATATTTTGGGGTTCCTAACAGGGATCTATAGGGATGATCCATAGGTTCAAATCCAGCTCGAAGGACCATAATGATGTATGAGTCTGCTGTGACCCATGCAATCTGTAAACCTTGTAATATTTTGGGGTCCTAACAGGGATCTATAGGGATGATCCATAGGTTCAAATCTGGCTCGAAGGACCATAATGATGTAAGTCTGCTGTTACCCATGCAATCTGTAAACCTTCTAATATTTTGAGGTTCCTAACAGGGATCTATAGGGATGATCCATAGGTTCAAATCTGGCTCGAAGGACCATAAAGATGTATGAGTCTACTGTGACCCATGCAATCTGTAAACCTTGTAATATCTTGGGGTTCCTAACAGGGATCTATAGGGATGATCCATAGGTTCAAAGCCGGCTCGAAGGACCATAATGATGTAAGTCTTCTGTGACCCATGCAATCTGTAAACCTTGTAATATTGTGGGGTTCCTAACAGGGATCTATAGGGATGATCCATAGGTTCAAATCCGGCTCGAAGGACCACACAGACGTATGAGTCTGCTGTGACCCATGCAATCTGGATCATATGGTGTTGCATAAATGATAAGTTCCTGACAGTTTGCTTGATTTATTGTTAATTTGTTCTATAAGCAAATATTTTAGTAACATATTGTAAGGTACATATAAAAACAATAAATAAATTCTTTCTCAGTCATTCTGTCAGTCTTTGTGTACGTAAAATGTACGTCGTCTTGTAAGTGCTCGCATTTTTTTGCTTAATTATCTACTTAATGTGTATATTACACATATTTCTTATTTATTTATGGTATTCGAGCGTTACCTTACTAGCCTTACTTTAGCACTCCGATGGTCGCGGGTTCAATTCCTTGCACGGCACAAATATTTGTATTCATGAGCCTAATTGTTTGCATCGGTCTGGGTGTTTTCTATGTATATTATATATGTATTTACAAAAAATATATATCAATGTATTTGTATCAATTATCTAGTACCCATAACACAAGCTTTAGCTAGCTTAACTTGAGTCTAGATGGAGCTGTGTGAATTGTTCTGAGATTATTATTATTATTATTATATATATATATATATATATTTGTTATATCTCCCTTTTTACGGGGGTAATATATTCAAACACGCGGGCCTTAGCCAAGCATGGATGAGTTATGTGATGAAGATAGAAATTTTCTGACTATTCGGCATGTGTTTAGTATGACGGCTTTTTTAATAGGTCTATTGTAGAGGAGGGGATATGCAACGTGTCTAGATGTTTGTTCAGACTTGTTGGTATAATTCCTGTGGATGATAAAACTATGGGTACTATGTGGATGGTGTGTGTTTTTTGATTGTTTTTTTAATTCTATTGCTAGATCTGTGTACTTTGTTAGTTTTTCATTGACTGTGCTTTGTATATTGTGTGTGTTTGGGATGGCTATATCTACAAGATATACTTATATATTATTATTATTATTATTATATACCTACCGAACAACACCTCCGCAAATTAAGAAGACGTTTATTTCTTAAATGTTATTTGTTTAACTTGTCTTAACTTGTTGGCTAACTTGACGTTTAATTGGTTTACACTTTTAGCGAAATGTTATTAGGTTAAGTTACATTTCGTTAACTGACTCAGTTAATAGTTCAGATGTAAATTTGATGACGAGAATAGAGGGGTACTTTGTCTATAATCATTTAATTTGTACAAGTAACTTTGTCTGAGTCATATTTTCATCGTTTTTGTAATATTTATCACTGCTGCTCCGATCCTATTTATCGTAGCGTGATATTATACATTCAAATTCAAAATCAAAATTCATTTATTCATGTAGGACATTTTAGCCGCTTATGAACGCCAAATTTTTACATTATAATTTCATTTTCACTACCGTTCAGTTCGGTATATAGATCCAATTGGGAAGAACTGGCAAGAAACTCAATTGAAATACTATTTTTTTTAACAGCCAGTTAATTTACAATATTTATATAACATTACATGAAAATCCCTTGAATGAACAACTATTGCCATGCACGCTCGTTATTCAAGTAATCGTTTAGTGAGTAATAGGCCTTGCTCAGTAAATATAATTTAACAGATGTTTTGAATTTATTTAATGGTAATTCCAATATATCCTTTGGTATCTTATTGTAAAATTTTATACCTATTCCCATAAAAGACCTATTGACTTTTTCTAAACGATACTTGGGGACAGCAAGTTTGTTTTTAAATCTAGTATTAATATTATGAATATTGCTGTCTTTTGGGAAAAAAACAGCAATATAGCCTATCATTTCTCGATATATGAGCTATCCAATACTAAAAGAATTTTCAAGTCACTTGACATGTCCACATTTCGCTCGGTATATTTAAATAAAAAACCACATTACCCCGATCGGCCGTAGGCTGTAGCCTACTTGCGAGTCATGTTCTCCTGGTACTTTCACTGCAATATTGATGATAGTAAAATAACTTCACGACTTTTAGTTATCTTTGATGGAGTAGTCAGAGGCATTCTCAACTGTCCATGTTGTGGTGGAGGCAATACTTGACATGTCCAGATTGCGCTCGGTGTATTTGAAAAAAAAAACACATTTCTCCTATAGGCGACGGTAGGCTGTAGCCTACTTGCGAGTCATGTTCTCCTGGTACTTTCACTGTAGTATCGGTCTTCACGACAGTTATCTTTGATGGGGTAGTCAGAGTCATTGTCAACTGTCGATGTTGTGAACGAAACACTTAGCCTATGTCCTTTCTCAGGGTCTAGACTATCTTTGTATCAGATTTCATTTAAATCGGTTCAGTAATTTTGACGTGAAAGACAGACAGATAAGAGTTACTTTCGCATTTATATTATATTAAGTATGGAGTATGGATATCGGTTATCAATAATGAATAGTTTCAACATTGTGTCGCGTTGAACATTAAAAAAAACGCATTTCTTTCTGCCACACACAATCACATTGTGGAATCACCTTCCAGCAATGGTATTTCCGAACCGATACGATATTGAAACCTTCAAGAAAAGAGCTTATTCCTTTTTAAAAGGCCGACAACGTACTTGCAATTACCCTGGTGTTGCGGGTGCTTATGGGCGGCGGTAATCACTTACCATCAGGTGAGCCGCATTATATAAAAAATAAAAAATAAATTATATGGTCAAACGTAATGTTTCGTACTTATTCTGT
The DNA here is from genome assembly GCF_030625045.1 of Achroia grisella. Lineage (NCBI taxonomy): Eukaryota > Metazoa > Arthropoda > Insecta > Lepidoptera > Pyralidae > Achroia > Achroia grisella. Next base: position 879,213 of record NW_026713015.1, read on the forward strand.
TCTTATATAAAGATAAAGCATAATATTTTATTTTTATACTCCTCAAAGATAGAATATTTGGTGCCCCAGGCCTCTTACAATACTTTTTAAACATGGCCTCCAATGTTTCTCATAATGAGATTGAGGCAAAGGAAAAATTTACACGATTCTTAAAAATCTATGCTTTAATTATTAACTACTTATAAAACCGAAAGTGTTTGTCTGTGTATTTTAATAAGTAAAATGTATTCCTTTTCAAAATTTAACGGCTGGACAGGTGTTAAAGAAATTTCGTGTCAAGATAGAGTGTATTTTAAGGATATTTTATAGTCTAGTTTTTGTCCCAAAAACGCAGGCGACGTAGCTAGTGACTAGTAGTATTAAGTATTATTGTAATTGATGTGATTAATGTATGTTTGTTACTCATATAACTCATGACCTTGGTGGTATAGCGGTTTAGCACATTTAATTCCAATGGTCGCGGGTTCGAGTCCTCGCACGGTACAAATATTTGTATTCATGAGTATGATTGTTTGTATCTGTCTGGGCGTTTTTTATGTATGATATTTATATATTTAAAAATATATATCTATGTATTTGTATCAGTTATCTAGTTTTTAACACAACAACTTTTTAACACAAGCTTTAGCTAGCTTAACTTGGGTCTAGATGGCGTTGTGTAAATTGTCCTGAGATTATTAATAATATAACTATATTTACTTACATTTCTTTATATATTCTTTATTTCATTAGTAAAAGCGTAATGGCATAATGATTAACTTGAACTGAAAAGCTTACGGCCCACCTGATGGTAAGTGTGATGGGATTAGATAGTATGAACTTTCGCCTATATAATATATACATATATATATATACTGATGGAAAAGCTATATACTACGGACATCACGTTATCATGTCACGTCCGTGATACAACTCATGCGTAGCCATTCTAGAGTACATAGATATATTTTATTATATTTAAACAATAATTCGTTAAAAATATTATAAAAAGTAAATTTAAAATTTAATTAATTTCCAATAATAGTCATTTATTTTTCATAGACAATTTCTTTTTTTTTTCAGGTACGACATTTTGTCAATTAGATTTGATAGCTGTCAAATTTTCCCAGCATGGCGTCCATGTCCCGCGTTCCGTTACTGCTCGTGATCACACTCCTGTACCTGGACAGCTGTTACACAGCTTCTGTAAGTAATGTTTTATACTGTATGCCTATTAGCTCATCCTAGTCCTATAATTTATAAATCTTATGATTCTTTTATTTCCCATAATAACATTAAACTTTAAAAAAAATTATCAAAATTTAATTTAAAAAAATATATATAATAAAAAGTAATTCAATTGAGTTTCTTGCCAGTTCTTCTCAATTGGATCTATATACCGAACTGGACGGTAGGGAAAAAAAATATAATGTAAAAATTTGACGTTCATAAGCGGCTAAAATGTCCTACATGAATAAATGATTTTTGAATTTGAATTTGAATTTATCCCATCTCGTTTCCTGTTTTAAGTGGCATAATAGGCAACACTAGTCTCTTGCCAAAGAAAAAAAAAACGTTTTATACATAACAACTTTTTTTTCACATATTTGTCCAAGTCTTTTTCAATGATGAAACAGGCAAAGATCGTTAGACCGTACAGCCTAATCTACTTTTCAGTTTCTTCATATTTGTACAGGTTATGCCAAAGGCTTATTGATAATAAATAAATTAAAAACCTTTTTGTTTGTACTCTTCTTCCCTTTAAACTTAAACATCATCATTACATAGTATAGAACAAAGTCGCTGTCGCTATCTGTCCGTCCCTATATATGCTTAAATCTTTAAACATCATCATTACTATAGTATAGAACATAAGTACTCTTCGCTGTTCGTCCCATCAGTTCTTTCCGTCCCTGGATATGTTTATATCAGCGTGGTTCACGGGTGGGGCTCCTCATGCGCTATCTTCCACTTCTATTAACTAAATAGTTTCGCATCGACAGCGTGCCATGAAAGATATACATATATGTGATCTTTTGACTACATTGTCGCGTGAACTATAGAAAAACTACGTTCTGCTTATGTCTTAGCCGCTTAAAACCAATGTGAAGATCAACCAAGTGAGGAAGACATTTTGCCCATTAAAAGAAGGCGAGTTAGGCGACTCATATCTGACAGTGAGGAGGAGTGTTGAAAGATTACATCATGTTACAAAAGTCTTTCTTTTGTTTTTGTTGGAAAACAGTTTTTTAGTTTAGTTTTTGTTTCATTTTTTTCATCATTTCCTTATTTTTATTGAATTGAAGAGTATGAACTCTTCAATTCAATAAAAATAATTTATAATTTATCTTGTCTTTTGTATTTATTGGTCTCCATATAACGCGGTACGAATGATGTGATTTGTACTTATTCTGAGTCTCTTATAGCGCGGTTTCCATACAACGCGGTACGCACTTACCGCGTTATAGGAGGGTTGACTGTATATATATAATACATATACACCCGTGGGAAGCCGGGCGAGTAGCTAGTAAGAAATAAATTGAAAACTTTTTTGTCGTACTTTTTTCCTTTGAATCAAAGGCAAAAGCAAACAGCCTTACAGTCATGTCTGCAATTAAACCTAAGATTGTGGTACTTTTTTCCTTTTAAAGGAAAGGCAAAAGCAAACAGCCATACAGTCATGTCTGTATTTAAACATTACCTTGTGGTACTTTTTTTCCTTTAAAGAAAAGGCAAAAACAAGTAGCCATACAGTCATGTCTGCATTTAAACATAACCTTGTGGTACTTTTTTTTCTTTTAAAGGAAAGCCAAAAGCAAACAGCCATACAGTCATGTCTGCAACTAAACCTAACCGTAAACTTTTTAATCACTTTTTTGTCCATTTCCAATGTCTTGTACATTTCTCGATTTTCTTTACTGTGGAATCACCTTCCAGCAATGGTATTTCCGAACCGATACGATATTGAAACCTTCAAGAAAGGAGCTTATTCCTTCTTAAAAGGCCGTTAACGTACTTGCAATTCCCCTGGTGTTGCGGGTGCTCATGGGCGGCGGTAATCACTTACCATCAGGTGAGCCGCATGCTCGTTTGTTCCCTATGCTATAAAGAGTTAATTTATGTAATTTAATATTTTCAGATACCCAGAAGTTTCGATCCTCGAATTGGTGATGAAATGATGCTCACCCCAAAGAAAAGACCTTTCTGCAATGCTTTCACAGGTTCGAAATTATCATATCCATCTTGGTGATAATCCTTACTAATATTATGATGGCAAACAAGCATACGGCCCATCTGATGGTAAATGGTTACCGTAGCCTATGGACGCCTGAAGCACCAGGGGTGTCACGTGCGCGTTGCCGACCCTTAAGAAACCTTAATATACCCTTCTTGAAAAACCCCATGCTGTAGTCTCATGAGAAAACCTCGGCAGGTAGTTCATTCCACAATCTAAGTGTACGCGGGAGGAAGCTCCTCTGAAACCGCACTGTCCGAGACCACTTAGGTTCCAGCGTGTGGGAATGAATTCCCTGTCGATGGCGAGCGGTGCGATGGTGAAAGGTGGCCGTAGGCATCATGTCGAACAATTCCTCAGAACACAGTCCGTTGTATAATCGAGGCAGTTTGTTACGCTTTCACGCAAAAACTACTGAACCGATCATCATGAAGTTTGTACACGTGTTCTTGGAGGTGTTAGAATGAACATAGGATACTTTTAATTTAGAAGATTCAATACGAGCGAAGCTGCGGGTAAAAGTTAGTAATAAATAAGTAACCCTGGACAATTAAAGCACCATCTAGACCCAAGTTAAGCTAGCTAAAGCTTGTGTTATGGGTACTAGATAACAGATACAAATACATAGATATATTTTTTTTTCGTAAATACATACATATTATACATAGAAAACACCCAGACCGACACAAACAATCATACTCATGAATACAAATGTTTGTGCCGTGCGAGGAATCGAACCCGCGACCATCGAAGTAAAGCGGTGTGCTAAACCACTAGACCACCGAGGTCGTCAACACATGTTCTTGGAGGTATTCAAATGAACATAGGATACTGTTTATTTAAAAGAACAAATATTTTTTAATTAATGGATTCAATACGAGCGAAGCCGTGGGTATAGCTATATGTATATATATTAGTGAGATTAAAATTGAAGCAGATTATTCACAATGGCTACATGATATAGTCAACATTTATTGTACGTAACGATACGAAGCTATAAACAAAATGTCTTGTGAACACACACTCAACATTATTAAGGGGATCTCAATATGAGAATAAATAAATAACCCTGGACAATTAACACAGCGCCATCTAGTCCCACGGTAAGCAGAGCTTGTGTTATGGGTACTAGAGAACTGATATAAATAAATAAATAACCCTGGACAATTACCACAGCGCCATCTAGTCCCACGGTAAGCAGAGCTTGTGTTATGGGTACTAGACAACTGATATAAATAAATAAATAACCCTGGACTATTAACACAGCGCCATCTAGTCCCACGGTAAGCAGAGCTTGTGTTATGGGTACTAGACAACTGATATAAATAAATAAATAACCCTGGACAATTAACACAGCGCCATCTAGTCCCACGGTAAGCAGAGCTTGTGTTATGGGTACTAGACAACTGATATAAATAAATAAATAACCCTGGACAATTAACACAGCGCCATCTAGTCCCACGGTAAGCAGAGCTTGTGTTATGGGTACTAGACAACTGATATAAATAAATAAATAACCCTGGACAATTAACACCATCTAGACCCACGGTAAGCAGAGCTTGTGTTATGGGTACTAGACAACCGATATAAATAAATAAATAACCCTGGACAATTAACACAGCGCCATCTAGTTCCACGGTAAGCAGAGCTTGTGTTATGGGTACTAGACAACTGATATAAATAAATAAATAACCCTGGACAATTAACACAGCGCCATCTAGTCCCACGGTAAGCAGAGCTTGTGTTATGGGTACTAGACAACTGATATAAATAAATAAATAACCCTGGACAATTAAATTAACACAGCGCCATCTAGTCCCACAGTAATTATAACCGACCCAATAACCAAGGGCCCAACACCCCTAAAAAATATGATTATATTGGTGCACCGCCAACAATCTTTCTCTGCACCACTCATGGTTGCCTGGTACATAACGCCGCTAGGTGTCCATCGAGGAGGTCATCAAATATGAAGTGATCGAGATATCAGACGAGGATGGAGACCAGACAGCCCAGAATAAGTATAACACAACTGTAAAATCTATACATATAAATAAAATTGGAGAGTCTGTTTGTAATATTGAAATAACCGTTTTTTACTACATGCATATGAATATAAATACGGTACACACACCAAACTAACATTTTTTACTATTCTTGTCTGTCAGTCTGTTTGTTCCGGCTAATCTATGAAATTGCTGGACCGATTTTGACGGGATTTGTTTGGCAGGTAGCTGACGTAATAAGGAGTAACTTAGGCTACTTTTATTTTAGAAAAATAAAGTTAAATTCCGCGCAAACGAAGTCGCAGTTTCAGCTATAAATAAATAAATAAACATTTTTGTTTCAGGATGTGGACGTAAAAGGTCACAAACGCCAGGCATGCCGGCTCAAGAACTATTGAGGCAACGTCAGGTAATTTATTTATCTAAATATATATAACTCAAAGGTGACTGATATAGTGATCTATCAACGCACAGCCCAAACCACTGGTCGGATCAGGCTGAAATTTGGCATGCAGGTAGATGTTATGACGTAGGCATCCGCTAAGAAAGGATTTTGATTAACTCTACCCCCAAGGGGATAAAATAGGGGATGAAAGTTTATATGAAACTTTGTCGATTTTAAACCGCTCGGGCTGAGACTTTGCTTGCATAAAGCTACTATGACGTAGCCATGCCCTAAGAAAGGATTTTGATAAATTAACGCGAGCAAAAGCTAGTCTTGTGTATAATGTGTTATACATCGCTTATTATACTAAGAAATAATTTTCTTTTTAAAAATACTAAAAGATTTAATTTTTTGCGGATTATATTGACCTGTAAAAGTGGTTGTAAAGGCCTATTTAGAAAATAAATATTTTAATTTTAATTTAATGTACACAGTACAGATGTAACAGTTCATTTGGTGGACTTAACACCATGCGGTATTTTCTACCAAATTCATATTGTTCTATACTATGTAATGATGATGTTTAACTTTAAAGAGTAGAAGAGTACAAACAAAAAGGTTTTTAATTTATTTATTATCAATAAGACCTTTGGCATAACCTGTACAAATATGAAGAAACTGAAAAGTAGATTAGGCTGTACGGTCTAACGATCTTTGCCTGTTACATCATTGAAAAAGACTTGGACAAATATGTGAAAAAAAAGTTGTTACGTATAAAACATTTTTTTTTCTTTGGCAAGAGACTAGTGTTGCCTATTATGCCACTTAAAACAGGAAACGAGATGGGATAAATTCAAATTCAATTTCAAAAATCATTTATTCATTTAGGACATTTTAGCCGCTTATGAACGTCAAGTTTTACATTATAATTTTTTTCCCTACCGTCCAGTTCGGTATATAGATCCAATTGAGAAGAACTGGCAAGAAACTCAATTGAATTACTGTTTTTTTAAAAGCCAGTTTATTTACAATGTATAGGTATTTATATAAGAAAAAGCAAGAAAAAAACATTTATTGTCAACCATTATTACATATACACATTTGACAATTGTACACTTTACACACATATGCACACACACACTCATATACATACATACAATAGAACAATTACAATAATTCATCTTATATTATTTCTACATGTGGTTGGCAACATGGCATGACATATATAGGTGTCTATGTCTAACATTAAATGAAAATCCCGTACATTAACAAAGCAGCTGATATAAATACAATATTTACTTTACAAAAGAGGGCCATTCACTCCATTTATGGTATGGGTTCCAGGGAGTCATTGCGAGAGTGTTTTAAGGAATCAAATATCCTCACCGTTGCTTCTCAATACATTTATGAAAATATCATGTATGCCAGGAAGAATATAGACAGTTTCAAAAGAGTTAGTGATTGCACTAATAAAAGCTTACGTAACAATAACAAACTGATTTTACCAAAATGTCGTTTGGCTAAAGTTAGTAATTCGTTTTATGGCAATTGCGTAAGGTTTTACAATAAAATACCAGAGTCTGTTATAAATCTGCCAGAAAAAAGATTTAAATGTCAAATAAAACAGTTCCTTTGCAAAAAAAGCTTACTATAAAATTGAAGAATTGAAGAATTGAAGAATGTTTTTATAGAAAAACTTTAAATCCATAGCACTGACAATATTATCTGATTACATTAATAATGAGTGCGTAGAGAGTTCTATGTTGATTATCGCATGCCTCTTACTTGTTATACTGTAATTATTTATATAAAAAAAACATCTATTAAAAAGAGCAACACACAAGTTTCTTGCTCGTTCTTCTTGTGATGAATCTGTATTCCGAATGAGTGGTAGAATCAAAATATGACTATTCAAAAGTGCTTGTAATGAGTTTATTTGAATAAAGATTATTTCTATTTCTATTTCTATTGCCATGCAAAATGTAATTAGTCAACCATAGGTGGTGCAGAGAAAAATTGTTGGCGATGCAAAAATAATTATAACATAATAACATACTATTATTTTACAATAATTATAATCATGCAAACTTTAGCTTTTTTAATTATCCGGCCGATATAAAAAAAACTGGGATTATTTTTTTTTAAAGTAATTAATCGCATTATTTTGTTAGTCTTAGTATAACATAAGGAATAAAATTTAATCGCATTATTTTGTTAGTCTTAGTATAACATAAGGAATAAAATTAGTTTTAGTTTTAAATTTTTAATCACTCAATAGTATATGACTTTTATAGAAAGAAAATGAATTTATTTGTTCCGCCGGACATCCAGCTGAACTTAGTTCGATATAGGAATATCCGGTATCCAAAGGCCAAAGTTCTATCCGTTTCATCTCTAAATAATATATTTATTGATCTATTAAGGTTACATATGTACAGAGTTAAATTAAAAATACTGTGACACGTAAATTTTATATATAAGAATAGCTGTTCCGGCAAACGTTGTTTTGCCATATAAATTAATAACGCTATAAAAAAATAGGGGTTGATGATAGAAGGGTGAAAATTTAGATTGTATGTATTTTTGTATGTTGTATCGTAAAAAAATAGAAACTAAAAATTTTGACTAAAAAATAAAAATTTTGGGGTGGACTACCCCTAACATTTAGGGGGATGAAAAATAGATGTTGGCCGATTCTCAGACCTACTCAATACGCTCACAAAATTTCATGAGAATCGGTCAAGCCGTTTCGGAGGAGTATGGGAACGAAAACTGTGACACGACAATTTTATATGTAAGATATTTCATTTAAAAAAAACTTTTTTTTTAGTTCGTCGACGACGAAGCTTTGGGTTCCATATTGGATTCAGAGAACGCAATCGACGATCTTTCCCGCCAAATATTATCCGAAGCGAAACTGTGGGAGGCGATACAGGAGGCCAGCGCGGAGATCGCCAGGCGGAAACAGAAGGAGTATCAGTAAATAACTTAATAACTGGTTTAGTACTGGTATCGTGGAACTGTTCCAATCCGAAACTAACGGTTCTGTTGTTTTTTCTTTATTTGCGTATTGTTATTTCTAATAATTGGGATTCAATTCTGACGCGTTCTAATAGATTGGACTTCATTTTTTCTTAATCTGCGTTTTGTTATTTCAAATAAAACAATGGTTTATAAACATTTTTAAAACTTAAACATTTTATACGTTTAGTAATAATGTGCCAGGGTTTTATTGCGTTTTGTTACTTCTAATAAAGAATTCTATTTAAAAGATAAACATTTTTAAAACATAAACATATTATAAATTTATTTATATAATGTGTCCAGTCTTAATACAGATAATTAAATCGTACATTGAAGTAACTTCTACAAATTTACTTCACTTATTAGAATGTTTTATCTTAAATCACTAAAATAATTTTAATATTATGGTTAAACGATTTGCGTTTCTATTAATATGAGGATTATCTACTATTTTGGAATAACTAGAAATTATATTTAAATTATTTGTATTTCTAATATAGAAATTTTCAATAGGTTTTACAACATAACCTCAAAAATTATTTAAAACTGATTTCTGAACACCACGATACCAGTTACAGGTTAAGGCAAAAACGACGTACTGGCTGTATATTAATAACCGCCGTAGCGTTTTGGAAAGTTGTTAAAATGTCCTAAATTATATCGTGTGTACGGTTGTATATTTAGATTCCTGCGTATTTGAAATAAATTAAAAAAATATATATTCCCGCGCATTTTATGTGCACTTGTAATGTCATAAAAAAATAAATTTATAAAAGGTATAAGAAACAATAGGTTCTTTTTTTAAATAACTAATATAACGCAATTAAATGTTCCACTTTTATTTTTTAGAAACCTTAAATTTGTTATAGTGATATAATACCTACTTTATAATTGTTGAATTAAACTACAATGAAATGGTTATTAAACTTCTTAATTATATATAATTTAGACTATAAATCATAAATTAAATTATGTTTTTTAATCTAGGAGGTGACATAGACACTGTATAAAAATATTGTCTAATTATAGTTTTAAAATTAGTATTATTGAACGTGGGCTGTATGTATCTCAATATTTAAAAAAAATGATCTCGTTCTTCTATTGTTTGATCTTCTTCTATTGTTCTGTATTGATGATAATGACCTATATTTTGGCGGCGTCGTTAATATTGGGGAAGTGTTGTAAATGGATTTCTAGCAAAGACTCCTGCAATCTAAATGATATAATATTTGTCAAAAAAATCTAGTCGTTAGCTATAAGAGAAGCATAATATTATGTTAATAAAACAAAATCATCTCGATACCAAACAGTTTTATTTTTTTATTTCTCTTATCATACATTCTTATATTAGTTATCTGTGGACGATTCTATGTCTATTTAACCAGCCTTTTTAGACACAGAATCGTGAAAAAGGAACATAGATAAGTACCCAGTCACTAATTACAAAAATGATCATTTAAAAAAAAACGAATTAAAAAGTTAAATTTCTATTTTTTGTGGACAATATAAAAATATATAACAATGTAATTTTAAGAATTGAAATAATTATTTATAATCTTATATAATATTATATATTATTATAATTTATATGAAAGTAAATTGACAATGGGCATATCGTCATAAATACATTACGAAAAAAGAATTCTTAATTCAGTGTTCAAATTTCGAACTGATATTGGTATATGTACGATCGCATCGAACCCTTTACTAGTCTCATTAGTCAAAAAGAGACGAATATATATCGTTCAGTTGCTATTTTAATTAGGATTCTTATTGTCTTCATGCAAATAAATATCTTATTTTAAAGTGATTACGGTTCGTAATGTAATTATGATATAATAGTATTGCAGCCTAAAAGAATCGAGTTGTTTAGTCTATTGTTTTAGATGTCATAGACAATTTGCAGCTGGTCGTCGTCGAATGTTCTATATTCAGGTGACACGTAGTTGCTCCACGGTTCCGCCATGTTTTCGAACAAGAACATTGGCATTTTGAATTTTGGCGCCTTTTCTGTTTTCGTGTCTTGAATATTGTGTTGTGAAAGCTAGAACAATATATTCGATTTATTGCATGATGCATTACAAATCTTTTAATTTCTCGGCTTGTTCTATACTATAACGCATATATTATACATAAAAACCTTCCTCTTGAATCACTCTATCTATTGCTGAAAACTGCATTAAAATCCTTTGAATTACTCAAAAGATATACGCGAACAGATAGCGGCGACGACTTTGTTTTATATTATGTAAGTGTGTATGTATATATATGACCACATTATACAATTTCAATGTACAATTGCTTACATTTGACCTGAAGTAGACTTTGTAGCAACCCAAACTTACCTTATGGTAAATAGCGGGAAAAATATATGACGTCTGTGTCATATTTTTCCCGCCAATATTTGTATTTAGCCAGTTATACAAAATAAACTTTTTTTTAAATTCAACCAAATATATTAATTGAATTAAAAGAAAGATGTTTAAGAATTAATATTAAGTGAAGAATTAAACTTTCTACCTTGAGAGGCTCAGAGCCTCTCTTCCGTCTTAGATAGTTGAAGCAGCATGATCTGAAATGTCTGGTGCCGCACGCTGACGCGCACTCGCTTCCGCAAGAATCGCATGAGAGGCTGGCCGCCCATAATGTGCTGCCTGCAGAAAAAATAAAAGTATATGAAAAAATATATATATACGGCAAAGGACCTACGTTTATTGTGGCTGAGTAAATAATCACTAAGTTTTACTCAAAATAAACGTAATTTCAACGAGTTATTATAAAATAATTAAACATTTACTAGATATATGAAAAGCTTCCAAAGTTTCGAACTAGTAACAATGAGGATATATCGGGAGCTCATAAATAACACAAATCATGCTAAATATACCGTTTATAAGTTTTTTATTCTGGAACTCTCGAAAAATAGGTAATAGTGTTAGGCACAGCTCGTCTTTCTTTTTTTTGTTTTTACCATATTTTATTACATTACAGTTGTACCACTGTAAGAATGTTAATTGTATTCTAATGTTATCTTTTATTCTCTATGATATGATACAGTTTTTTGTGCCATAAACGAAACTGGCACAGCTCGCCTTTACAACATAGTAAACGAAAGAATCCACAGATAAGAGAAATTATAATCATGCTGACAAACTAACAAATAATACATAAACCAAGTCAATATAACTATAACACATATATATATATATTTTGATACAAATATGGTATAGTGTAACCTGGCGCACTAAGCAAAACTACACGCTACTGAAATGCGTGGGAATGAGGTGGATTCCAAAGAACCATGGACAAGTAGAGGACAAAGTCTGAAACGAGCATCTAAGACGCAATTTCGGAGTGATACCTACTACAGAAAACCTTAAAGAATGTAGACTTAGGTGGTATGTACATGCTCTGAGTAAACCCGATAAAAACGTGTGACACAGTGCCTTTCCGCGGTTACATTGAAAAGGTTACTAGGTAACAGTGGCGTGGTTAGGTAACTGAGGACCCTGGGGCACATCAAAAAATGGGGCTCCACTGTTCAGCAGTGGGGCTCTACATTATAGTTTTATTAAAACGCACATAGCGCTATCTGACAAATTGACAACACTGCTAACCCACAGAAAGAATTTAGGAGAATTCCGACAGCATGCGGCAAAACTTTCGAATTTCCTTCAATTGAGTTGCCATGATTAAAGTTGGGTACCTTAACCTTATTTTGAAAATGGGAGAAATTTTCAAAAGTTCAGTTCTATTGAGATTTTGGCACAGCCCAGCCTAGCCCCTAGGTAACTACGCCACTGCCAGGCAACTACCTGGTTGACTAATATCCATAGGAACATGAAGGAGTTGGGCCTGTCAAATGATGATGCTTACCAGCGAAATGCATAGCGCCTCAAGATTATGAAAACCGGGATATGAAGATGAAGGAGTTGGAGGTCGAAATACATGGCGCCTCAAGATTAGGAGCGTAACGGGAAAAGACGAGGCTGAAGAGATGGTATTGTGTACCCGCCTGCGCTAACGGCATACCCTGGCGGGGCACCAGTAGAGGATAATTGGTTGAGAATGAAGGTAGATCACTAATGGGAACTAGAGATACTACATTGCACCATTCTATTATCATCCATTAAAAAACTGTTGCCTTTGTTTATTACTTTTTGTGAGCCTCCCCTCCCTTCCCTAAAAAGAAAACTCCCCCTTCCTGTTTCCTCTAGAAACTAACAAACACCACCACAAACTAACAAAAAACCACAAAATTCTAACAACTAAACGTGTAACACAGTCGTAACTACCAACTACTCACGAAACTACAGCATGGGGTTTTCAAAAATATATAATCTATTTTCTGATTTTATAAGGTTTCTTAAGGGTTGGCAACGTGCACCTGACACCACTGGTGTTTCAGGCGTCCATAGGCTACGGTAATCACTTATCATCAGATGGGCCGTATAACTCCCTTTTTCCCCATTCCCTGAAAATACACAACAAAACACAGAAATCTAACTAACAATCAACTACTTGGTCCGGGGGAAAGGGGATTGTTAGACATGTGGCCTGATAACCTCATAGCTAGCAATGTACCATATCTTGTTGTTTTCCACATAGTTCCCCTAGAAACCATCGTGATAAATTCATGATGAATTTACCACGATAGACTAACTGACCGAACTTCATGTTCATCTTATCATCCTCCACAGGTGCCACGCCAGTGGAAACCTAGTGGAAGTTTCTTTGATATCTCTAAAAATCCCCTTTTCCCCCCTTCCCTGAGGCCACACCACAAACTAACAACAAAACACGGAATATTAACAACAAAACGTGTAACATAGTCCTAACAACCATCAACTACCTGTTCCGGGGGGAAGGGAATTCCTGGTGACTTGACCACAATGAGCTAACTTCATGCTCATCCTATAATCCTCCACTGGTGCCCCGCCAGCTTAAACCGCTAGCGCAGGCGGGGCACCATTCCATTATCATCCATAAGAACTCCTTTTCCCCCCTTCTCTGAAGACACATACTAACAACAAAACACAAAATTCTAACAACAAAACATCTAACACAGTCCTAACAATCAACTACTTGGTCCGAGGGGGAAGGTGATTGTTACCCCATTGTTAGGAATGTACCATATCAAGTTGCTTTCCACATAGTGCCCCTGGAAACCATCATGACAAATTCATGGTGATTTTACCACGATGGGCTAATCGACCTGACTTCATGTTCATCGTATCATTTCTCCACTGGTGTACCATGTCAAGTTGATCTCCACGCACTTCCCCTGGAAACCAACGCGGTCTATTTCTGGTAAATTCGCCACGAAGGGCTAATTCACCTTAACATCCTCCACTAATGCCCCGCCAGCGTATACCCTTAGCGCAGGCTGGTACACCATTCTATTATCATTACTCATTAAAGAAAACTGTTTATTACTTTTTGTCAGCCTCCCTTCTCCTTCCCTAAAAAGGAAACCCCTTCTTTCCCCTTCCTTGAAGACACACCACTACAAACTAACAACAAAACACAGAATTCTAACAACTAAACGTGTAACACAATCCTAACAACCAACTACTTACGAGACTACAGCATGGGGTTTTTCAAGATATATTTATATATTAGATATATAAATTAAATGACACCCTTGGTGTTTCAGGCGTCCATACGCTACGGTAACCATTTACCATCAGATGGGCCGTATCACTTTTCTCCCATACCTTGAAGATACACAACCACTAACAACAAAACACAGAATTCTAACAACAAAACGTGTAACACAGTCCTAACAACCATCTACCTGGTCCGTAGTCTGCGGACGCCGTGGCCTCTTTCTTATGCCGCCTGGTATCGGCTTCTGACCACATCGCTACCAAGTATAACCAGGATATGAGGGACGCTTCAAGACTTAAAAATAACATCTTAGTAATATTATAGTTGTTTAAATTACTAGGTTTGTTTCTCATATCCATTACTAGACTTAAGATTATTATAAGACTTAAATTTAATAAAATCTTATTTATCTGATAGAATACAGAAAGTAAAGGTTAGCAGCGCTACGTCTGACGGATCACTTGTGCAAATGGGTGTACCTCAAGGATCTATTCTCGGTCCATTTTTATTCCTAGTATACTTAAATGATCTCCCATATGCCATGCAGGATAGATGCGGGATAGTGTTATTTGCAGATGATACTTCATTGATTTTTAAATTTATTAGATTGACTAATAATTATGACGATGTAAATAGTGCTTTGCAGCGTCTCTTGCACTGGTTTACAACTAACAATCTTATGTTAAACGTTAAAAAAACAAAATGTGTTGAATTTTCTCTGTCTAAAACTTTAATACTAATTGCAACATAAAATTAAATGACGAATCTCTCGAATTTATAGAATGTACTGTCTTTCTAGAAATCACATTAGATAATAAAACACAATGGGGTGCACAAATTCAAAGTCTTGCAGCGAAACTGAGTTCAGCAGCTTTTGCCGTGCGTAAGGTCAGACATTACACTGATACTGATACTGCTAGATTGGTCTATTTCAGTTATTTTCATAGTTTACTCTCTTATGGAATATTATTATGGGGAAAAGCGGCAGATATTAAAAATATATTCATATTACAATAACGTGCCATTCGAGCGATCTACTGTATGAAGAGTCGTAACTTATTAAGAGAGAAATTCAAAGAGGCAAATATTGAGAATATTTGCCTCTTGCCGTTGGTTCTCAATTAATATATTCAAATATCCTATATGTTCATAAAAATCTTGACTTATTTCCAAAAAACAGCAATATTCATAATATTAATACTAGATTTAAAGACAAACTTGCTGTCCCCAAATATCGTTTAGAAAAAGTCAATAGGTCTTTTATGGGAATAGGTATAAAAATTTACAATAAGATACCAAGGATATACTGGAATTACCCTTAAATAAATTTAAAACATCTGTTAAATCATATTTACTGAGCAAACCCTATTACTCACTAAACGATTACTTGAATGACGAGCGTGCATGGCAATAGTTGTTCATGCACTGCATTTTCATTTAATGTTAGACATAGACACCTATATAAAAATACATTGTAAATAAACTGGCTTTTAAAACAAAAAGAATTTTTGAAATTACAGACTTCAAATTAATTTATTTCCATGCATACAAATATTTTCTTTTTATCTATCTACTTTTAATATTGGTGCAATAAAGAATTATAAATAAAAAAAATATTATTAATTTTTAATTTCTTTGCTTTATATTAAAGTGAAAAAGTTACCGATAAGCAACAGAGAAACAAAAAAATAGAAAAGATAACGAGAGACAATTGCTCTAATCTTTAACATTGTTTTAAAATTTAAAAATAATCATTACAGTGAAAAATTGTTAATTTTAAAATTACAAACTCAATTAATTTTAATGTATTTGTATAAATAAAAATGTATATTTATATTAATTTAGAGAAACACTGTTAATTTTTGAAATCACAGACTTAAGTTTTATTTATTTCTATGCATATAAATATTATTCATTTTTAATTCTTTTGCTTTATATTAAAGTGACAAAACTTACTGACAAGCAACAAAAAAACAAAAAAAATATTCAACACAATGAAATATTGTTAATTTTAAAATTACAGACTGACTTAATTTGATGTATTATAGTAAAATAAAATAAAATTTCACGCGGACGTAGTCGCGGATATAGCTAGTATAATATACAGCTAGTATAGATAAAAATGTATTTTTATATTCACTTAGTGAAAAGGTGTTAATTTTTATAATTACAGACTAATGTTAAATTATTTGTATATATATATATGTTTAAGTCACGATTCCTTTGCCTTATAAATAAATAAAAAAAAAACTTACCGATAAGCAACAGAGAAACAATGGCTGTGATCTTTAACATTGTTTTAAATTTAAAAAATAATCAACACAGACCCGCAAGATGGCGCTGTGTCAACAGCTGATGTTCGAATGTCACCCAACACCTTTCATCCCCTTTTTATATCCAAGCAGAGTGTGCTTACTTACAAAGTGTAGGCAGCAAAACGTGGCGAAAATACTTATTTGTTTACGGACTTGCTTCAGTTGATACATAGATATTTTTTATATTCGTCCATCTCATTTTCAGTGATGGAACAGGCAAAGTTTTTTTTTTTTCTCTTATTTGGCAAGAGGCTAGTGTTGCCTATTATGCCACTAAAAACAGGAAACGAGACGGGATAATGGAAAGGAACGGGTTAAATTTTGAATATACTCGGAATTAGTGATCATGGGTTTTAAAGTTTAATGTTATTATGGAAAATAAAAGACGCAAGAGATTTATAAATTATAGGATTAGGATGAGCTAATAGGCATACAATGGATAACGGAAAAGGAATTTCTAATGAGATGAGTGTTTCTATAAATGAAGAACGATCGTAAGAGGAGCAGGAAAACACAATATGATTTAGATCACCCACATCTTCTCCACATTCACAGATATTATTGTCTTTTATACGTAGTTTTGTTAAATGTTCAGGGCTGCAAACATGACCAATTCGCATACGAATCAAGACACTAGTTGATCTTTTATCAAGATGTAATTTGAAAAACCACGGTTTAAGAGGTATAAACGGTTGGACTAAACAGTACTGTTTCCCTTTAATTTTGCTACTTATTGTCCAATCTTGACTCCATGAATCATGAAGACAAGACTTAGACAAGGCAGTCAGATCATGGCAAAAGTTTTTATAAGGAAAAAGATCTCCAGATAATATAGCTTCATTCGCAAGCAAATCTGCTTTTTCGTTGCCCCGAATGCCACAGTGACCCGGAATCCAAACAAAAGATACAATATGTCCTTTGAGACGAATGCTATTCAACATAATATATCTCGGATATCAAAAATTAGAGGATACTGTTTAGATGATTTGAATGGACATTTAATTAGATCTTGAAGAGCACTTTCAGAGTCCGTAAATATAACAGTTTGCTTAAGATTAAAAATTTTAATATATTCTACTGCTTGAAAAATTCCATAGCATTCACCAGTAAAAACAGAGGTCTCTGGTGGAAAAATAATTTTCTGAATTATATGAAATTGTGAGTGGTAAATTCCTACACCAACATTTACAGGCAAAGTTGATACATAGATGCCTATTTTTTATTTTTAGATAGTATTCTTTATATGGGTCAAAGGGTCTAAGCTCATACAGCCTTTATTTTAATAGTTATTTCGATTCTTTTTACTTTCTTAAAATATCTTCAACTATAAAAACATTCTAATCTGTACATATAAATAAAATTGGAGTGTCTATTTGTAATATTGAAATAACAGTTTTTTACTACATGCATATGAGTATAAATACTGTAAATACACCAAAATAACATTTTTTATAATTTTTGTTTGTCTGTCTGTCTGTCTGTTTGTTTGTTCCGGCTAATCTCTGAAATGGTTGGACGGATTTTGACGGGATTTTTTTGGCAGGCATCTAATGTATAAAGGAATATCTTAGGCTATTTTTATTTTAGAAAAAATCCTTTATTTTAGAAAAATAATGTTAAATTCCACGCGGACGAAGTCGCGGGTACAGCTAGTACTTATATGAAATTCTCGTGCCCGGGTGTTTGTTACCAAACTCCTTCGAAACGGCTTCACCGATTTATATGAAATTTTGTGTGCATATCGAGTAACATTTTAACGTCTTAAGAGTAATATTTTTATAATCTTTGAATATTATATCTATTATTTAATCAACATCACAAAAAAAAGGTTTCCAACTTCTAGCTTAAAAATGACTATTTCTATATAACCTTTCATTTCCCCTTACCGCCCTTTTTTCGCATTATTAAGCATATTATGTCCTTTCGCAGTGTCTAGATTAACTGTGTACCAAATTTCATTTAAATCGGTTCATACATACGTGTGTATGTATGAACCGATTGAAATTAAATTAAATAAATTGATAAATACGAAACTAACGCTTAAAAATGTGTATTTTTAAGAGTTAGTTTCGTATTTATAACATTATTAATGATAATATTAGAATCTTTCCCACACTTTATCACACTCTTAAAGTGTAACTTCATTTTTATGCTACGATGGTGTCAAACAAGCATACGGCCCAACTGATGGTAAATTTATGGAAGGTCCAAATAAAGATATATTCGATTAGATTGCTAGTTAAAAATACACTTTAATTCCGTAACTTTATCAATCAAAACAAGTGTTTATATATAGCTATCTACTTATGAAACTTGAGAATATATACATATAAATAAAATCGAAATGTCCGTTTGTAATGTTACATTAACGGCTTTGCACTAAATGCATGTTAAAATATACGGCACTTTAAACAAATATTTAAAATAAATTTTGTCTATGTGTCTATCTATCAGTTGCTAATTTTTGTAACGGCTGGACCGATTATTATAGGACTTTCACTCGCATATGTATAACTAAATATCAGTTTTATGGACAATCTTCGTGTTAATCAGTGCTAGTTGATATGTTGTATTAACTATTGGGTAGAAAGAGTCATTATAAGATTTTTTTTAGTGAAGTTTTATATCTATTTACATTAAAAAAAAAAGAAATTCCACGCGATAGAAGAATCCACGAGACAATACAAATGGCAGGCTTATATCTAATCAATCAAATACCCTTCATTAGAGAAAGTAACAAAAATTCGTGAAGAAAAAATTATTAACTTAAAGTTATTTTTGTATTCTATAATCAAAACTATAAAAACAAAATTATATACTATGTCACTTTAGAGAAAGTAACAAGAATTTGTTAAGAAGAAATTATTAACTTAAAGCTTATTTTTGTATTCTTCAAACAAAACTATAAAAACAAAATTATATACAATGTCACTTTTTAGAGAAAGTAACAAGAATTTGTTAAGAAGAAATTATTAACTTAAAGTTTATTTTTGTATTCTATAATCAAAATTATAAAAACAAAATTATATACAATGTCACTTTTTAGAGAAAGTAACAAGAATTTGTTAAGAAGAAATTATTAACTTAAAGTTTATTTTTGTATTCTATAATCAAATCATTCCGAATAAGCGGTAGAATAAAAAAAAACTTGACTATTCAAAAGTGCTTATATTACGTTTATTTGAATAAAGATTATTTCTAAAAATATTTCTATTTCTATTTCTTCAAAACTATAAAAACAAAATTATATACTCTGTCACTTTAGCGAAAGTAACAAGAATTTGTTAAGAAGAAATTATTAACTTAAAGTTTATTTTTGTATTCTTCAAACATAACTATAAAAACAAAATGATATACTATGTCACTTCACTGTCTACCGTCTTACCGTTAAAACATTTATTCCCAATTATAAATAGTTTAATTACACATCTCTACAACAGTAATACAAATGGCGTTCTTATATCTAAACAATCAAATATCTTTCGGTAGAGAAAGTAACAAAAATTGTGAGAAATTATATACATGTTTATAAGAAAAAAAATTAAATTCCACGCGATAAAAACCGCGGGTAATGGGTAGTGTTAATACTATGACAAGATGAGAATATTTTAATAACTAAACAAGCTACAAACGGCGATTGATTATAAAGTTTTCCTATAAAAATGTTAAATACTCAACAGTAGTGCGTGATCTGTTTGCAATATTTGCGCAGGTCCTGTTTTTTTAAAGGATAATAATGGAGGAACGATAATAATCTGTAATAACGGTTTACGCTGGCGGGGCACCGGTGGAGGATGATAAGATGAACGTTTACGCTGGCGGGGCATCAGTGGAGGATGATAAAAGGAACGTTTTCTGGCGGTTTCAATATTGATGATAAGATCGGAACGTTTACCATTGCTGGAGTGGAGGATGATTCCACAATGTGGTTGGGCACCAGTGGAGGATGATAAGATGAACTTATAAGTTTATCTTATCATCCTCCACTGGGGCCCCGACAGCGTAAACCGTTAGCGCAGGCGGGGACACCATTCCGTTATCATCCACAAAAAAAAAAGTCCTTTCTTCCTTCATACCTGATCATCTGGATGAATGGCGGTCCTCTAGTGTCCTCTCCACAGTGCGGTTTTCTAGAAACCTTTTGCCACGCACAACCACATTGTGGAATCACCTTCCAGCAATGGTATTTCCGATCTGATACAATATTGAAACCCTCTAGAAAAGAGCTTATTCCTTTTTAAAAGGTGCCCCGCCAGCGTAAACGTTCATCTTATCATCCTCCACTGGTGCCCCGCCAGCGTAAACGTTCATCTTATCATCCTCCACTGGTGCCCGCCAGCGTAAACTGTTAGCGCAGGCGGGTGCACCATTCCATTATCATCCATAAAAAAAAACACGACCTGCGCGGGGGGAAGGAGATTGTTAGTAATGTGGACTCATGACCCCATTACTAACAATGTACCAAGTCAGGTTGACCTCCACGCGGTTCCCCCTGGAAAGCATCGTCAGATCAGTTTTATTTATTTATTTATACATAACAATAATTATTGTGTCGAATTTCAAAGTACAAAATGAAATCTAAATCTAAAATAACAATGTCAAAATAATAGTACCAATAACAATAGAATCAATAATATAGTACCACAGATACTTAATATAATATGTAGTACTATGTAATATTATATTTCCAATAATAATTTCCAAATTGAGCCACAGTAACATCAAAAAATTCGTCTACGGAGTAAAAGCGTAAATTTTTTTTAATAAATATTTTTTAAGTTTAATTTTGAAATTGTTTTTATAAATAGCATCATATCATCTATGCCAGAAGGAATATAGACAGTTTCATAAGAGTTAGTGATTGCACCAATAAAAGCTTACGTAACAATAACAAACTGATTTTACCTAAATGTCGTTTGGCTAAAGTTAGTAATTCGTTTTATGGAAATTGCGTAAGGTTTTACAATAAAATACCAGAGTCTGTTATAAATCTGGCAGAAAAAACATTTAAATGTCAAATAAAACAGTTCCTTTGCAAAAAAGCTTACTATAAAATTGAAGAATTCGTTAACGATAATAATGTTTTTATAGAAAATCTTTAAATCCATAGCACTGACAATATTATCTGATTACATTAATAATGAGTGCGTAGCGACTTCTATGTTGATTATCGCATGCCTCTTACTTGTTATACTGTAATTATTTATGTAAAAAAAACCATCTATTAAAAAGAGCAACACACAAGTTTCTTGCTCATTCTTCTTGTGTTGAATCTGCATTCCGAATGAGTGGTAGAATCAAAATATGACTATTCAAAAGTGCTTGTAATGAGTTTATTTGAATAAAGATTATTTCTATTATTTCATCTTTTAAATCACTTTGCAATCTATTAAATAGTAGGCAATCTAGTTAGCACAACGTGACCAATTCACCGGGAATGTATCACGATGGTTTCCAGGGGGAACCTCGTGGAGGTCAACCTGACTTGGTACATTGCTAGCAATGGGGCTATGAGTCCGACGACCTCGGTGGTCTAACGGTCTAGCACACCGCTTTACGATCGATGGTCGCGGGTTCGATTCCTCGCACGGCACAAACATTTGTATATATGAGTATGATTGTTTGTATCGATCTGGGTATTTTCTATGTATAATATGTATATATTTACAAAAAAAAAATCTATGTATTTGTATCAGTTATCTAGTACCCATAACACAAGCTTTAGCTAGCTTCATTTGGGCCTAGATGGCGCTGTGTGAATTGTCCTGAGATTATTATTACAACCAATTTTCCCGCAGGTCCTGTTAGTAGGGGTTGAATTTTTAGCGGCTATTATAGGGCCGCAATATTTGTATAATGAGTGATCGTTTGGTACAGGCAGCGGCAGGGGGAAAGGGGATTGTTAGTAATGTGGATTGATTATCTTATTGCTAGCAATGTACCATGTCAGGTTGACCTCCACGCGGTTCCCCCTGGAAACCATCCTGATAAATTCATGGTAAACTTGTCACGATAGGCTAATTGACCTGACCTCATGCTCATCTTATCATCCTCCACTGGTGCCCCGCCAGCGTAAACCGTTAGCGCAGGCGGGTGCACCATTCCATTATCATAAAAAAACAGGCAGCGGCAGGAAAAGGGCGGTAAAAGGATGAGCCCAGACGTGGCTTTGTATGTGTATTCTTGAATTATTTACAGAGGTTGCATAATATCTAATTAACTAATCTGAATTAGTACTAATTGGTGGTTTGTATTGACACATAACAGAGAGTTAATCACATTAAAGATATATATAGTTATTTATTCACGTTTTGATATTAATTCTAAAGTTTCTATTAATAAATGTAGGTATAATCAGTATATTTAATTATCTAGTTCCTTTAATAAGATTCAATTATTATAATGATATATTGAATCTATAGAAATTTGTCTGTAATAATTATATCTTAATACCAATCTGGAGTCTAGCGTTAAAACTTTGTCTTCTAGGGTTTCTGAATGAATGCTAAACATAAAGAATCAGCATTTCTAAAAATAGGTAAAGTAGTATTAGTGGGGACGAGTGCGCCGCTAGCGCCATCTAGTTTCACAATATTACAACTGCGGGTAATTTTAATAATTAACACTTAATGCTTTGGCGTTGGTGCTTGCTTCCAGCACCATATATATCCGGAGCTAGCGATAACACACACTTAAACTTAAAAATGTAAAGTAATAATAAAATTATTTAAAAGAGCAACACGCAAGTTTCTTGCTCGTTCTTCTTGTGATGAGATTTCCGAATGAGCGGTAGATTAGAAAATGTAATGACCATTCAAAAGTGCTTTAATGTAAGTTTATTTGAATAAATGATTTTCTATTCTATTCTATTCTACCAATAATATACACAGAAAATAGGTTATATCAAAAAAGAAGGGATTCGGTCAGCTCTGACAGGTCTGTTATCCTACTCCCTATATGTTATCAATAATATATAGTCAGAAAATAAGGGATTCGGTCCGCTCTGACAGGTCTGTTATCCTACTCCCTATATGTTATCAATAATATATAGTCAGAAAATAAGGGATTCGGTCCGCTCTGACAGGTCTGTTATCCTACTCCCTATATGTTATCAATAATATATAGTCAGAAAATAAGGGATTCGGTCAGTTCTGACAGGTCTGTTATCCTACTCCCTACATGTTATCAATAATATATAGTCAGAAAATAAGGGATTCGGTCCGCTCTGACAGGTCTGTTATCCTACTCCCTATATGTTATCAATAATATATAGTCAGAAAATAAGGGATTCGGTCCGCTCTGACAGGTCTGTTATCCTACTCCCTATATGTTATCAATAATATATAGTCAGAAAATAAGGGATTCGGTCCGCTCTGACAGGTCTGTTATCCTACTCCCTACATGTTATCAATAATATATAGTCAGAAAATAAGGGATTCGGTCCGCTCTGACAGGTCTGTTATCCTACTCCCTACATGTTATCAATAATATATAGTCAGAAAATAAGGGATTCGGTCCGCTCTGACAGGTCTGTTATCCTACTCCCTACATGTTATCAATAATATATAGTCAGAAAATAAGGGATTCGGTCCGCTCTGACAGGTCTGTTATCCTACTCCCTACATGTTATCAATAATATATAGTCAGAAAATAGGGGATTCGGTCCACTCTGACAGGTCTGTTATCCTACTCCCTACATGTTATCAATAATATATAGTCAGAAAATAAGGGATTCGGTCCGCTCTGACAGGTCTGTTATCCTACTCCCTATATGTTATCAATAATATATAGTCAGAAAATAAGGGATTCGGTCCGCTCTGACAGGTCTGTTATCCTACTCCCTATATGTTATCAATAATATATAGTCAAAAAATAAGGGATTCGGTCAGCTCTGACAGGTCTGTTATCCTACTCCCTATATGTTATCAATAATATATAGTCAGAAAATAAGGGATTCGGTCCGCTCTGACAGGTCTGTTATCCTACTCCCTACATGTTATCAATAATATATAGTCAGAAAATAAAGGATTCGGTCAGTTCTGACAGGTCTGTTATCCTACTCCCTACATGTTATCAATAATATATAGTCAGAAAATAAGGGATTCGGTCAGTTCTGACAGGTCTGTTATCCTACTCCCTACATGTTATCAATAATATATAGTCAGAAAATAAGGGATTCGGTCAGCTCTGACAGGTCTGTTATCCTACTCCCTACATGTTATCAATAATATATAGTCAGAAAATAAGGGATTCGGTCAGCTCTGACAGGTCTGTTATCCTACTCCCTACATGTTATCAATAATATATAGTCAGAAAATAAGGGATTCGGTCCGCTCTGACAGGTCTGTTATCCTACTCTACATGTTGCTAGGCAACGCTGTTGCCGCGCGCTATCTGTAGATTCGCCACATATTAATAATCAAATAAAAAAGTATTGTATTGAATTCTAAGTGTAAATAATATTTCTGATTTAGAAATAAAAAATTGCTGTGATAAGCGGTACCCATGTAGGTCTATTCGTCCACCTTTGTCGCTTCAACGTCACAAAACTGTAGCTTTTACTGGCAGCTTTCGTTACCGGGTAACTAAATGTTGGAACAATATTCCACCACCCATCAGAAATATTACATCTCAATATACATTTAAAAAACATATAAAAACACACCTATTACAGCAACAAAAACTAAGTTGTTCTGGTGACAGAGCGCAGTAATATTCTAATTGTTTTCCTTTCCATTAAGACATTTTTCACTCCTTCATGGCTATAATTATTATTTCTTTTAAACATTTATTATATTCCTGTTCATAGTATTCATATATATCAAATTAAATTGTGGTATCTCGGTATTTATAAAGTTCTGGTACTCTAACTGTAATTCGTACTTTCCAAGTTCTTTTATTACTTATTTATTTCACATTATTTCGTTTAGTTCATTTTAGTTTATTAAAAAAAAAAATATATACAAGGTACATTATTCAACCTAGCTATCGAGGACATAGCTGAAAATCAGTGTTTTGCTCTTTGAGTGATTCTCCACACTGAGCTATGTACCAATTTTGTATTGCTGTAGCACACACATGCAGGTTTACCCTTTATTGAACTGTTATATTGTAGGTACCTGTCATTTGATGTTGTAATTAAGCCTGTATGTGTGTACTAAGATACAAATAAAAACTATTATCTTATCTTATCTATTATCTAATCTAATTTGAATTGAAAAAATATTGGCTGCAAATCAAACACGGAGATTATTTAACTTCTCTTATATATACATATAGCTACTTGACACTTCTAGCATTTAAACCGAACGGACTATGCACACAATATAGTGGTTCTATTCAAATACAAATATCAAAATATCTTTATTCATCTAGGTCAATTACAGACTCTTATGATATGTCAATTCTACCGTCAAAGAGAGAGAGATTTCGAGATGAGTAGAACTGACAAGAAACTCAGCTCGTATTCTTTTCAAATAAGGTTGTACGTGTTTACAATAATACAGATTAATTTTTAAATTCAAATTTGGGAGAATAAAGTGACCAGCATATGATATTGCAAAAGCAAAAAGTCAGTAATCAGTGTTCGTAACCTGAACAGGCCAGTACTGTAATGTATAATGTGTTATTTCGATGTAAGAAATTAAAAAAGCATATTTAAAATTGAAGAATTTATAAATGAGAATAATGTTTTGGTAGAAAATATCTAACTTAAAATTCATAGCGCTGACAATGTTATCTGATTGAACAGAGATTAACTGCGTAGGGGTTTCTATGTTGATTGTCGCATGCCTAATCCTTATTGTTAATTAAATATAAGTAAATCAATATTTATTTAAAAGAGCAACACACAAGTTTCTTGCTTATTCTTCTTGTGATGAATCTGCATTCCGAATGAGTGGTAGAATAAAAAAACTTGACTATTCAAAAGTGCTTATATTAAGTTTATTTGAAAAAAGATTATTTCTATTTCTATTTCTCTATTAAAAAAAATAACCATTGGAGGGAAAATTAGAGGGAATTTCCGACGAAGCCTCTTAGCGTATACATATAAATAAAATTGTAGTGTCTGTTTGTAATATTGAAATAACCATTTTTTATTACATGCGTATGAATATAAATACGATACATGCACCAAAATAACATTAATTATAATTTTTGTCGGTATCGGTTCAAACATTTCAGAGATTCTGGCTAATCTCTGAAATGGTTGATCCAATATTGACGGGACTTTTTTTGGCAGGTAGCTGCTGTAATAAGGAGTAACTTAGGCTACTTTTATTATAGAAAATGAAATTTAAATTCCACGCGGACGAAGTCGCGGGTACGGCTAGTCTTTAATAAAACAGTAATGCGATATTCGGTTATATTGAAACGAAACTCGTGTCACCAAACACTTGAATCATATTTGTAAATCTACGACTCTACTAAATATGTGAGTGAGTGTGTGAGAACTTATATCAATGTGGATTGTTATAAGGGCAGAGGATGACGAAAAAACGATATGACAAGAAAGAAAATTGAGTTTTAAGAAAGAAAATCATTTGTATTCATGAGTATGATTGTTTCTATCGTTCTGGATGTTTTCCATGTATATTATGTATGTATTTACACAAAAAATCTATGTATTTATATCAGTTGTCTAGTACCCATAACACAAGCTCTGCTTACCGTGGGACTAGTTGGCGCTGTGTTAATTGTCCAGGATTATTTATTTATTTATATCAGTTGTCTAGTACCCATAACACAAGCTCTGCTTACCGTGGGACTAGATGGCGCTGTGTTAATTGTCCAGGGTTATTTATTTATTTATATCAGTTGTCTAGTACACATAACACAAGCTCTGCTTACCGTGGGACTAGATGGCGCTGTGTTAAATGTCCAGGGTTATTTATTTATTTATATCAGTTGTCTAGTACCCATAACATAAGTTCTGCTTACCGCGTGGGACGAGATGGCACTGTGTTAATTGTCCAGGGTTATTTATTTATTTATATCAGTTGTCTAGTACCCATAACACAAGCTCTGCTTACCGTGGGACTAGATGGCGCTGTGTTAATTGTCCAGGGTTATTTATTTATTTATATCAGTTGTTTAGTACCCATAACACAAGCTCTGCTTACCGTGGGACTAGATGGCGCTGTGTTAATTGTCCAGGGTTATTTATTTATTTATATCAGTTGTTTAGTACCCATAACACAAGCTCTGCTTACCGTGGGACTAGATGGTGCTGTGTTAATTGTCCAGGGTTATTTCTTTCTTTATTAATATTATTTCTTCTCTCCGTTGTAGGTACTGTTCGTGTTGTATATAGGCGACAGTTACCACTTACCATCAGGTGGTACGTCAGTTTGTTTATCATTACAACTTTATTTAGGCTGTAATGCCCAAACGTTGAAGTTTCTTGCCAGTTCTTCTAAATTGGAATGGAAGTAACTTTTATTTTCGGAAAATTAACTATTTAATTTGTCTATGAAGCGGTTTTTTTAATAGATAGAGTGATTCAAGAGGAAGGTTTATATGTATAATACATAGACACCCATGCGAAGCCGGGGTGAGTAGCTAGTAATATTATTAACGCGAAAGTTTGTCAGTATGTATGGATGTGTGGTTAGGTTGGCCTGTTGATAAAAGGAGTGAATAGCAATGAAAAATTTTATAAATAACGAGGCATATAATATCAGAATAATATATATAGAATAAAAATAACAAATAATTAATGTAAGGTTTTCTTATATTGTAACATTGTTGCATTGCACTGAATAAATGTTTTTTCTTTCTTTCTTCTAAAATATCTTACATTATTTAAATCAGTAATTTGCAAGCGAAATTATTTGACATTTAGAGAATATAGTTTTTAGTAAATGTAGCTGAATTATATGGCTAGTTTATGCAAGGAGGTTGGTAGCCTACAGATGTTTGTTATTCTTTCACGCAAAAAGTACTCAACTGATATATTATTATAATAATAATAATCTTAGGACAATTCACATAGTGCCATCTTCACCCAAGTTATGCTACTAAAGCTTGTGTTATGGCTACTAGACAACTGATACAAATACATACATTTTTTTCGTAAATACATACATATTATACATAGAAAACACCCAGACCGATACAATCATACTTATGAATACAAATGTTTGTGCCGTGCGAGGAATCGAATCCGCGACCATCGGACGTAAAGCGGTGTGCTAGACCACCGAGGTCGTCGATATATTACTATAAATATTGAGAATCTATATAATAAACTGGACGGTAGAGAAAAAAATATTGATGCAAAACACTTCTTAGTAATATTATAAATTAGAATGTTTGTGAGTATGGATGGATGTTTGTTATTCTTTCACGCAAAAACTATGGAACGGATTTTAATGAAACTTTACAGTAATATAGCTTATACATCAGAATAGCAGCTTTAAGCTGTGCGTTTATTGTGTGTTCTTTTGATACAAGCAGCTTATATAGTAGAGCAGGAAAGGAGCAGGTGAAATGATGAGTCCAGTAATGTCTATTTACATATTAATAATAACGAAATATTTACTATGAATATATATACAAGAAGGCGATTCGGGCCCGAATGACAAGCTCGTTATTTTTCTTGCTCTATCGTAACTATTTTTTTTTTATTATTAAGTATTTTACGGCCTTGGAAACCTCCTTTCAGCCAAACAATTACATTTAACTATATCTTTAGCGTTATAATCTATAACGTTCTTATTGTATTGTGTATAAACCCGTATAAAAATGGATAACTTTCTGTATTTTGTAGGATAGATGGCAAGAGGCGGGGTACTTCTTTTTTATTATATAAACTTATTAAGCCATCTATCAAAAGGCAACGGTGTTGCCGCAACATGATAGTAAATTCGCCACAAGCTATTATGTAAATTGGGTCGGCTAGTAAATAATAATAATCCAGGATAATACACAGAGCCATCTAGGCCCAAAAAAAACCGAATTATAGCTTGTTTTTGGGTCTGGGCGACGGTTACCACTTACCATCAGGTGCCGCTTGTTTACCACTCCCATTTGACAGCTAGGGGTAGAAAAAGGTTATTCATAATCCACAGTCGACCCGTAAAGACGTTTGTGACAGAGTCGAAATATCGGGAGCTCTTAAATGAGTGGTAGAACAAAAAAAATGTGACTATTCAAAACTGCTTATATTATGTTTATTTGAATAAAGATTATTTCTATTTCAAATTGTATCATGATAGGTAAAAAGTATAGCTAAAATCTCTTACATGAATAAATAGTTTTTGATTTAATTTGATTCTGTTTAAATTTCTAAAATTTCAATTCAAATAAATAAAAACAATCTTCCCAACCATAACTTTATACAACAAACGAGGACATAAATTCATTTTTATTCTTCTTATCCTTACCATGCCTCTTCGAGTGCAGCATCATCTTGCTCCTCATCAGTCACACCAAACATTAATATATACATATATATCCGTCATACTCGTGAACGGGTGCTGTGGGGACTGGCCTGTTCGGGTTACGAACACTGATTACACTATTTGCTTCTGCAATATCATAAATTGGTGGTCACTCTATTCTCCCAAATTTGAATTTAAAAATGAATCTGTATTATTGTAAACATGTACAACATTTATTTGAAAAGAATACGAGCTGAGTTTCTTGTCAGTTCTCATCTCGAAATCATTCCGAACTGACGGTAGATTCGACATTTCATAAGAATAGAATAGAATAGAAAATCATTTATTCAAATAAACTTACATTGAAGCACTTTTAAATAGTCATAACATTTTTTTTTTAATCTACCGCTCATTCGGAATGCTGTCTCATCACAAGAAGAACAAGCAAGAAACTTGTGTGTTGCTCTTTTAAATAATTTATTCTTACTTACAATTTAAGTTTAAGTGTGTGAATACAAACCACCGATTAGCACTAATTCAATGAAATAATAAAATAGAAAAAACATTCAATATACAACAACTGGTTAAACAATTAATAAGAGAAAATAAGTCATAGTGATTAGAGCAGACCAGTCCCTACAAGCAGCACCCGTTCACGAGTATGACGGATGAGCCAGCCATCACTGCGCTCGACCACATTTTAGGGAGCCCGGCCCACCACGCCGCCACAAGTCTGGACATTTTAGTGAGCATGACTACTCAAAACACCAGACCACGTCATAGCTACTCACAATTGCCATCTGATAGTTATAGTATTCACATTTTACATAAGAATGCATGCGGCAATATATATATAAAACCGCTACGCTTTCATATTTCTAAAATAATTGAATCAAGAAAGCAATGAAACAAACAAATTATAACGTTGTATGCTAATAAACTAATTATTTACATAAGTCTGTAAACATGTACAATATTTATTTGAAAATACGAGCTGAGTTTCTTGTCAGTTCTTCTCATCTCGAAATCATTCCGAACTGACGGTAGATTGGACATATCATAAGAGTCTGTAATAGACCTACATGAATAAAGATATTTTGATATTTGTAATTTAATATAATCACCATATTGTGTGCACAGTCCGTTCTGTTTAAACGCTCGGAGTGTGAAGTGCCTACAGTAAGAGAAGTTAATAACGTCCAGGTTTCGTTTGCTGAATTGCTGATTGCTACATGGATAAAGATATTTTGATTTTGAATACATACATATATATATATATAAATGATTTTTGATTTAATTTAATTTGATTCGGTTTAAAAAAAAATTTCATGCAAAACCATAAATAAAACCCATCTTCCCAACCATAACTTTATTCAACAAACGAGGACATAAATTCGTTTTTAGTCTTCTTATCCTTATCGTGCCTCTTCGAGTGCAGCATCATCTTGCTCCTCGTCATGAACCTCTTCAGACACACCGGACATTCATACCTCTTATCTCCTATATGCATTTTGACGTGCATCACTAGGTTATTCTTCTGTGTGAAGGATTTTGAGCAGATCTCGCAGGTGTACGGTTTGATACCTTTATGTGCCTTTTCGTGGCGGTCCAGGTCTGCTTTCCGGTAGAAGGACGAGCCGCATTCGTTGCAGTTGAAATTCTTTATACCTGATAATATATAGATACATTTTCTTAGTTAGCTTATATATAATTTGCTCGCGGCTTCGCTCGCGTTAATATAGCCCTTTAGGGGTGGAATTTATCAAAATCCTTTCTTAGGGGATGCCTACGTCATACTAACTTTATGCATGCAAAGTCTCAGCCCGATCGGTTTAAAATTGACGAAGTTTCATACAAACTTTCATCCCCTATTTTAAACCCTTGGGGGTAGAATTAATCAAAATCCTGTCTTAGCGGATGCCTACGTCATAGTAGCTTTATGCATGCAAAGTCTCAGTCCGATGGGTTTAAAATTGACAAAGTTTCATACAAACTTTCATCCCCTATTTTATTGCCTTGGAGGTAGATTTAATCAAAATCCTATCTTAGCGGATGCCTACGTCATAACATCTACCTGCATGCCAAATTTCAGGCCGATCCGTCCAGTGGTTTGGGCTGTGCGTTGATAGATCTCTATGTCAGTCACCTTTGAGTTATATATATTTAGACTAGTAGACCCATACTACATTATAGACACCTATATAAAGATACATTGTAAATAAACTGGCTTTTAAAAAAATAATAAGTAATTTAATTGAGTTTCTTGTCAGTTCTTCTCAATTGAATGTATATACTGAACTGGACGGTAGGGAAAAAATTATAATATGTAATGTAATAATAAAAAAATATAAATGGTTGGTAAATATATTTATAAAAAGAACGGTTTTTAGAAAGAATTAAATTTTCAAATGCAAATTTAACAATAATTTATTCATGTAGGACATTTTAGCCGCTTATGAACGTAATTTTTTTTATATTATAATTTATTCCCACGGTCCAGTTCGGTATATAGATCCAATTGAGAAGAACTGGCAAGAAACTCAATTGAATTACTATTTTTCTAAAAGCCAGTTTATTTACAATGTATATTTATATAGGTGTCTATGTCTAACATTAAATGAAAATCCGTTTATGAACAACTATTGCCATGCACGCTCGTCATTAGAAATAGAAACAGAAATAATCTTTATTCAAATAAACTTAATATAATCATTCAGTGAGTAATAGGCCTTGCTCAGTAAATATGATTTAACAGTTGTTTTGAATTTATTTAAGGGTAATTCCAATATATCCTTTGGTATCTTATTGTAAAATTTTATACCTATTCCCATAAAAGACCTATTGACTTTTTCTAAACGATACCAAAAAAAGTTTAGAAAAAGTCAAAGGACAGTAAGTTTGTCTTTAAATCTAGTATTAATATTATGAATGATATGATAATTAATATATTATGAGTGATGGCTGGCTCATCCGTCATACTCGTGAACGGGTGCTGCTTGTAGGGACTGGTCTGCTCTATCACTATGACTGATTTCCTCTTATTAATTGTTTAACCAGTTGGTTATATATTCAATATTTTTCCTATTTGAGTATTTAATTGAATTAGTGCTAATTGGTGGTTTGCATTCACACACTTAAACTTAAAAATGTAAAGTAATAATAAAATTATTTAAAAGAGCAACACGCAAGTTTCTTGCTCGTTCTTCTTGTGATGAGACAGCTTTCCGAATGAGCGGTAGATTAAAAAAATGTAATGACTATTCAAAAGAGCTTCAATGTAAGTTTATTTGAATAAATTATTTTCTATTCTATTCTATTCTGAATATTGCTGTTTTTTGTAGTCTACCTTTATGTGATAGCTGGTGTATACTTAAGTGTCCAAGTTGCGTATATGTTTTCCCACATGTAGTACACATGTAGGGCCGCTCCCCCGTGTGGGTCCTCATGTGTTTCTTCAGTTCGTACCCCGTCTGGAACGACTTCTCGCACTGGTCGCACGGCACACGCTCTTTAGGTACTTTTGGCTTTTTTCTTTTCTTTCTGGTGCAAAAAAAAATTAATTTTTTTTTTAATACTACTAATAGCAGACCCGACTACGCGTTGCTGTGGCTAAGGTTCTTGAAATAATATTGCGACTATAATAATAATAATAATAAAAATATAAATATAAATATAAATATAAATTCATAGAAAGCAAAGTTCCATATTACAAATACAGCCCTATTAATGTATTAGAAAACGATCACTGTAAACTGTACTGGGATAGAACAATAATTACTGACAAAACTGTACATCACAATAGACCAGACATAACATTACACGACAAAATCAATAAAAAAGTATATCTTGTAGATATAGCCATCCCAAACACACACAATATACAAAGCACAGTCAATGAAAAACTAACAAAGTACACAGATCTAGCAATAGAATTAAAAAAACAATGGAAAGCACACACCATCCACATAGTACCCATAGTTTTGTCATCCACAGGAGTTATACCAAAAAGTCTGAACTAACAACTAGACACGTTGCACATCCCCTCTTTCTACAATAGACCTATTACAAAAAGCCGTCATACTAAACACATGCCGAATAGTAAGAAAATTTCTTTCTTCGTCACATAACTCATCCATGCTTGGCTAAGGCCCGCGTGTTTGAATATATTACCCCCGTAAAAAGGGAGATATAATAAATATATATATATATATATAATAATAATAATAATCTCAGGACAATTCACACAGCTCCATCTAGACCCAAGTTAAGCTAGCTAGAGCTTGTGTTATGGGTACTAGATAACTTATACATATACATAGATTTTTTTTTTGTAAATACATACATATTATATATAGAAAACACCCAGACCGATACAAACAATCATACTCATGAATACAAATGTTTGTGCCGTGCGAGGAATCGAACCCGCGACCATCGGTCGTAAAGCGGTGTACTAGACCGCTGGACCACCGAGGTCGTCACTATAATTTGAAATGTAAGCTATCCTATCTTTCAAGTTGGATCGAATTGCAAATCAAATTTGCAATCGGTACAGTTTTGGATTCCATCGCGGACAAACGACGTGACACGTAATTTTTATGTATAAAGATGTTGGTAAATAAGCATACGGCCCATCTGATGGTAAATGGTTACCGTAGCCTATGAACGCCTGAAACACCAGGGGTGTCACGTGCGCGTTGCCGACCCTTAAGAAACCTTAATATATCCTTCTTGAAAAACCCCATGCTGTAGTCTCGTGGGAAAACCTCGGCAGGTAGTTCATTCCACAATCTAAGTGTACGCAAGAGGAAGCTCCTCTGAAACCAAAGCGGTTCTTAGCGATTTAACACACAGTCTTACTTTTGATGGTCGCGGGTTCGATTCCTCGCACGGTACAAACATTTGTATTCATGAGTATGATTGTTTGTATCGGTCTGTGTGTTTTCTATGTATTTACAAAAAATATATATATATATATATATATATATATATATATATATATATATATCAGTTATCTAGTACCCATAACACAAGCTTTAGCTAGCTTAACTTGGGTCTAGATGGCGCTGTGTGAATTATCCTGAGATTATTATTATTACTATTAAGTAGCTATACACGCGACTTCGTCCGCGTGGAAATCAACTTTATTTTTCTAAAATAAAAGTAGCCTAAGTTACTCCTTATTACATCGACTACCTGCCAAAAAAAGTGGCGTCAAAATCGGTCCAACCATTTCAGAGATTAGCCGGAACAAACAGACAGACAGAAAATTTGTAAAAAATGTTATTTTAGTGTATGTACCGTATTTATATTCATATGCATGTAGTAAAAAAAGGTTATTTCAATATTACAAACAGACACTCCAATTATATGTATAGATTTTACAGTTGTGTTATACTTTTTCTGGGCTGTCTGGTCTCCATCCTCGTCTGATATCTCGATCACTTCACATTTGATGACCACCTCCTCTATGGGTACATTGGTCACCGTGGGCACCTCATACCCAAACTGTTTCTGCTGCAGGCTACTACTATCGCAACTGGATAGATTCTCTTTAACTATATTTTCCGTAACTGTAAGTTCCTCCACTGAAAAACAAAAGAACACAAAAGTGAACAGAATATCTTCATCATTACATAGTATAAAACAATATAATTGTACTGTATTTAAATATTTAAATAAATAAAATGCTAAATTGCGCTTCACATTTAATTAGGCCGTTCCCGCCATTTTTTCAATCAGGTTCTGTCAACTGCACAGAGTACGTTATGAACAATATTAATTGGGCCAAAGACTATATATACTACAATAATATAAAGCAATAATACAGTAGTATTACATTAACAACAATAATATAAAACAAAGTCTCTGTCGCTGTCTGTCCCTATGTATGCTTAAATCTTTAAAACTACGCAACGGATTTTGAAGCGGTTTTTTAATAGATAGAGTGATTCAAGAGGAAGGTATATATATATATATATATATAATACATGTACACCCGTGCGAAGCCGGGGCGAGTAGCTAGTCTTATATATAAAATTCTTGTGTCACAATGTTAGTTACCATACTCCTCCGAAACGGCTTGACCGATTTTTATTAAATTTTATATGCTAGTTCAGTAAGGTCCGAAAATCGGCTACTATCTATTTTTCATACCCCTAAGTGATAAGGGTTGACTACCCTAATGAGAATAATAAGAGGTAGAATAAAAAAACTTGACTATTCAAAATTGCTTATATTAAGTTTATTTCAACAAAGATTATTTCTATTTCTATTATCATATATTTTTTATTTTTTAGACATTTTTTTTTTTAGTTTTTTTATAATGTGGAGTTATAAAATACATACAACCCTAAATTTTCACCCTCCTACAATCAACCCCTATTTTTAATAGTGATTTTAATTTATATGGCAAAACAACATTTGCGGGGTCATCTAGTAATATATAATTAATTGCTTTACTGACTGACTGAATAAAAATGTTAAAACACTTTCTCTAAAAAATATATATCTCTATAAATAGTAGCGATATAATATTGTAACTCAAAGCTTGCTGTGGTCACCTATAATTATGAGAAAAGTTAGTTTTTTTTTTTTTTATAACACGGGACAAACGAGCATGCGGCTCACCTGATGGTAAGTGATTACCGCCGCCCATGAGCACCCGCAACACCAGGGGAATTGCAAGTACGTTGTCGGCCGTTTAAAAAGGAATAAGCTCTTTTCTTGAAGGTTTCAATATCGTATCGGTTCGGAAATACCATTGCTGGAAGGTGATTCCACAATGTGGTTGTGCGAGGCAAAAAGTTTCTAGAAAACCGTACTGTGGAAGACCGCCATTCATCCAGATGATCAGGATGGTATTTCAGTTTCTGGCGGGTGGTACGGTGGTGAAACTCAGCAGCTGGTATTAATCCGAACAATTCCTCAGAACACTCCCCGTGATATATGCGGTAGAAAATGCACAGAGATGCAATATCTCGCCGCAAAGCCAATGGGTCGAGTCTGTCACATAGACGTTGATTACCAATGATTCTGGCTGCTCGGTTCTGAATGCGGTCAAATGGAAGTAGCTGGTATTGTGGTGCTCCGGCCCAGAGATGAGAACAGTATTCCATATGCGGCTGGATCTGCGCC
Organism: Achroia grisella; assembly: GCF_030625045.1. Lineage (NCBI taxonomy): Eukaryota > Metazoa > Arthropoda > Insecta > Lepidoptera > Pyralidae > Achroia > Achroia grisella. Next base: position 916,289 of record NW_026713015.1, read on the forward strand.
TTGTGTAATTGCAAGCGATGGGCCGCCGTGAAATACCGTCTCACTCTACTGAGCATACCAAGCTTTTTGAGGCTATTTTAGCCTTGTCCTCCAAATGTCCGCAAAACTGAACGTCACTGGATATATCAACGCCAAGGACCTCGAGATTTGGCTTCACATCAAGGAGAGTGTCTTGAAACTGAGGAGATACGATAAATGGATTCTTTTTAGCGGTAGTTTAAGACCATTACAATAGTATAGAATCATGACAGATTTTTTATTGCAGTATCTTATGTTGGTTATAAAATAAATTAGAACCTACTGTGAAACTGGAAAGCTAGCGAAGATACCTTCGAGAACCTGAAGCCCAAGAAATCTGCAGAACCATACAGGTATGTGACAGACATAGTAAATTCCCTAACATTTTTGGTAGCAGAGAGTAGTTTCCCAAACAGGAGATATATAATATATATATAAAAAAACAATAATAATTAATGTTAACAGTAAATAAAGGCTTTATTACCCATAACACTAGATCTACTTATCTTGCAACTAGATGGCGCTGTGTGAATTGTCCACGGTTATTCTGATCCTTACATAGTATAGAATGAAGTTGCTTCTACTGTCTGATCGCTTAAATCTTTTAAACTATGCAATGACGATTTTAAAACCATTTTTAGTAATAGATAGAGTGATGTAAGAGGAAGATGTAAGATGTCTAATACATGTATACCCGTGCAAAGCCGGGGCGGGTAGCTAGTATATCTGATTTCTGTCTGTACAGAAGATATATGAAACTTGCAAAGAAGTATGTAATTATATGTTTCAATATAATGTTAAATATATATAAAGTATACAAGCTTAGGATTATATGGGATCAGAAGTTCAGTGTGTAACCTTGAATTATTAAACACATATATAAGTATATAATTAAATTTTTATCATTTAAATGCGAAATAAATTTATTGTAACTGGCAATTCGCTAAATAATAGATGTATCGAATAAAAAAAAATACAAAAATACATTTTAAATATTACATTAATTTGATTTTGAAAATCAAATGTCGATTTATACATAATCTATCGAATAGACAAAATTATAAAACTGGTTTTGTAACTTAAACATTATTTACGAAAACATATTAAAATAAATAAAGCATATTAACAACTTACTCTTATCACCGAAACACTGTTTTGTTTATTTACAATCCATGTATTTAATTATTTGATATTTAAACTAAATATTAAATATATTATTTGTTTTTTTACTAAAATACAATACGTAGCGGTCACACACTATGCTCTTTTATTGAAATATTTTCGTAAAATTTGTAATAATAATGACATTTACGTGTAATTTTTCTTGTTCAGTGATTATTTTTTATAACAAAGTTAAATTATTTTCTGCTATTTTTAAAAAATAGCAGTATATTCGCTGTAATGAAACAAACAAGTATACGCCAAACATTAGATCTGACATCAGTCAGCTTTGACTTTTATGACAACACAACAACTGTCATGTTTTTGTTTTAAAATTACCTACTTCACTAGAATACTGTCTATATGTATCAACTAAATAAGGATTTTTTTAAGAATTTGAGAATAGTTTGTTATCTCTTTAAAATTAAGGTGATTATTTACTTACATTCATGTACATATTGAAAACAAACCTATAGTATTGTTGAAAAAAAAAACAAATCTAAAGACAAACCTTGTTCATGTCTTCCTCGCGAGTAGATGTTAAATACACGTAATCGTTCCAATATGATATCTAACACTATGTTGAGGTATGAAATTATTTGCTATTGAGATTAATCTATACGTTATTTGCGGAGAAATTGTGGAACTAGGTGTGCTCGACGTGATGTACAATGAGCGACTCGTAGTTTTCTAACTACTACCCCCTAATTTGGTGGAATAAATAATAGGGTAGAGACAGGTTGCAAGTAACGTTTAGAAATTGATAGATTTATATGTTATCATATTAGTTATAATGTTGTATTCAGTTCAATCAAAATCTACTAAACTATTGCAAAAATAAAATAAATTAGTGAACTATAATGTTGTAAATTGTTTAACCCAGGGAGTTCCACAATTTATTTAAGATTTTGCGTTTTATTAGTTCAAATATTTTAAATGACTAGTGTTTTCAAACGAGTAGGGAAATAATTATTATGATTATTTAAAATATTCTCACCCTTGTTTTCTCTATACGTATTAGTAGAGTGGATACTTTGTAAAAATACTTCGTAAAATAATATTAATACGTGTAATATTATGTAACGTTACAAATATATTTATTGCAAGGCTTAAGTTGAAGAAATAACCTAATAAAAATAAATAAACCATATTATTTTTAAATAAGTCACTTACCTCTTCTGAAAGCACAGTCAGTGGCTAAGAACAAGTATTTGTTCATTAGTTCTCGTTCTTAGGTCAGTAGTAATGAATGAAAGACGGACGGTAAACAACCTAAATCTATATAACCGCGGTAATTTTAAATAAAATAAACGGAGGTAAAACAAAGTTCTAATGGTATGCATTATGTAATATATTTCAGTAATATTATTATTCATGGGTAAAGTATTCGTTGTATATGGATTAAACAAGAAATAAGTTTTAAACATATAACGTAATTTCTCATTTTGCTAAAAGTTTCAACTAATTAAAAAAGAGAAAATGAATCCACTATTTTAATCGTATCTATAAATTAATTTTAATAATTTCATAAACAATACAGTAAACTTTTGTATAAAATCCTTAATCATGATTAAGAAATTATTAAAAAAGAAAAATGACATTATATCGGACATTTTTTCCGTAAGCATGATTTTAGTAGTTTTATTGTAATCTGATACATACCTACCTACTTTAAATAGATATTTAAACACAAACTGATTACATATTCAGTCAATTAATTATCCAAGCGGGTAAATGAAAAAAATCTACAAAAGAATAGCTACTCGCACTTAAATATTCATCGACCTTCTGCTATTACCCGCCAAAGTTGAATAGGCCTTTCTATTATTGAATTAAAATGGAGTAATGAGGTAAACTCAATTCAATCGCATAGCAGATATCAGAGAGTTCGGTGTGTATTCGGGTCAGTATGATGTCATACTTTGAGATATAATTTTAAATGTGACGTTATACTATTTCTACACCGAAATCGGCTGAGGAAAGACATATTCACAATCCGGTTAAATATAAATAGTGTAAATTGCGTGTGTGTTTACTGGAATAAACAAATAAAATGACGTATTATCAACACAGGAATACAGGTGAGTGTTTACTTTGCCGATTAAAAAATAAATCGATATTTTTAAAAATGTATTTCTGTTGATTTTTTAATCTGTACCAAAAATTATTCCGTTCGATTTTTAATTAACAGTTAAAAAATATAAACAGTCAATACATGTACTTTTTATTAGAATAATTTAATTATTTTTAATATAATTAATAATAAATTTATGTTGAAACAAAACAAACCGGTTTTGGGACTCATTATTATAATTATATACATTTTTAACGTTCAAATATCAAACAAACTAAGATATAGGAGTGTCAATGTTGTTGAACAGCTGTTTTCTAATGATGTCATGCCTGTCGTATTTTTTTTTTTTGACTTCCACAAACCTTACATCATATTAGAGATGTACCAGTGTTTAAATGACTTTTTTTTTATTAAATTTTTTTTTTGTTATGTTAGTATTTGTTCATATTCTTCGAGTATGTACTTAGTTTTATAATTTATTCTTTAGATGATTAAATATAAGTACGTACTTAGTAAAAGTGATTTTTCTTTAATGATGATAATGTAATGGTGCAATGCGCGCTGCGCTAATGGTTTACGCTGGCGGGGCACCAGTGGGGGATGATAAGATGAGCATGAGGTCAGTTAGATCATCGTGGTAAATTCACCAAGTGGGGGAAGGGGATTGTTAGTAATGTGGGTTCATGACCCCATTGGTAGCAATGTATCATTTGACCTCCACGCGGTGCCCTCTGGAAACCATCGTGATAAATTCTTGGTGAATTTGTCACATTGGGTAACTGACCTAACCTCATGCTTATCTTATCATCCTCCACTAGTGCCCCACCAGCATTACCGTTAGCGGGTGCATCATTCCATTATCATCCATAAAAAAAAATTCACCAAGTTTTATCGCGATGGTTTCCAGAGGGAACCGCGTGGAGGTCAACCTGACCTGTTACATTGCTAAGAATTGAGTTATTAATCCATATTACGAACAATCCCCTTCTCTCTGGTCAACCAAAAGTTATTCACGATGGTTTCTAGGAGGGACCACATGGAGGACGACCTGATATGTAATGTAATGTTGGCAGTGTACTATACACTGCCAACATTACCTTCTAGAATATACTAGTAATGTCTAATACTAATAATACTACTCCATGCTGTCCCAGTCATGGTGAGACAAATCTTTCCTTTAAATTAGACCATAAACTGGCCTAAGGGTGTGGTGTACCGGCGCTACCGTGGCAGATTGGAAGGGGCGTTGTTACGATGGGCTAACTGACCTGACCTCACGCTCATCTTATCATCTTCCACTGGTGCCCCGCCAGCGTAAACCGTTAGCGCAGGTGGGTGCACCATTCCATTGTCATCCAAAAAGAAAAAAGATTGGAAGGGGCGAAGGCGATTGTTAGTAACGTGGGCTAATGACCCCATCACTAGCAATGCACCATGTCAGTTTGACCTCCACGCGGTTCCTCCTGGAAACCATCGTGATAAATTCCTGGTGAATTTATCACGATGGGCTAACAGACCTGACCTCATTTTCATCTTATCATTCTTCACTGGTGCCCGCCAGCATAAACCGTTAGCGCAGGCGGGTGCACCATTCCATTATCAACCATAAAAAAAAAAATTGCCGCCGTCAGTGCCGTGATCACACAGACAATTACAGTATCTTAATTTTATATTATTTCATATGTATGATAGCCTATGAGGGATTTATAATGTGGGCTTAGTAGCCTGAAATAAATAAATAAATAAATAAACACACACTTGGCTTGTACTAGTTTAAATACTAGTAGCTGTGATAATAGAGAATTATCTGAAATATATCCTGCCTATTTTATTATTTAATTCTGCTAATTAATTTTAATAACATCAATATGTATGTTAGTCTGTAAGGTATTTATAATATATATTTGCCATTGGTAGCCTGAATTTAATAAATAAATAAATTTAATAACAATGTAATGTTTTATGAGAAAGATTGTATATAAAATTTTACATATAAACTACATATATAAAAAATTCAATAAATTTTAAATGAAAGTGTACATTCAGTTTTTTTAGCATTATCTATTTGTAACTAAGTCGTATTGTTTTAAAAAGTACAAAAAAATATATTACAAAAAATCATGACACCTTCCAAACACCTTCTTTTAAAACATAAAACAGATTTTTCCACAGATTCAATTTAGGTTACATTCTCTGTAAATACTATTTTATAAATTTTTAAAAATAGAATTGTCTACTAAAGATGTATAAGTTAGAAATGTTTATACAGCTATACTCACTGAGCAAGTAATCACTCCGTTTTTGTTACCTATATTAGCCCCAACAGATGGTGGCGCATTGCATCAGAGTATTGATGTAACAAAATTATGCCATTTCCAGCCTTGACCCGGTTGTACGCGCGTTACCGAGCTGCTATTATTCACTGTTGATTTGTTTACATGATGTCTGGTTTAGTTTCTGTGTATATTTATTTAACTTTTCTATAGGTTATTGGGTTAAGTACATTTTTATACGTACATTATGATGTACAAATATTTGTTATTCATCTGTATTACGTTTGCGCAACACTTGACAAGTTGGGTTGCGCAATTGGCGCCAATATTTTAAATATGGAACATCTTTTTTTTTATTTAATTAGAATAACATGCACAAAGGTGGCCGATCTAATTTAAACCGGGATTTCATCAGCGTCTCTTAGAACTTCTACGGCGGAAAGATTTGAACTCTTTTTGTAACGGACAGAGTCGAAAATTGATGAACCAATTTAATTGCCTATAAATAGAAAAAAAATTGTAATCCAGATAAAAGAAAAACTAAAAACTTGAGATGTTTTTTGTAACTGGGAATGTTAAGTTCCTAATAAAATGTAATAAATAACTATCTCGATCACGCCAGGTTTAAAATGAAAATAAGCCCCGTCATAATCGGTCCATTAATGTAGGAGCTACAATGCTACAAACAGATACGTCGAACATAAAAAATACCTGGACTAATACAAACAGTACGGCACATACACCAAAATAATATTTTTACAATTTTTGTCTATCTGTCTGTCTGTTTGTTCAGCTAATCTCTGAAATGGCTGGACCGATTTTGACGGGACCTTTTTTGGCAGGTAGCTAATGTTATAAGGAGTAACTTAGGCTAATTTTAGATTAAAAAAATAAAGTTAAATTCCACACGGATGAAGTCGCGGGAACAGCTAATATAATAATTAAAAAAACAACGTGTTGTAACAAAAACAACAAAAAAATAACGTGTTCTAATATAATAACTAAAAAAACACAAACTTGTGTGTTGTTCTAAAGAGCAACACACAAGTTTCTTTCTCATTCTTCATGTGATGAGTCTGCGTTCCGAATGAGTGGTAGAATCAAAATATGACTATTCAAAAGTGCTTGTAATGAGTTTATTTGAATAAAGATTATTTCTATTTCTATTTCAGGCATTCCGCCTCCACCGCAGTTGACAGACAAGCTCAGGCTATACCACGTAGATATGAACCCATACGGGCACAGAGTACTCCTGATCCTAGAGGCGAAGAGATCAAGATATGAGATCTACAAACTGGACCCGCTGAGACTTCCCGAGTGGTTCAGAGTAAAGAACCATAGACGTAAGTGTGTACACTGTACACTTTTTTTATAGTATTACTATAAAAAAAGTGTAGCTGACTGATAGAGTTATTCCGTGGATATATGTATATAGCAGCAAATATATTTTGATAAAAAAAAAGCAAAACTATTATGAAATACTTATTTTAAATGCGATGGACTTTTTCTTCTAAAATCAATGTGCGTAATACTGACCCGGGAAACGTTGTTTTGCCATATAAATTAATATCGCATTTAAAAAATAGGGGTTTGTTAGTGATATAAGGGAGAAAATTTAGCGTTCAATGTATATTTTAATGCCACATTATAAAAAAAATTGTCGAAAAATAAAAACAAATAATTGAGTTGTGCCACTCTTAACACATAGGGGTATAAAAATTAGTTATAAACCTATTCTCAGACCTACTGAATAAATAATAATTAATATACTTACAAATGTATTTAAGTGCAATAAAGAATATTTAAATAAATCATATCTTATGACACTATGACACTATACTAGATACCAACTTGCATGCATTATGTAAATAAAATCATTAGTCTTCTGATGTTAATATATACACTAGATAAGATAAGATAGATCTAGAAATAGCGAACTCCAATGATTTGTTAATATAGTTACACGGGTTTTAACACATTAATTTTATGTTAAACTAGCTATTACCCGCGACTTAATTTATCCCCTTAGGGGTGGAATTTATCAAAATCCTTTCTTAGGGGATGCCTACGTCATAGTAGCTTTATGTATGCAAAGTCTCAGCCCGATCGGTTTAAAATTGACAAAGTTTCATACAAACTTTTATACCCTATTTTATCATCTTGGGGGTAGAATTAATCAAAATCCTTTCTTAGTAGATGCCTACGTCATAGTAGCTTTATATAGGTGGTGAAATTAAACGCAGACGAAGTTGCACACAAAGTCTCAGCCCGATCGGTTTAAAATTGACAAAGTTTCATACAAACTTTCATCTCCTATTTTATCCCTTTGGAAAATCATTTATTCAAATAAACTTAATTTAAGCACTATTGAATAGTCATAACATTTTTTTTTTTTTTAGGCTATGGTTATATTTGCTTGTTTGCAGAATTAATCAAAATCCTTTCTTAGCGGATGCCTACGTCATAGTAGCTTTATGTATGCAAAGTCTCAGCCCGATCGGTTTAAAATTGACAAAGTTTCATACCAACTTTCATCCCCTATTTTATCCCTTTGGGGGCAGAATTAATCAAAATCCTTTCTTAGGGAATGCCTACGTCATAGTAGCTTTATGCATGCAAAGTCTCAGCCCGATCGGTTTAAAATTGACAAAGTTTTATACAAACTTTTATCCCCTATTTTATCCTCTTGGGGGTAGAATTAATCAAAATCCTTTCTTAGCGGATGCCTACGTCATAACATCTACCTGCATGCCAAATTTCAGCCCGATCCGTCCAGCGGTTTGGGCTGTGCGTTGATAGATCACTATGTCAGTCACCTTTGAGTTATATATATTTAGATACAGCGAAAAACTGTCATTCATTTATCCGATGAAATATCGCGACACTAAATATATCACGTTATCCGTATTGCCAGCCTCGGTGGTCTATTGGTTTAGCATATAGCTTTACTATCCGATGGTTGCGGGATCAATTCCTCGCACGGTGCAAATATTTGTAATCTATGATTGTTCGATCTGGGTGTTTTCGATGTACAATATGGATTTATTTAAAAAAAAATGCATACAGTTGTCTAGTACCCAGAACACAAGCTCTGCTAAGCTTGGAATTAGATGGCGTTGTGTGAATTGTCCTTAGATATTATTATTATTAATCACTGTATTCTAAAAGCGAAAGTTCCAAAACTATCCAATTATTTTATTTCGGTATTCGGTCAGGCAGGAGTTGGCCTTCAGCCGCTCCATAAGTCCTTCCTTTGATTTGGAGCGCCATCTGCACTCGCCCCCTATCGTCCGGTGAATAGAATAGAAGAATAGAAAATCATTTATTCAAATAAACTTAATTTAAGCACTTTTGAATAGTCATAACAATTTGTTTTTTATCTACCACTCGTTCGGAAAGCTGTCTCATCACAAGAAGAACGAGCAAGAAACTTGTGTGTTGCTCTTTTAAATAATCCTTGTAAGTTTACATAAGTCGAAACGTGTGAATACAAACTACCAACAAGCACTAATTTTTTGGGTCAAATATAAATATGCAAGAAGATTAAATCAGTCGTAGTGATAAGAGCAGACCAGGCCCTACAAGCAGCACTCGTTCACGAGTATAACGGATGCTGAACGTGAAGCTGTAAAGGCCAGCTGCGGCCAACAGCATTAGAGTAGTCCGAAAAAACTTATCGTAAAATATGTGCGTTTTGTTTTCAGTGAAGATCCCAGTCCTAGAAATACCAACCGATCATGGGGACAAGTATTTGTTCGAAAGCGTGGTAATATGTGACTATTTGGACGAGTTGTACCCACGCAACCAGCTACATTCGAAAGACCCGTTCGTGAAGGCGCAAGATCGTTTGCTCATTGAAAGATTTAACGAGGTAAGTGGTAAATAAAGGTATTACCTCTCGTAACATTTCGTCTAAGTTTTTTTAACAGATAAGGGAAACATTGATAACAAATAATCCGAGAGATGGGGGCAGATGTTGCGTTCACAACATCGACAGTTGACAATGACTCTGACTACCCCATCAAAGATAACAGTCGTGAAGTTATCTTCAGTGAAAGTACCAGGAGAACATGACTTGCAAGTAGGCTACAGCCTACCACAGTCTATTGGAGTAATGAGTTTTTTTTTTTATTCAAATATACCGAACGAAATGTGGACATATCAAGTGTTGCGTTCACAACATGGACAGTTGACAATGACTCTGACTACCCCATCAAAGATAACAGTCGCGAAGTTATCTTACTATTACCGATACTACAGTGAAAGTACCAGGAGAACATGACTCGCAAGTAGGCTACAGCCTACCGTCTATTTCTGTAATATGTTTTTTTTTAATTCAAATATACCTGGACATGTCAAGTATTGCCTCCACCACAACGTCGACAGTTGACAATGACTCTGACTACCCTATCAAAGATAACAGTCGTGAGCTTACCGATACAAAAGTAAAAGTACCAGGATAACATGACTCGCAAGTAGGCTACAGCCTACCACCGTCTATTGGATTGGTCGAGTGTTGTGTTCACCTTTTTGATAATGACTCTGACTACCCCATCAGTTATAATAGTCGTGACGAATTAATAATATATTTTTTATTATATTTCCAGTTAATAAAAGGCAGTTTGGAATGTTTCGACACTAATTTCGCGTACGGCAGCGATCAGATAATCCAAACATTAGATATATTTGAAAAAGAGCTCGCTTTGAGAGGTAATAAACATTATTTTTCTAATGTTACTAATATTATACACTTATTTACGCATGTATCTATAATTAAGTTGTTGCGGGTAAATGATACGATGTTGTTGGTCGAGACGATGTATATTACAGATGATAATAAACTGACAATATGTACATAGAAATAATGATCTTATATACTAAATAACAATAGGAAAATGTAAGGTGGGGTGACACAGTTTAGACACAGCAGTGCTTAGTACACAATATTGAATTTGTCTTACTAGACATTATTAAATGCTATTATTATTTTGATGTATCTAGGTGACTGTGTCCCATAGCATAGCATATCACAGCCTTTTAACACGCAGTTTCCTTGCTCGTTCTTCTGATGAAACAACTTCCGACAATATGAAAAACCAAACGAAAAAAAGATTAAATATAATGTCTATATAATTTAATTTAATTTAACAGGTAGATAATTAAAAATAAGGCTTTTTTACATACATATAAACACTGAAATGGCTCCACCCAGCTTTATTGTATGTCCTATATGAACATACTGCTAGTTTTCAATGGCACCAAAACGAAATATATATATATACTAGCTACACACCCCGGCTTCGCACGGGTGTATGTATTATATATATAAACCTTTCTCTTGAATCACTCACTTTAAAAAATCCGTTGCGTAGTTTTAAAGATTTAAGCGTACATAACGACGGACCGACACCGACAGCGACTTTTTTTATACAAATAAGAGATAGCTTTTGCTCCCGCGGCTTCGCTCGCGTTAATTTATCCCATTAGGGGTGGAATTTATCAAAATCCTTTCTTAGAGGATGCATACGTCATAGTAGATTTATGAATGCAAAGTCTCAGCCCGATCGGTTTAAAATTGACAAAGTTTCATACAAACTTTCATCCCCTATTTTATCCCCTTGGGGGTAGAATTAATCAAAATCCTTTCTTAGCGGATGCCTACGTCATAACATCTACCTGCATGCCAAATTTCAGCCCGATCCGTCCAGTGGTTTGGGCTGTGCGTTGATAGATCACTATGTCAGTCACCTTTGAGTTATATATATATAGACTATGTAATGATGTATAAAGTAATAATTTGTTTGAACAATTCCCCTTCAGGTACGAACTACTTCGGCGGCAACCGTCCAGGGATGCTGGACTACATGATCTGGCCGTGGATAGAGCGGCTGTACCTCCTCAGATGTGTTCACGAGAAGAAATTCGACGAAAAACGAACTCTGTTCCCTAACTTTGTAAGTTTTGTTAAATCAGTTATACATGATCTAAAAGAGCCCTTAAATTCAAATTCAAAAATCATTTATTCATGTAGGACATTTTAGCCGTTTATGAATGTCAATTAATTTTTTTATAGCAAACTAGCTGTCCCGGCAAACGTTGTTTTGCCTTAACATAAAAAAAAATTTAGGGGTGGACTAACATTTATGAAAAATAGATGTTGGCCGATTCTCAGACCTACTCAATACGCTCACAAAATTTCATGAGAATCGGTCAAGCCGTTTCGGAGGAGTATGGGAACGAAAACTGTGACACGAGAATTTTATATATAAGATATATTCACACGTTTTAACTTAAAACTGTAAAGTCACAACAGTTTGTTTAAAAGAGCAACTCGCTAGTTTCTTGCTCGTTCTTCTAGAAAGCTTTACTATTAGCTTTAGGATTAAAAAAAAAAGCATGTCTATTCAAAAGTGCTCAAATTTAAGTTTATTTTAATAAAGAATTTTCTATTCTATTCGAGGAATTGACGTATATTACTTTTGCCCGCGATTTCTGCCGCATGAAATTTGTAGCCGATATGTTATTCTGTAGTAGTTATAAGCTATACCTATTACTATAAAGTTTCAGCAAAATCAAAGTAGTTTTTGTGTAAAATAGTAACAAATATCCAAAAACACAGGAAACGCCACTAGACATTCTATGTGGTTGTAGCCCACTCATGCATAAACGAAATATCTCCTTTGGAAAGTTTACACTCTTTCCCGAGGAGATAAAAACGATCGCTCCTAAGAATATCCTTCAATTCTTGTCCCTGACGGGTCTAGGTAGTGGAGTCTAAAAAAGGGCGAGCTCAATCACCGCCGTCTTACACTCGTATTTATAGTCGAGCAAAAGTAATTGCTTGAGCAAAAGTAATTACTTAAGCAAACATTTTTGTTTTATAGACAAGAATTCTTCTTAAGTAAGAACTAATAATCATTAGAATTCTCAGCGAAGCATTAGTCACCATTTTCATTACTTAAGCATCGGCCAATGGCTCGAAGTAATAGTTTTGACAGCTGACTTGACATTGTATCATGGATTTTGAGGTTGTTAACTGCTTGACTTACGTGAATTGGTAACGTGTTGTTTATTTGGTCTGAGAACGTGACGCGTAAAAATACCATCAATAATTCTATAGAAAATTTATTAAACTGCTGGGGCCCTTGGGCACCCAAGGATGTTTTTATGATTATAGGAATTCATTGGGTAGTATAAGAACGGAATACTGGTGAAAAAAGTGATCGGTAAATGCGTTAGTATATGTCGACTTCGGAAAAATAAATACCTTCTGATAACATTACTGATTTGTGAAAAAAGTGTAGTGTGCCCGACAAACATCTTTTGAGAATAAATGTGTGAGAAATATTGTCAGTGCTTCGGAAAAATAAATACCTTCTGATAACATTACTGATTTGTGAAAAAAGTGTACCTGTGCCCGACAAAATCTTTTGAGAATAAATGTGTGTGAAATATTGTCAGTGCTTCGGAAAAATAAATACCTTCTGATAACATTACTGATTTGTGAAAAAGTTTTATTAAAACACACAAACATCCGTCAAACTGACAACACTGCCAGCCCACAGAAATACAAACATTCCAAAGGTATAACTTTCGACAATTTCTCTCAAATGAGTGTGATGATTAATATTGTCGTGGTTGAAAAATAAATCTGTTATATTTATTTTGAAAATGGGAGAAATTTTCAAAAGTTCAATTCGAACGAGATTTTCTGGTAAGGGTTCGAGGACTCCTTTCCTCCTACCTCCTTTTAAAACAGATATACTCTATTTCTTCTAATAAAAGTTGGCAACCCTATTAGGCAGTGACATAACAATATAATTCCACTGGAATAGCAAGGCGAGTAGGTAGGTATCACGGGCGTCTCATGATAACGTGATGTCCATAGTGCTGTTCATGTATATAGGCGACGGTTACCACTTACCATCAGGTGGTACGTCAGTTTTTTTTATCATTCTAAATACATTAAAAAATATATTATTGTATAGTTTCAATAGGTTATTGAAATTTAGTAGATTTTATATTTGGGTGTTTCATTTTGTTTCTCTAAATTGTATTTATTTAAAACTGCTTTCTGCGGCGCTACCCGTATCATATGTCTAGGATATGATCTATTTGTGTACAAAATTTCAATCAAATCCGTCCAGTAGTTTTTGTATGTAAAAGAAACAAATATTCATCCTCAAAACTACCATTAGTAGAATTTCAGCTATGAATTGCGTCCTTGTCTAATTCCGTAAACACAAAAAGGACAGCAACACTAAAATATTGAACAAATTGTAGTTGAATGATTGTATAAGTTCCTTTATATATTTTATTCCATTATAATACATTTATTTGAAATTAGAACACTACTACTACGTCCTTATCTAATTTCATAGAAATGAAAAGGACTGCAATGTTTATTCATGTGAAATAAAATTGGCGGGAATTCTACTTTTTTTTTATAATGGAATAAAATATACAGAGTAAGTGGTTAGGACTTAAGACTAAGTATTAAAATTAATAAAAATAAATGCGTTTCGTGTATGCTTTTGAAGGAACTCGTTACCTCCGCATAATTATGTTTTTATGCAATCTAGTTTAATTTGTATGGATTATGTAAGGCGTAGTATATTTTGAATACTATATTGAATTATGGGGTTATTGATTTCTATTTAGTAGGAATGTGTATGAGAGTATTGTGAATTCTTAGTCTAATGCACTGAGAACGTAAAGATTAGTGTGTCAAATTATATTTCTGACTATTTAATGATTGTATTTTTGAACTATTTTAGACTACCCAGTGAAAAGTAGACATGTAATGTGTTATGTTCTCTCTGACTACCCCAATTGGTGTAACAGTCTTAAAAGTATGTTATTGTAAGTAGAAAAATAAATTTTAGTCGAACATTATTTTTAAATTTCGTATCGATATTTAGAGATCTGTAAAAAAAACCTCTGTCCTGTCTCAACATTATTACATTGTACGTATATTTTGCATTTAAAAAAAAATATATTTATTTATTTAAAGCATTGTAAAGCATTTAAATTATGCATTTTTTATAGACGTCTGATGTAATTTATGTAAAATATTACACTATATTTTGTGACGTGAATACTCCATCTGCGGCTCGTGGCAAATTCATTGGATGCCATGGACGAAACTCTCCCGTTATCAGAAAAAGTTCAATTATGTAATTGCTTTAATTGGTTAATTTTTTTTAGTAAATTTATGTGGTTAATGTAAGATACTCCCTGTGCTTAAGGATATCGTAGCAGGACACTTATTACCTGGCACTATTAGTAAACCAAAATAAAACTCACACCTGTTTTTTTTTTTATTTTGTTTTTATATAAATTAAATAATGTATATTTGTTTATTCTTAACTAAGAAGACTTGTGTTTTTACATATTTATGTATTTTTTATTACTATTATTAACATTGAAATTTTGCTTCAAATGTGGTTTCGATTTGAAACATCGACAAATGTAACCTTTTTTTTTTTTTTTTTTAATTTAATTATGGTACTTTCTTTGTGAAATGTACTTGTAGGTATTAAAGTACCAGTCAACTATTATTAATCTTGTAATATAACTGTGTTATTTAATATACCTATTTGTAATGTCTAAGTTAATTTTTACTATAGCTAAATAACATATAAATTAAAATATAATGGCTGTTGGTTTCATTTACACATTTCATACCTATCTATGGAATTAGTAAAGTGTAACGGGGGAACACGTTATTTATTATGAAATTGTGTGTATTACAATAAAGCTTAATAAGAAACAGTATTATAATTATGTCACTGGAACACTCATTGCCTTACTACCAACTAATAAGGCCGGTAAAGTTAAAAATATATCCATACAAGGGCAACACTGAAAGTTTTTAGAACTGGCTACTTGAAAGCAATATAATAAAAAAAAAATTGTTAAAATTTTGATAATGGAACTCTTTACGAATAATACTGAGTATATAATTTATTCGTTTTCATGTGTTTTATTTTAAATTGAACAATACTGTGTAACGTTACCATGAACTTAACACGAGAAAATTTTCGTGTGATAATTTTTTATGACTTTCGATTCATCTAATGGTCAACAAGAAAGTTATAATAGACTACGATTGGTATTAAAATTCCACGATGAAGCCCCGAATTATATTTTTCGTGCCACTGTTTACAACTGGTTTGATGAGTTTAAACGTGGTCGCACTAATCTCACCGATGATTTGCGTGAGGGACGACCTTCTACGGCGACAACTGAAGATAACATCCGTGTTGTGCGGCGTATGATAGAGACTGACAAAAGAGTGACCTATCAGCAGATCCGGGCAAGTTAAGTTATTGGTATGAGTCAGAGTGTATAAAATCCTCCATGAACATTTGGCGGTCAGGAATTTGAGCCCGGTGGAACCTCAAATTTCATCGGGGCTCAAAATTAATCAACGTCATATTTTGTTGATTGGTGCCGTGAAATGCATGAAAGATTTAACGGAGGTGACTCAAATTTTGTGTTTGACATAGTTACGGGAGACGAAAGCTGGATTTACTGTTATGATCCCGAAACTAAAAGACAGTCAGCTCAGTGGGTGTTTCCTTCCGAGGAGTTGCCAACTAATGTGAAGAGAGGTCGAAGCATAGGAAAACAGATGGTGGCCTCGTTCTTTGGAAGAACAGGTCATTACGCGACAATTGTTTTAGAGGATCGAAAAACAGTTACTGGTTTATACCAAAAGTAGACAGTTTACAATTGTTTGCCACGTGTTTTTAGTGCGTGTTAAACGACCTTTTGCATCAAGGATCCTCCTTCACCACGACAATGCTTCGTCGCACACTGCCAGGTAAATGATCGATTATTTGGCGACCTCAACGTAGAACTACTGGATCATACTGTGTTATTTAAGCTCCGACCTCGTACCTTGTAATTTTTATTTATTCCGAAAAATTAAAGAAAAACTTCGAGGAAAACGTTTTATGAACGCCGAGATTCGGTGGCTAACGTTTCAGAAGGTGTCAAAGAGAACTTAAGGACGAGTGGGCAAAGTGCTTTTCTCAGTGGTTCTATCGGATGCAGCAATGTATTGACGTGAATGGACACTATTTTAAAAAGATAAAATAAAAGTAATAACTTGTAGTAACCGAGGATGCTTACTATTTAGTATTAGTAAAATTAAAAGTCTCCAGAAATTATGTAAAGTTAAATTGACGTTTTACGTTTCTCGGGTTTACTTTCCAAACAGAACCACTAATGTCACTTTCATTTATCTAATTAGTCTGTGGTGAACTGTTGTCGTTTTAGTCTGTGCCACTGTCCTTCATACTGTCAAATTATCACGTACTTCTATTTTGCACACATTTCGCAAAAACATTAATAACAATATTTTTTTCGATCACAACCACAAAATTTCTGTGCACAATGCCTCTGATACGTTCTGCTAGCTTCAATCTATTTATTGAAATACTCGTTAGAATCGTTTTACTGTCAACTTTTTGGTAAGTTCGCAACATATGGTGTACAAATAAATATAGCAACAATAAAAATATTTTACTGTTAAAATTATGACTAATGTATAACATTTTAATGCATTATATTCAGGAAAAATACCTATAAATTGAATACAGAGCAAATTAATTGTATAGAAACTAAAATACGTCTGTAATTTTATTCTCTAACATAAACATTAGACTAGATTGTTTTTGTTATGCAAATTTCTTATAACATCACCTTGAAGCTATTTCACATTAATTGTTTAGTGAAAACTTAAATAAACTACTATTACAATGCAATTGAGACTGTAATACGTATGTATTTAAGTTGAATTTATGATAAACAAATACTACAGTATCTTATCTTAATAATCGCCTAGTTTAATTATTGCCTATATAAAACTAGTGACGCGACATTTAGTATTGAAACTAGATAATTTTTGTTTTTGTAATAATAGATCGATTTTTATTTTAATAAGAATTTTATTTTTTTTATTTATCGGATAAAGATTTTATTCTCAAATGCCAGTTGCTCAACTTTATTATATTTTTTTATTTTTTATCTAATATGACTAATATATATATTAGTAAACAGGATATGGAATCCAAAATAACCGAATATATATTAGTAAACAACATGTAAACCATGTTAGTAAATTATCTATACTTACATATAAATAAAATTGGAGTGTCTGTTTGTAATATTGAAATAACCGTTTTTTACTACATGCATATGAATATAAATACGATAATGTAATACATACACCAAAATAACATTTTCTACAATTTTTGTCTGTCTCTTTGTTCCGGCTAATCTCTGAAATGGCAGGACCAATTTTGACGGTACTTTTTTTCGCATGTAGCTGATGTAATAAGGAGTAATATAGGCTACTTTTATTTTAGAAAAATAAAGTTAAATTTAATGCGGACGAAGTCATGGGAACAGCTAGTAATATATATTACTTGATGTCCAGATGCACTAGGTCCACAGTATTGCAATGATATTCAGTGACTCTGGAGTGGACAATCTGACCTATTTTTTACCATAAAATAAAAATAACCACCATCATATATATAAAATATATAAGTATATAACTCAAAGGTGACTGACATAGTGATCTATCAACGCACAGCTCAAACCACTGGACGGATCAGGCTGAAATTTGGCATGCAGGTAGATGTTATAAAGTAGGCATCCGCTAAGAAAGGATTTTGATTAATTCTACCCACAAGGGGATAAAATAGGAGATGAAAGTTTGTACGAAACTTTGTCAATTTTAAACCGATCGGGCTGAGACTTTGCATGCATAAATCTACTATGACGTAAGCATCCCCTAAGAAAGGATTTTGATAAATTCCACCCCTAAGGGGATAAATTAACGCGAGCGAAGCCGCGGGCAAAAGCTAGAATAAAATATTCTTCTTTACACTTATTAACTCGGCGGGTCCTTTTTATGGCTGATAATGGAATGGTGCACCCGCCTGCGCTATCTGTTTACGCTGGCGGGGCACCAGTGGAGGATGATAGGATGAGATACATGCACGGCGGATCCCCGCTCGCGGATACCGCGCCCCGCCGGCCCCACGGACATTGACCTTGCGACAAGTGAATCCTCCTGTGCTGGAAATCAAAACAATTGACGTATGGTTGTGAAATAGTGTCAAAACATTGTTCGACGTAAATTGAGTACAAGATATAAGTTCTGATTTGACCATAACAGTCCTACGGAAAGGAGATTGTTAGTAATGTGGACTGATGATATTATTGCTAGCAATGTACCATGTCAGGTTGACCTCCACGCGGTTACCCCTAGATACCATCGTTATAAATTCTTAGTGAATTTGTCACGATGTGCTAACCTCCTCATCCTCCACTGGTGCCCCGCCACCGTTAGCGCAGGAGGGTGCACCATTCCATTATCATCCATAAAAAAATTACATATAATAAAATAATAACAATAATTTATTTATTTATATAACTTTAATGCACACTACAAAAGTAACAGTACATTTGGCGGACTTAACACCATGCGGTATTTTCTGCCAGTCAACCATTGGTGGTGCAGAGAAAAATTGTTGGCGTTGCAAAAATAATCATAACAAAAAAAAATAAAAATCAAGGCATAAAAAATGATATAATAATATTTATACTATTACATTTACAATAATACATAAATATAAAAATATATAAACAAAGAAGGAATATATAATATGATATACAAATACATAGGGGAGCGGGGGGCACGTTGTTACAGGGGTAGGAAGTTACACGCGTTTTTACCGGGATTTTAAACTCTTTGATGGATATAATTTGACTCATTTGTGTTCTTATAACGTCGTGCACTAGATAAAAACTATCAATGACCCGCCAAGCGCCAAGGAGCGGTTGTGTGCATGTGTCTCGATTTTAACCAAGTAAGTAAAAAAATCTTTTACGAAATTTTTGATTCCTGATGTCTATATCTTTTATTTCCTCAAAATGTTTAACCTTGAACGTTCATTACATATCTACCTTGAATTTAAAATATTATTTTATTCTGATATTGATATACATTAATGATGACTTCAATTTATATTAAAAAACGTATCATGGGGCAAGTAGTTACAATTGTTTGGGGTAAGTTGTTACATGTAACAACTACGTTTAGCTTACTATAAAATTGAAGAATTCGTTAACGATAATAATGTTTTTATAGAAAAACTTCAAATCCATAGCACTGACAATATTATCTAATTACACTAATAATGAGTTTGTTATACTGTGCCTATATAAAAATTATTTATATAAAAAAACATCTATTAAAAAGAGCAACACACAAGTTTGTTGCTCATTCTTCTTGTGATGAATCTGCATTCCGAATGAGTGGTAGAATCAAAATATGACTATTCAAAAGTGCTTGTAATGAGTTTATTTGAATAAAGATTATTTCTATTTCTATTTCTATAAAACTCGATTTAAAAAATATTCCCCCCAGTTGGTATAAAAATAATATGGCTGGGCAGGACTGGTTATCCTAAATTTTTAAATGTTACAAGACTGTTTAATATATATATCTATTGTTTATAATGTTTTAAAATAATAATAAAAAAATATGTATAATTAATGATTGTGTTTATTTATCTACAACGTAACATAATGCCCCGATGATGTAACATACTATATTAAAATTGGGGGGTAAGATGTTACAATCGACTTGTTTAGTTAAATTTCCCATATGAAAAAATTACATACATTTTAATAATTTTTCAGTCATATTTTAATAGCTAAATAGATACTAACTTCCGGCAGTAATCCAATGTATAATTTGTTTCATAGCTTTTGTCATATTAACATTTATCTAAAAATTGTAACAATGTGCCCCCCGCTCCCCTACTCATACACAATACATACACAACTATATGAATACATACCAAACAATCTGACAGTTACACCACAGAGAATAAAAAGAAAAATATAAGTTAAAGAGAAACGAGAGAAAAATAAAATAAATAAAAAAAAACAAATTTACGAATTTAGATAGTAGTCCCACAGTATTACGTTTAAAAGAAAATCTACTCGTGGCGGTCTTGATATTAAGGGGTAAGTCATTCCAAAGTTTAATAGCCTGAACGGCGAAGGAATAGTGGACGAAACCAGATAGATGAGCTGGGATATGAAGTAAGAATTTTCGAGTTGAGCGAATATTGGTGTTGTCCCCATGGAAATGAAATTTACTGTTAATATAATCAGGAGAATTTGGACCGTATAGAACAGAATAGAGAGTACATAACATACGTACATTTCTACGGTAACCGATAGGTAGCCATTTAAGCTGTGAACGAAAAGAAGAAATATGATCAAACTTGCGGAGATTAAAAATGAAGCGGATAGAGTTATTGAGAAGACGATCCAATTTGTTTAAAAGGTCAACATTCATGTCAGAACAGCACACATCAGCATAATCAATAGTGGGAAGGACTAAGGATTGGACAAGGAGAATTTTTGTGCCAATCGGCAGGAAGTTTTTAAACCTATATAAGTTACGCAGCGTCAGCGCAACTTTACGACTAATCTCACTAACACAGTCGTTCCAACCGAGAGAACTGTCCATCAGCAAACCAAGATTTTTTACCGATGAACTGTAAGGAATCGGTTGGTTGTTGAAGAGAACTGGAGGTAAAGTGCCATAATGAATTTTGCCAAGTTGTTGTTTGCTACCAAAGATTATCGCCTGGCACTTGGTAGGATTAACCGATACTCCAAACTTGTTGGACCATTTGAGTATATGATCGAGATCACTGTTCAGTTGGTCGATGGCCTCATAAAGCTCAGAAGCCAAAGCTTGACAGTAAACCTGAAGATCGTCTGCATACAAATGATAAGAGCATAATAATGAAATTATATAATAATAATAATCTCAGGACAATTCACACAGCGCCATCTAGTCCCAAGTTAAGCTACCTAAAGCTTGTGTTATGGGTACTAGATAACTGATACAAGCACATAGAATTTTTTTTCGTAAACACATACATATTATACATATAAAACACCCAGACCGATACAAACAATCATACTCATAAATACAAATCTTTGTGTCGTGCGAGGAACCGAACCCGCGACCATCGGTCGTAAAGCGGTGTGCTAAACCGCTAGACCACCGAGATCGTCAAAAAATAGATAAATAATAACAGCGGATATTATATATATAAAATTGTTTTGTTTCAGTTATATGGAGACAATGGCGCCCTTCGTTCGTGTTATCCATGAATCAGACTTGGAAACGGAGTACAAATATCCGAGGCAAGACTCGTACGTGCCGGGCGGCGCGCTGTGGGCTATAGTACTGTCTGTTCCTTTCACACTGTCATTACTAGCCTGGGCGGCTTGTAACGACTGTAATGATGCATTAGAGGTAATATATTTTTGTTTTTATAACACAGGGGACAAACGAGCATGCGGCTCACCTGATGGTAAGTGATTACCGCCGCCCATGAGCACCCGCAACACCAGGGGAATTGCAAGTACGTTGTCGGCCTTTTAAAAAGGAATAAGCTTTTCTTGAAGGTTTCAATATCGTATCGGTTCGGAAATACCATTGCTGGAAGGTGATTCCACAATGTGGTTGTGCGAGGCAAATTTTCTAGAAAACCGCACTGTGGAAGAAGATGAATGGCGTCATCCAGATGATCAGGATGGTATTTCAGTTTCTGGCGGGTGGTACGGTGGTGAAACTCAGCAGCTGGTATTAATCCGAACAATTCCTCAGAACACTCCCCGTGATATATGCGGTAGAAAATGCACAGAGATGCAATATCACGCCGCAAAGACAATGGTCGACCCATTGTCTTTGCGGCGTGATATTGCATCTCTGTCACATAGACGTTGATTACCAATACTAATATTATAAATGCGACAGTAACTCTGTCTGTCTCGCTTTCACTCCAAAACTACTGTTATTACCGATTTAAATGAAATTTGGTACACAGATAGTCTAGACCCTGAGAAAGGACATAGGCTACTTTTTAATGCAAAAAATGGGTTGTAATGGGTTGAAATTGGGGATGAAAGATTGTATGGAAGAATCGTCATTTTTGAAGCTAGAAGCTTGAAACTTATTTTTGAGGCTGCTAATTAAATATAAATAAATATGACGTACTAAGTTCGTAAAAATCTTACCAACGTGCCAAGCCACAAAAAGTAAAAAAAAAAAACAAATAAGAGATAGGTAATTGTGAATATTGTAGGCATGGAGGTGTTTCTCTCCCTGTCCAACCGGCATTACACATTACATGTGAATATTGAATGATCTCATCCACGGATCCCCAAGGGTGTACTTTGATTAGGGTAGTTAAATAAATTAAACTACGGAAACCTTTCCACAGTGGTTGTTATATTATGTAATTAATAATTATTAAAAGACTATATGTGTTCCAAAAAAAATCTAAATAGCGCGATGTAGAAAAAAGTATAAAACAAAACAACGCCATCTAGTGGCACACTTAGGAACTAAAACAAACATGTAATCTCGTTCGATTGTACAGATCCTATACCGAATTCCGTATCCTAAATTTATTTAATCGGTAAACAAGTTTCTTTAATTTTGTCTTTGGCAAATACATCAACGTGCCAAGCCACAAAAATAAAAAAACAAATAAGAGATAGGTAATTGTGAATATTGTAGGCATTGAGGTGTTTCTCTCCCTGATCAACCAACATGACGTCTAAGTCATCAGGATACTAGTGATTTTAATATATGTATATTATAATCACTTTTTGTCTCTACTGGCTGCCATTCTGGTACACTCGTGGAGTGGACCATCTATTGCTGCCTTAACTCTTATGAATGACAATGTAATGATGCACCCGCCTGCGCTAACGGTATACGCTGGCAACAGAGGAGGATGATAAGATGAGCATGAGATCAGGTCAGTTAGCACATCGTGGTAAATTAAGCTTAACTTGGGTCTAGATGGCGCTGTGTGAATTGTCCTGATTTTATTATTGTATGTGTTACTAGCTACTCGCCCCGGCTTCGCACGGTGTACATATATTATATATATAAACCTTCCTCTTGAATCATTCTCTATTAAAAAAACCGCTTCAAAATCCGTTGCGTAGTTTTAAAGATTTAAGCATACATAGGTACGGACACACAGCGACAGCGACTTTGTTTTATACTATGTAGTGAAGTCAAAATATTTATAATTTCAGATACTTCTCGCCTGGTCCCTAGCGTTGGGTATAAACGGGGTACTTACGGATACCATGAAGTTAATAGCAGGTGAGCTAATCAAATAAAAAAATATTGATTCATATAACACATTTTCGGGCTCTTATGAAAATCAGCCATTCCTACTTATATTATAAATCCTAGAGCATGTTGGTTCCCAAATAGTTTAAAAAAAAATTGTAACTGCGTAACTATCGGATATCCGATAAAAAAAATAAATAACCGTAACCGAAACTATCGGAAACTATAAAAAAAATATCCGTAACCTAACCGAAATTGATATCCGATAAAAAAAATATCCGTAACACTTATATTATAATATCCGTAACCGCGAAAGATTTGTGAGTTTGTGTGATATCCGATGTTAAAGGATATCCGATAAAAAAATATCCGTAACGTAACCGAAACTATCGGATATCCGATATAAAAAAATATCCGTAACCGTAACCGAAACTATCGGAATCCGATAAAAAAGTTTAACCGACCGAAACTATCGGATATCCGATAAAAAAAATATCCGTAACCGCGGAAACTATCGGATAGCCTAAAAAAAATTGAGACCGAAACTACGATTATGTAACCATTTTATTAGCTATTTGTATTTTACTATTTGAAATTCGGATAAAAAAAATATCCGTAACCGAAAATATCCGAAAAAATATCCGTAACCGTAACCGAAACTATCGGATATCCGATAAAAAATATCCGTAAGATTGTAACCGAAACTATCGGATAACGGATAATCGTTATGTAACCATTTATTAGCTACTTGTATTTTACTTTTGAAATCCTTGAATAATTAATATCCGAAATTATCCGAAACTAACGGATAATCCGAAATATAATCCGTATCATTCCTATATCCGAAACTTATCCGAATCCGAAATTTCATATCCATAACATCTCTGGTGTGTACATTTGTTACTTCTTCACGCTCAAACGCCTGGACCAATTTTGATGAAATTTGGTATACAGGTAGTTGACACCCTGGGTTAACAGATATGCCACTAAAACCGCGGGGCACAGTTAGTGATAAATAAAAAAAAGTCAATTTCAATTATAAAATAACATTAATAACGGGTGACGGGTGAATAAACGTAACATTATTACGAATCCAGATCTAACAGAGGAAATAGAAATAGAAATAGAAATAATCTTTATTCAAATAAACTCATTACAAGTACTTTTGAGTAGTCATATTTTGATTCTACCACTCATTCGGAATGCAGATTCATCACAAGAAGAATGAGCAAGAAACTCAACAAGCTCTGCTTACCGTGGGACTAGATGTCACAGTGCCAATTGTACAGGTTTATTTTTTTTATGTATTCATACAAAATTCTTAAACTTCAGAATTATTCTTAAATTTCTGAATGACATTTATTTAAAAGAGCAACACGCAAGTTTCTTACTCGTTCTTCTTTTATTTTATACTATATAGCATACGGCCCATCTGATGGTAAACGGTTACCGTAGCCTATGAACGCCTGAAACACCAGGGGTGTCACGTGCGCGTTGCCGATTTTAAGAAACCTTAATATACCCTTCTTGAAAAACCCCATGCTGTAGTCTCGTGAGAAAATCTCGGCAGGTAGTTCATTCCACAATCTAAGTGATGATGATTTCTTGTGATGAGTCTGCGTTCCGAATGAGTGGTAGAATAAAAAAATATGACTATTCTAAAGTACATTAAGTTTGTTTTAATAAAGATTATCTCTATTAATTTTGAATGCAGGTCGTCCTCGACCCGATTTCTTCTACCGCTGCTTCCCGGACGGTGTCAACAGGCCGTATCTACAATGTACTGGGGACCCCCTGGACATCATGGAGGGGAGGAAGTCATTCCCCAGCGGCCACAGCAGTTGTAAGTACTAAAATTATTATTTAATATACAGGTCGTTTAGAAGATCTGTGCAAAGCATTAACGTCTTGTTAAGCTGTGACGAGGTCGAGTGGAATAGTAGTCATGCTCAGTAAAATGTCCAGACATGTGGCGGCGTGGTGGGCCGGGTCATTGGTCCTAAAATATGGTCGAGCGCAGTGATGGCTGGCTCATCCGTCATACTCGTGCGGTGCTGCTTGTAGGGACTGGTCTGCCCTAATCACTACGACTGATTTAATCTTATTGTATATTTATATTTGACCCAAAAAAAATAGCGTTGGTTGGCAGTTTGTATTCACACGTTTCGACTTGTAAATGTAAACTTACAAGGATTATTTAAAAGAGCAACACACAAGTTTCTTGCTCGTTCTTCTTGTGATGAGACAGCTTTCCGAATGAGCGGTAGATTAAAAAAAATGTAAATATTCTTTATTGCACTTAAATACATTTGTAAGTATATTAATTACAGCTAATGTTAACAAAGGAGGACTTATCTCTAAAAGAGATCTCTTCTAATATGCTGTTATTATGAATTATGAATAGTCAAGTAATAACTTGATACTTCAATAGAATACCTACTGATATTACTTTAGTATTCAGTTTCGATTCGAGATTAGTGGTCATTTTAAGGTCCAGTTTCATTGGCAATATTTTCTTATCATTTGTAATAGGCTGCTTAGAATTACTGACTTATAAAAACAATTTGTAAGTAGAGGATAGGTCGGTAATATAGTTTTTTTTTTTTATTCCCCGTTATTTGTTTCACCGTTTTTTTTTTTTTAATGTGTATATTTTGATTTGTCTTAAATCTTAGGCTCCCGCTGCGATTTGATACAGGGGAAGTCTTTAATAGAAGTTTTCACTGTAGGGGTCGGTAATATGGTATCTACTACTATATTTTAACTTACCTCAAACTTCCATTCTCTTTCAACCCAATAGAGCGTGGTATAGGAAGTGTTGAGTGGGTCAAAATGGACAAATAATATTTTTTATAAACAATTGCTTGAGTATTCAAAAGTGCTTAAATTAAGTTTATTTAAATAAATGATTTTCTATTCTATTCTAATATAGACCACACGACCACAACAAAACCCCAAATTGTAGTTATTATTTGTAGAATGCCTAATCCTTGTTAATGTGTATTTATTTAGAACAACATTTACTTAAAAGAGCAACACGCAAGTTTCTTGTTTGTTCTTCTTGTGATGAACAAGCAAGAAACTCGGAACTGACGGTAGATTTGACATATCATAAGAGTCTGTAATAGACCTACATGAATAGAGATATTTTGAATATGAAAGTTAATTGTAAAAGTTATTGATAGCAATTTAACTTAATTATTAAAACGATTACTTGAATGACGAGCGTGTAAGGCAATAGTTGTTCATGCACTGGATTTTCATTTAATGTTAGACATAGACACCTATATAAATATACATTGTAAACAACAGCCTGAAAAAGAAAAAAATCAGTTGAGTTTCTTGCCAGTTCTTCTCAATTGGATCTATATACTGAACTGGACGATAGGGAAAAATTATGATGTAAAATTCTCGTGTCACAGTTTTCGTTCCCATACTCCTCCGAAACGGCTTGACGGATTCTCATGAAATTTTGTGAGCGTATTGAGTAGGTCTGAGAATCGGCCAACATCTATTTTTCATCCCCCTAAATGTCAGGGATAGTTCACCCCTAATTTTTTTTTTTATTTTAAGGCAAAATAACGTTTGTCTGGACAGCTAGTATAAAATATAACTATAAACACACTCTTCGGCCAGTAGTCCTCCTTCATGAAAATAGTCAGACTGTTGGTGGGAAGTCGGGCCACAAACGACTGGAAACTCGCGTTGTGACTCTACTCCAGCTGAGTCACCCTTAATGTCAGGTTACTCCTAGTCCGTATGTAGTCGATAACGTCCCGCTGTATTATAATGACGTCATCGTCACCACTGTCATCATCACCCTCATCGTCGACATCATCACCCTCATCGTCATCATCACCCTCATCGTCATCATCACCCTCATCGTCATCATCACCCTCATCGTCATCATCACCATCATAATGATGCCGTGTCCGGTGCGCAGTGTCGTTCTGCTCGCTGGGCGTGGCGGCGGCGTGGGCGTGCGGTCGGCTGGGCGTGGTGTCGCGGAGACGCGGCAGCTCCCCGCGCCTGCTGGCCGCGCTGGCGCCGCTGGTGCTGGCCGCCGCCGTCGCGCTCTCGCGCACCTGCGACTACCACCACCACTGGCAAGGTCCGTACTATTGTTAAATTTATTAAATTCGTATCTGTCCATTATTGATACAAGCCAATTTGAATAATGTAAATGATAAATGAGTATCACGGCTGGCAACGGCAGTGAATTAGGGTAGAACAAATAAAATAACTTACCAAACCTGAATGATGTATTTAGTGGTAGAATATATGACACAATGTAGCAAAACAATATAATAAAAAATATCTGTCAAAAATTGTAAATAAAAAATATATGGTTTAAAAATAATTTATATAAAAAACTGTTGCCAACAATTTAAGATTATTTTTGAATAGACAAAAATTTCGGACTTTTTTACAAGTGTTTAGTATTGCTTTTGGAGAAGTATATTATTTACAAGAGCAACACACAAGAAACTTGCTGTGTTCTTCTTGTGATGAATCTGCATTCCGAATAAGCGGTAGAATAAAAAATCTGACTATTCAAAAGTGCTTATATTAAGTTTATTTGAATAAAGATTATTTCTATGAAAGTAAGTGGCTGAAGTTGTAATATCTTGAGGATAGTGTGTAGGGATGCTGGACGAGATAATAATTGGGAGAGTTTTCTCTGTTTCTGCCTGCTATTGTATTTTTAGTTCTATTGCCAGATCAGTATATTGTATCCCATCAAAAACATAAATGTGAAATGATAGCCGAGTTTAATATTATGATATATACCTTGATTGTTGACTTCTACGACAAAAGAGGTGAGATCTAAATGGGTGCCAAGTTCAATATCTTGAAATGTATTTATAACAATATATAATACATTTCTTCTTATAACTTAGGATAATATACTGTAGCCTAAGGTCTATCTTGGCCAGTTCTCATATACCAATTTTCTTCGATTGCTAGTTACTACTAATAATTTAACATGTTTAGAATTGGCATATCAGTATATTTCGTATATGAAAATCAGAATAGAACTTAGGAATTATTATATTTAAGAAGAAATGATATTGATTGATTGACATGTTGTGTGTGAACCTTGTTACTTTTACCAAATACATACCATATACTAGCTTTTGCCCGCGGTATAAGGTGACTGACATAGTGATCTATCAACGCACAGCCCAACAACCGGACGGATCGGGCTGAAATTTGGCATGCAGGTAGATGTTATGACGTAGGCATCCGCTAAGAAAGGATTTTGATTAAGTCTACCCCCAAGGAGATAAAATAGGGGATGAAAGTTTGTATGAAACTTTGTCAATTTTAAACCGATCGGGCTGAGACTTTGCATGCATAAAGCTACTATGACGTAGGCATCCCCTAAGAAAGGATTTTGATAAATTCCATCCCTAAGAAGATAAATTAACGCGAGCGAAGCCGCGAGCAAAAGTTAGTTTATTATAAATCGCGTCTTACAATGTATTTTTAGGCTACAGAATCAATGCCTCTATGTTTCCGACGTTCCCATAGACTATATCTGTAGTCTATATTATTTAAAGTAATTTTTTACTAAGATTAATACATTATACTTACATATTTGTTAATTTTTTTTCGCACTACTCTAATGCTGTTGGCCGCAGCTGGCCTTTACAGCTTCACCGGACGATAGGGGGCGAGTGCAGATGGCACTCCGAACCAAAGGAAGGACTTATGGAGCGGCTGACTAGCACTGCTAGGAGTTCAAACTTCAGCTCATCATTATCATCATCATCGCAGCCCGGAAGACGTCCACTGCTGGACATAGGCCTCCCCCAAAGATCTCCACGACGATCGGTCCTGCGCTGCTCGCATCCAATGCCTTCCAGCGATCTTGACCAGATAGGCGGTCCATCTGGCTGGAGGCCTTCCCACGCTGCGTCTTCCGGTCCGTGGTCGCCACTCATAGAGAATAGCCCACGCCAAACTTCAGCTCAGACTATCGTAATCCGATCGTCGATCTCCCCTTGAATTGGACCGGGAACAGATCGGAGGGGTCTGTCGGCGTTACTTTGTTGTTCTTTGGAGTGTTCAGAGCGGGGGATCGATCAATGGGGGCAGTCTGTAATTGGCGAATGAAGAATTTATTTATATACTAGCTGTTACCGCGACTTCGTCCGTGTGGAATTTAACTATATTTTTCTAAAATAAAAGTAGCCTAAGTTGCTACTTGCCAAAAAAAGTCCCGTCAAAATCAGTCCAGCCATTTCAGAGGTTACGGAACAAACAGACAGACAAACAAAAATTGCAAATAAAATTATTTTACTGTATGTACCGTATTTACATTCATATGCATGTAGTAAAAAACGGTTATTTCAATATTACAAACAGACATTCCAATTTTTTTGTATGTATAGATTATATTAAATTTATTTTAATAAAAAATATTTTCATTTCTACTTACAGATGTCCTAGTGGGATCTATCCTCGGATACACAGTAGCTATATTCTGCTATCGCCAGTACTACAACCCGCTCAGTAGCGATCTAGCCGGGATACCATACGTGGTCTCTAACCTCAACCTAGCAAAA
Organism: Achroia grisella; assembly: GCF_030625045.1. Classification (NCBI taxonomy): domain Eukaryota; kingdom Metazoa; phylum Arthropoda; class Insecta; order Lepidoptera; family Pyralidae; genus Achroia; species Achroia grisella. The sequence goes on from NW_026713015.1 coordinate 946,592, forward strand.
TACGTGAGTGGGAAGCCTGACGTGAGTCCTGTGAAAGGTGACAGCAAAGAACTTGAATCTACACCGCTGCTTAACGGCAGGAAAGAAGATAAGTGGATATAAATTATTGTTGCGTTTACGCTGCGTTTTTGTTGCGTTTACGGTGCGATACCGTTTCGTTTCTGTTGCGATTACGCTGCGTTGTCGTTGCGTTTACGCTGCGTGTTCGTTGCGTTGACGCTGCGTGTTCGTTGCGTTCACGTAACGTTATTGTTGCGTGTAAAGTATGTTATATTGATCTCCAATGAATTACAATGTACAACGGTATCTGAGCCAATATTAAAAGGTTGAAGTTACAAAACTGTACAATTGTGAAATTAGTCGTGATCTTAGTGGTTTACTACCCTAATTTACGTTCAAATGGTCGTAGGTTCAAATCTTACAGACCCAAAAGAGAATGGTATCTAATTTCTATTTCTGATTGACTCCGGTGAAGGAAACATTTGATATCAAATTCGAAATTTATCCGAAAGACAACAATATAGTTGAATTTTAAATATATCTATACATATAAATAAAATTGGAGTGTCTGTTTGTAATATTGAAATAACCGTTTTTTACTACATGCATAGGAATATAAATACGGTACCCACACCAAAATAACATTTTTTACAATTTTTATCTGTCTGTTTGTTCCGGCTAATATCAGAAATGGCTGGACCTATTTTGACGGGACTTTTATTGGCAGGTAGCTGATGTAATAAGAAGGAACTTAGGTAAGTTTTATTTTAGAAAAATATAGCTAAATACCACGCGGACGAACTCGCGGGTACAGCAAGTCGTAAATATATTATGAACAAATAAAGAACAACGTTGCTTGATCGTAGCATAGATTATATTTGATGTTTTTTTTCTATAAACTTGGCTAAGATGTATTTAAGTTAGGCTGATTTTAATGGATACTTTATATATATATAATTATTTGATATACGTTTGTTACGCTTATTTTTGACGGCTTCCGTCGCGGGTTCGATTCCTCGGTATAAACATTTGTATTCAGGAGTATAATTGTTTGTATCAATATGGGTGTTTTCTATGTATGTACTTATAAAAAAATGTATCAAATTATCACTATCAGTTGTCTAGTATCTATAACAACTCTGCCTAGTTTGGGACTAGATGGCGCTGTGTTAATCGTCTGGGGATATTATTATTATTATTAATAATAATAATATTTATTTATTCCGTTCCATTATTAATATTCACAAAATTGTTTTAACAATGAACGTCCTGTAAATATAACAATGTAAGAGAATGAAACTATATTTTACTAGCTTTTGCCCGCGGCTTCGCTCGCGTTATTTTATACCCTTAGGGGTGAAATTTATCAAAATTCTTTCTTAGGGGATGCCTACGTCATAGTAGCTTTATGCATGCAAAGTCTCAGCCCGATCGGTTTAAAATTGACAAAGTTTCATACTAACATTCATCCCCTATTTTATCCCCTTGGGGGTAGAATTAATAAACATCCTTTGTTAGCGGATGCCTACGTCATAACATCTACCTGCATGCCAAATTTCAGCCCGATCCGTCCAGTGGTTTGGGCTGTGCGTTGATAGATCACTATGTCAGTCACCTTTAAGTTATATATATTTAGATATCTTACCAGCTAAAAACCCCAAGATATTCCTCCTCTTCCCCTTTTGTTAGTTGTTACAGGGAATGCACGAGTAGTCTTAAATCAACCCCTACGGGAAATTTAGAACCCCTACCATCAGTTAATACCAGGTCATATAATACTTTATTGACCCCTTAAGGTGTGATGTAATTTAATAAAGGCCCCAATTCAATTATAACAATGTCATATAATACTGTATGTAATATGACCCCTTCGGCCCCCTTAAGACGTAAATTAAAGATGACCTCTTGGGGTTGATTCACATTTTTACAAGTTGTTTTCTAATTATACGCTAAAATATATATATCTCTCTATTAATATTTTAGCGTATAAGTAGAAAAGAGAGATTCTCTGTCTATGAAATGGGATGAATTGAAGAGAAAAACATATTACGCCACAAATAAATGGGATAAGGCTTCATAAGGCTTTTAGGGCAGATGATAAGTCTCTATATATGAAAACCTGTAGTGACGTCTCTGATTTTACTTTATCTATAACTATCTTTGTAAATAGCATTGGTTTTCCGAATAAATAAAAAAAAATATAAACGACAGAATGCCCCGATCTCAAAATGAAACTCGTGCTACAAATTTCGAATTTAGATTCAAACATAGAAGCCATCTGAAGTCGTAAAAAAAGAATATAAAAAAATATTGTATTGTTAACAAATAAGTAACAACGAAGTAAAAAAATAATATTAAAGAAATATGTATTGTTAATAAATATGTAATAAGTAATTTAATAAATGACCTGTTTTATTATATATCTACATAAATTTAGATGAATGGTCAGTAGTTATTGTAAAATTCAAGAAAGATGACAAATTAAAATGGTAACTCAAAATGGCTGACGTTTCGCGCCATTTCTTCTGACAGGGTTTGTTACGGCGTTGTAAATAACAGATTTTATTAGGTGTATTTGTTTCTGAAAGCATTCCTAATAATTGTGATAGATATTGTAAAATGTGCATTTATAATTGTTAATAATATAAGTGATAATCATATATTAATAGATTTAGTAGTTTTTATTTGTGATTTTTTAGTAATGTATTATGTTACCATAGTTCTGAACAACGTTAGAATAAGAGTTTTTCAAATTATTGTTGGGTACAAAGTTTTTTTTTTATTATTTTTCTCAATTGAGAGACGCAAAAGCAGTATATTCATACTGCTATAGCAATCAAGGTTACCTAGAACAAGATTTCTAAATTGTTCGAATCGATTTTTTTTTACTTTTTATATTGAAAAAGTCAAAGGACTATATTTATACAGCCATCATAAAGTAATGTTAAGCTACTTTATATGTAATTGTTTTTTTTTATTATACCTTTTCTATTGAGAATGGCAAAAGGTTTATATTTATACTGCTGTAATCGTCTGATGTTAGAGTATATTATAAAAGGTAGTTTGTAATGAATGTTTTATTGTTAAAAATAATAATTATATTTATATTAATGTTTATGTTCTTTGTACTTAATCGTTAAGTGTTTTTAACACGATTACTTATATTTTTTAGAACCTAGATAGTTAAGATTCATCTAAGAAGAATGGGCAAGAAACTTGTCTATGGCTCTTTCAAACAAATGTAAAACTTTACGTGTTTAAGATTTTAAAATGCTAAAAAACATCACACGGTTAATGTACGACTGCGAAGTGTGTATTTTTGTATTTGCTTTCTAGTTAAACCTTGCTATTAGAAAGTTACTCTGTCTGTCTGTCTCGCTTTCACGCCAAAACTACTAAACCGATTTAAATGAAATCTGGTACACTGATAGTCTAGACCCTGAGAAAGGACAGTACTTTTAAGTAGCCCATACTTAATGCGAAAAAGGTTTGCAAGGGGAGTTGAAAGATTGTATGGAATCGCCGTTTTTAAAGCTAGAAGCTTGAAACTTTTTTTTTGGTTAGATTATTAAATATTTTTCTTTATTTGCTCTAGGTAACTATTCTACATGGACGAAGTCGCGGGTACAGCTGGTTTATTATTAACTAGCTTTTGCCCGCGGCTTCGCTCGCGTTAATTTATCTCCTTAGGGGTGGAATCTATCAAAATCCTTTCTTAGGGGATGCCTATGTCATAGTAGCTTTATGAATGCAGTCTCAGCCCGATCGGTTTAATATTGACAAAGTTTCATACAAACTTTCATTCCCTATTTTATCCCCTTGGGGGTAGAATTAATCAAAATCCTTTCTTAGCGGATGCCTACGTCATAACATCTACCTGCATGCTAAATTGCCTGTGTGTATGTAGCCTGAATTAAAAAAATAAATAAATAAATTTCAGCCCGATCCGACCAGTGGTTTGGGCTGTGCGTTGATAGATCACTATGTCAGTCACCTTTGAGTTATATATATTTAAATTAAAAAACACATGTGTATTTTCTTATTAATTTGTTTATGTATGGCGTAGCCGATATATTTACATGTTAAATTAGATATTATACAATGAAGCCCATATCATGTGTTTGAAATACAAAATTTGGAACTATTGCTTGTTTTATTACTGAAAAGCGTCGTGGGTCAGTGGTTTAAATAGCTGAATAAGACCGAAAGGTACAGACTTCAAATTTGGTCAGCCCAAAAATTATATATTAATTTACATTTGTATGACTATCTAATAATAATAATAATAATAATAAAGACATTTATTCAGCATTACAGTATTAAGAATACTATATATCTTATATACTATACAACTTAAAAGCTAAAAGCTAAAACATACTAGTAACGCTGAATTTGACGGTATAGATGGTCTACCGGTGTAGCACTCCATCTTACTTCCAATCGTCTCGGGTTCGATTCCTTACGCGTCACATTTGTATTCATGAGTATGATTGTTTGTGTCGGTCTGGGTGTTTTCTATGTATATGTTATGTAATTACAAAGAAATATAATAATAATATCTGAAATTATTATTATTTAGTTGCTTGATAACACTAAAACCCCCAGCATAAAACACATCTTACAAAACGAGCTGCTTGGCTGAAATAGGTGAGACTCAGGTACACACGCAGACCACTTCTTGCAGTCTACCCAGGCAATATATATTAAATTTCATCATTTAAGAGCACTATAGTCGGTGAAGCTCTTGCATTTTCCACCTATCTCTCCTCCGTTATCAACAGCGGATCCAGGGGGAGGGGGGTCATGACCCCCTTGAAATCAGGACTTAATTGGACCATTAATTGAACAATGATTTTATTTATATATAGATATATATATTTTGTCACCATACTTTATTAATATGTACTTTTAGTTCTGGGGAGGGGGACATGACCCCCCCCTGAACCCAGGACTTAGTTGGACCATTAATTGAACATAATGATTTTATTTATATATAGATACATATATTTTGTCACCATACTATATTAATATGTACTTTTAGTTCTGGGGAGGGGACATGACCCCCCCCTGAACCCAGGACTTAGTTGAACCATTAATTGAACATATTGATTTTATTTATATATAGATATATATATTTTGTCACCATACTTTATTAATATGTACTTTTAGTTCTGGGGAGGGGGCCATGACCCCCCCCCCCCCTGAACCCAGGACTTAGTTGGACCATTAATTGAACATAATGATTTTATTTATATATAGATATATATATTTTGTCACCATACTTTATTAATATGTACTTTTAGTTCTGGGGAGGGGACATGACCCCCCCCCCTGAACCCAGGACTTAGTTGGACCATTAATTGAACATAATGATTTTATTTATATATAGATACATATATTTTGTCACCATACTTTATTAATATGTACTTTTAAGTACAGTAGTTACGTACATTAATAAAATACCTACTTTTTACTTGTATCTATTGTTCATCATCATCATCGCAGCCCGGAAGACGTCCACTGCTGGACATAGGCCTCCCCCAAAGATCTCCACGACAATCGGTCCTGCGCTGCTCGCATCCAATGCCTTCCAGCGATCTTGACCAGATCGTCGGTCCACCTTGCTGGAGGCCTTCCCACGCTGCGTCTTCCGGTCCGTGGTCGCCACTCGAGGACTTTACTGCCCCAACGGCCATCTGTCCTACGAGTCCTAACCATGTGCCCTGCCCATTGCCACTTCAAAGTCGCAATTCTTCGGGCTATGTCGGTCACTCTGGTTCTTCTGCGGATCTCCTATTGTTATCAATATTAAATTATAAGTTCATGACTTGACCACGACTATGTGACTTTTCCCTTATTCTGCTTGATATAGCTGTCTTAGTCTTCCCTTTCTGTATAAACTTCTATTGTTTCTATAATAATATAAGTATATAAGGTAAAGAAAACAAATTTAATACAAATTTGAATTCGTATAATAAAAAAAACAATTCGCTTACAAAATTTTATGCTATAATATCACAAATGCTACTTTATTTCTGTACATTCAATAACAAATTTTTATTTAACACTCTGCTTGTTTAATATAGATATAACATTTTTAACATTAATATTTATATATATTGATTATTATATAAATCCGAAAATGTCTGTCCATTTTTACCTTTTCAAGGCTGCATTTTTGATCAAATTTTATCGTCGTTGCGTACGACTATGTGTATATTACAATAATTATTTCTATATTTTTATCTAAAAGATAAAAAAGGATATATCTTTTGCGTTAATTTTAAACATATTCAATAATTATTTCTATGGTATGCTATATTTTTATCTTTTACATGAAAGATAAATTATAAAAGATAAAAATGGATGTCTCTTGCTTAGTTAAGTTTAATACTTCAATAATTATTTCTGTGTTCTGTTATATTTTCATTTTTAATGAAAGATAAATGATAAAAATACATATAATGTCTTTTGGGTAGCTAAATTTAAACATCTTCAATAATTATTTCCATGGTTTGCTTGCATGATGACATGTCTTTTGCAGATAATTAAAAAAAATACAATTAATTTTATTTATAATGATGGTAATGGCTACCAAGCTAACGTCCCACCTGATGGTAAGTGGTAACTGTCGCCTATATACATGAACAGCACTACGGACATCACGTTATCATGTGACCTTAATACGGTACGGATCTGAAGGACTACGAGGTCCGGTCTCCATACACTGCAATTTCACTGGCCATATCTCTCAGCAAACTATTTATAAACTCACGTTCTCCTGGTACTTTCAGTATGATACTTTCATGGTACTTTTATGTATATAGGCGACGGTTACCACTTACCATCAGGTGGGACGGGAGCTTAAATCTCATCTATACATATAAATAAAATTGGAGTGTCTGTTTGTAATATTGAAATAACCGTTTTTTACTACATGCTTATGAATATAAATACGGTACATACACCAAAATAACATTTTTTACAATTTTTGTCTGTCTGTCTGTCGGTCTGTTTGTTCCGGCTAATCTCTGAAATGGCTGGACCGCTTTTGAAGGGACTTTTTTAGCAGGTAGCTGATGTAATAGGGAGTAACTTAGGCTATTTTTATTTTAAAAGAATCCTTTTAAATTGGAAAAATAAAGTAAAATTCCACGCGGACGAAGTCGCGGGAACAGCTAGTTACTAATATAAAAAAATATAGAATAACAAAAATCGTTTAATTTTGTTTTTAATAATTTACTTGTTTAATCATTATTATTGAAATAAATTGGCTTTGGATACAGACTAGTAATTTAATCATTTTCATTAATTACTTGAATTGGGTAACACCAATTTACCTAACAAATAATAACCCTGGACAATTAACACAGCGCCATCTAGTCCCACTGTAAGCAGAGCTAGTGTTATGGGTCCTAGACAACTGATATAAATATTTAACATATTTTCTAAATACATACATAATACGCATATAAACTTTTATTTATATAACACATATAGAAAACAACAAAAATACAAATAATTACAGTAATACCAACTTTTGTATCGTGCCAGAATCGAGCCCGCGACTATTGGAAGTGAAACGGTGTGCTCAACCGCTATACCACTCAGATAAATGCAAGTAATCACTAATGACAACAAAAATTGTCTGACAATGTAGAAACAAAGCACGTGGTCAACCTGACATTGGGATCAAAAATCCACTTCCCCAATTGCATGCTAGTAAATAATATAAATGACGTAGTGGAGTAACTTGAAACAGTCATGCTCGCTATAAAGTTCAAACTTGTGGCGGCGTGGTGGGCCGGGTCGATGTGCTCCCTCTAATATGGTTGAGTGCAATGATGGCTGGCTCATCCGTCATACTCGTGTACGGGTGCTCCTTGTGGGGACTGGTGTGTTCAGGTTGCGAACACTGATTAGATTTTTTGATTTTTTTTTTTATATAGCATATGCTAGTGGTCACTTTATTCTCCCAAATTTGATTTTAAATGACTCTGTATTATTATAAACATGTACAACATTTATTTAAAAGTACGAGCTGAGTTTCTTGTCAGTTCTCATCTTGAAATCATTCCGAACTGACGGTAGATTTGACATATCATAAGTCTGTAATAGACCTACATGAATAAAGATATTTTTAATTTGAATTGTTCTATGTCAGGTCGACCAGCGCGATATCTTGAAACCTTCATAGTTCATTACCGGTAAATTCTTACTAGAATGATCCATTCATGCCAGAATGATTATATCATCCACTGGTGCCCCGCCAGCGTATACTGCTGGAGCAGACGTGGTCACCATTCCATTATCATATATTAAAAAATAGGTTTTGACACTTAAAAATTACCAAATAATTCTCTGAGGATAATCAAACTCCTTCCACACAACCTCCTTATTAAAGAACACATAAAACATGGCAACATTCAATATCAAATACCATACAAACTCAAATATGATGATCTTGAACGACGGTCTAACAAAACGCAACCTCAATATTATGAAAGGAACTAGAAAATATCTCACTTCTATCATTCTTTGGAGAGATAACACTAGACATAAGCTAACGGTGTATGGTAGCAAGAATGATATGCAGTTCTGTTCCCTTAAATTATCATATAAACTGAATAATAGGAATATATATACAGGTAGAGTTGCATATACAGCAAAATCGTATCTACCGAACCATCTATTCCATATATAAAACGTGAAATGCCGATTATCTGCTAGCAAATAAGGATGAACTATTGTGTTATAATGAATCGTAAGTGCAAATATTGTACTTAGAATTATAACTTTTAATTTATTAGTGAATATAAGGTTTATAGTTGTTTGCAGCTTCGCCAAAACATACGGTAATGCAAATATACCGTAGAAAATTAGGAAATATAGTAATTGGGGTATATGTATGGATGCTGTATGAGCCGTTTTATCTCCAACAACTATCGAACCGTTGACATAAACGAATATAGCAAATAAAATTAAAGTTACACTGTGCATTAATATGTCTAGAAAGTCATTTGCAGTTACATATTTAATGATATTAGCGAAATATGTTGACCTATGGTAGTTGTAAGCGTGAAAGAAATCTAACACCCCATAGTAACGTTTCAATTTCGATGTATCAATGTCTTGAGCTATAATGGACTGTCTTATAAAGGATATGCGACTTATATACTGGTTACCAAATACTCTAGAACTCTTTATAAAGTTGTAAACAATTTTGTGACCTAATAACATAGCTATCCAAGCTATATTCGTCTGTCTCATTAATACACTGCATATACTGAACAAGAAAATCAATGATTTAGACGAATTAACAAAGCCAGATATCGCCAATAGGAATGTTAAAGATATAGTATCAGTGTAATAGACGTGCGAAAAGAAATACAATGGTGGTAGCAATGCTAAATTTAAGGCTTGCCACACTGTTTTAAGATGACTAGTGTTGCCATATACAAATTTTAGAATAGATGAGAATAGAATTAAGTTGATGCAGGACGCAATGAGGTTGAGGAAACGTAAATTGTAAGTGTTGCAGGAGAAATAGGAGCCGAGGAATGCTGTAGACACCAGGTAGAGCCCCGGTAAAGTTGTGATTTTCGGGTCCCAGTATGTGAAATTCCGTTCACAGTACGCCAAGCCTTGTGGGATGTGGAACAGCTCGTCTATGACTATATGTAGTGTCTCATATACTTTGTCGAAGAGTAACTTTGATGTGCAAAAGTATATAACCACAGTGGTGAAGAGAAGGAGGTAGTATTTCGGTGATGTGCTCATCTTTAGTTCTTCTTAGTTTCTGGAATAAAAAAAATACACTATAATCTTTGTACATTATGAGATAGATAATAAATTTTATTTGTATCTCGGGACACACATATAGCAGTGATGGCTGGCTTATCCATCATACTTGTGAACCAGCGTTGCTTGTAGGGACTGGTCTGATCTAATCACTAAAATAAATTAGTGCTGGTTGATAGTTTATAGTCACACATATCAACTTGTAAAATGTGAACTTACAAGGATTGTTTAAAAGAGCAACACACAAGTTTCTTGCTTATTCATCTTGTGATGAGACAGCTTCCCGAATAAGCGGTAGATTTAAAAAAAATTGTAGACTATTCAATGGTTAAATTAAGTTTATTTGAATAAATGATTTTCTATTCTATATAGGTTTTATTACAAGTAATGAAATGAAATAATTTATTTGAGAAATACTGGTACAGTAAATATAATGTACATGAAATTGATTGATCAGCAATATTTACCATACAGGCATGCAAATTACGTGAAGGTGTTTGTGTTACTTAAATATTCTTGGACACTAAAAATTACCAAGTTACAGCCAATTCTTTAGTTTGCATTTGAATAATGTATGAGAACCCAGTTCTTTAACTTACAATACAGAATATTTTAGGGTTGTTACCGGTGTGTTTTTTACACACATAACTAAGATAAGACACTCCATAACTAAAGCAACAGCATGCAGCTCCATTTAGAAACCATTGTCATAAATTCCTTATGAATTTGTCTCGATTAGCTAACTGATCTGACCTCATGCTCATCTTATCATTCTTCACTGGTGCCCCGCTAGCGTACACCGTCAGCGCAGGCAGGGATAATATTCCATTATTATTTAAAAACATATGTTATTTTCCCGCCATTTTTCAACCGGAAGACACATAACCTTATACAAAATTATGAGCAAGTTTGAAAGTAAATGTGCCTCACTCATGTTAGCAAATAGTATAAAAGTAATCATATTAAGAACAGTGTAATTACTATACAGTTATTAAATAATGACAAATTATTATAATTATGTTTCATATTGTCCAAAAAGGTTTTACTTACAACAGATTTATTGAATACTTTCACAACAGGTGCAAAAGTTATATGCCGGTAACATAGACAATATATTCTTAACTATTGTTTTATGCAGTTATCTCTTATTAAATTATATTATTTTCAATATACATTGCTTTAAAAGATCAAACGCCGACAAATATAAAAACGTCCATTTTGTGCACAGATCAGACCGCAAACAAATGTAGAGACTACAACAGAAACAGATCAGAAAGTAAAGCGATTCTTCTTAATGCTTTCGGCTGTCCCTAATTGATATTTATTTTGTATGTATAATTTATCTATCCATCACAATATCATGATATGTTAAAATAGGTAATAAAATAAATTTTCTTAACATAAAATGTAATTAACATAATTTAAAGCCGTGTAAAGATTTGATTTGCCAACGAAATCATGCTTCTGTAACTAAAAAAGAAAAAATAAATTGACAGTTGACATATGACTTCAATCATCCATCTGACATTGACTTTTTCATGTCCGTAACTTTTCGAATTTAATTTTGTATTCTAACGGCTCTTACTAATGAAGAAAAATAAAAACATTCATATTTTAACCAATTGCTGTTCTTAAAATAATGTGTTTGATAGTACTGTATAGTGCTAAAGTCTAGGAATTGTCTAATATGGAAGCCAATGACTTTATTGTTAAACTGAAAGCGGATGGTACGGATAAAGACTTATATGATCTTGACAAAGTTTATGGTGATTACAAAGTGATTTTGGCAAAACTAAGTGCTAAAGACCGTGGTCCATTCTCTTTGAATGTGTTATGCATTTTATGCAGGTAATAAATACTGTTTCATAATACTGATTGTTTGCGATCTGTAATAGCCATTACAGTCATCTTAAAGTTAATAATTTTAAATATAGAACGTCGATATATTTTTCTTTTTTTTTAAATACATATTCTTCTCACACATCTTAATTGGCTTTACCAAAAAGTTTATCAAGTGTGAATATTTTTTTAAATTATTATGTGGACTTGGAATATTCCTCCACCAAAAACACAGTTTTAGTGTAAAGTTTTTTTGTAAACTTCCTCACTTATTTCAAAGTTCGTTTATGTATTCACGCCCGTCTACAATATAATAGAAATAATCTTTATTCAAATAAACTCAGTACAAGCACTTTTGAATAATCCTATTTTTATTCTACCACTCATTCGTAATGCAGACTCATCACAAGAAGAATGAGCAAGAAACTTGTTTTAAATAGATTACACAATAACAAGTAAGATGCAATAATCAACATATGAACCGCTACACACTTATTCTTAGTGCAATCATATAATATTAACAGCGCTATGAATTTTAAGTTTTTTCTACAAAAACATTATTAATATTTACAAACTCATCAATTTTGTAATAAGCATTTTTTACTGAGAATGTGTTATGTAGGACATTTAAATCTTTTTCAGGCAGATTTAGAACAAATATTAATACTTAAAATATTAATTAGTGAAGACAAAGTCGTGGCTAACAGCTATTTTATTTTCAATTTACAGGAACTTGGAGAAAGTCCCATCATGGCGAGATAGGATAGATGATGGCTCATTGCTCACTCTGAGTATTGATTGTGCAAGAGAGACTCGCTTGCTGGACCGTCCTGGATGTGTGAAGACCCTGGCCTGTATATATCATATACATAGATATATTGTTAGAAAGGTAAGTTCAATATTGTTTACTGTGGACTGCGGAAAAATCTTCAAAGTCCCTCTTTCCCTGAATACTTGAAATGTAAATTTCAGTATCTCAGGGATGCCCATGACCATAACCTGCACTCTAAAGATTCCCTCGTTCTGACTACGGCACTCCATAAAAGTTAAAATAAAGTATATACATACATCTTATATATAAAATTCTTGTGTCACAGTTTTTGTTCCCATACTCCTCCGAAACGGCATGAAATTTTGTGAGCGTATTGAGTCGGTCTGAGAATCGGCCAACATCTATTTTTCATCCCCCTAAATGTTGGGGGTAATCCACCCATTTTTTTTTAATTTTTAGACAATATTATTAGTTTTTATTTTTTTATGATACAACATACAAAAATACATAATTTTATTATATATATTACACACATAATTCTTAATTTTCACCTTTCTATCATCAACCCCTATTTTTTTATAGCGTTATTAATTTATATGGCAAAACAACGTTTGCCGGAACAGCTAGTATATATATATATATAACTCAAAGGTGACTGACATAATGATCTATCAATGCACAGCCCAAACCACTGGACGGTTCGGACTGACATTTGGCATGCATGTAGATGATAAGACGCAGGCATCCGCTAAGAATTTATTTTGTTAAATTCCACCCCTAAGGAGATAAATTAACGCGAGCGAAGCCGCGGGTAAAAGCTAGTCTATAATAAAATCGTCATTGTGACTTCATACACTTGAAGAAAAGAAGTTATAAATATTACATTGTGTTTTCCAGAAATCTTCAATACCACCTCAACTGGTGCTCAAAATCTCGTACATGCCATTCGAGTGTGACTCGGACAGTTTATTAAATGAATATTACAAAACATACTGGAGTATTCTAGCGGACAGAATAACATATATCGAACATCTCAAGTCCAGCAGACTACCCATCGTCAAGCTACACCAGAAATTAACTGAGGACACCCTCAAAGTCATACAAATATACGACACTGCGCAATATTGTATTAATATATTAGTGTTTCTAATAAAAAAACTACATTACCTCTACAGCGACAACTGTCCTAAAGAATTAAACGTAACATACAATCATATATTTGACAAATTCACATCGAAGAACGATCTGAAGTCATTCAAAAAGTTGACAAATAAAGAAGTAATGGATTTGTATGTTAAATTTAATGATTGTTTCTATACGATCGTTGAGAACTCGTCTAAAATTAATTACGCCGATTCCATACTTAATAACGTTGTACATTCTTTTACAATATTCACGGGACACTGTCCTGACATTTTGCATTGTTTCCAAACATTCTATTCGAATGCCTTTTGCAATATTTTCAGTTACATGACGAATTCTATATATATAGAGTCAATCTTCAACAGCTTGTTCCTCTCGTGTCAGAATACAGAGAAATTAGGTTATGGTAAAGTTTTACGTGCTACATATCCATTCTTAAATCAACTACTCCGACTGTACATTGAATATTTAGTTAAAAACGACAAGAAATGGGACCAATATTTTACTGAACAGTCGCAAATAAATTGCCTAAAATTTACTATGCTGTTAATGGTGCAATCGAGGAAGATGAGGCAGTCGGTTAACTGTGAGAATTGTAAGGTGCAATCTGGATTGCATGACGCCTTACGCCTGTCCTATCTGATGAAACATTTTATAAACATATCTGTAAATCAGGGAATAAATATAAATGATATATTACCTGTTTATTACCAAATAATACAAGAACAACATAATATTTTAAATGAATTAAATGTTTTGAAATGTTTTAATCATGAGAAATGTTTTCGTAAACTGCAAACTGATATTCACAATACGGCAATCGTGTTAAACAAAGCTCAATACCACGAATATTCAATCAAACTCTTCAACGTTTACCTTAAACATGAAATACGTTGTTTTAAAAATGAATCTGAGCTTAAAAATATAAGTCGAGCTTTATATAATAAGAGTATTTGTGAATTGGATAGTAAAATATATATTGATGCATTAAAAGATGCATTTTTGAGCTTACTTTTCGCTCAACCTGACAGTTTAAGCTCGGATAAGTATATGAGCTTAGTGATGGATATAAAAGCGAAAGCGCTGAAGAATTGTGATGATGATGACAATCAGGACTCCATCCAACTGATGACAGTGTTGGAAGCCTGTAAAATGTGTGTCGAAAGTAATTTATATGGGAATTTGAAAGCTTTCATGACGCCAATAAAGTTTAGGTAAGTTATAATCTTTATTAATTAAATGAACATATATAACTTACTAGCGACTTCGTTTACGCAACGGAAGCCCTCTAATATGATGTGTCATAATCACTAATGTAATGTGTATATCTGTTTTTATTTTTGTTCTTATTATTACAGTGCCTTTTGTGTGTGTGTGTGTGCCTTTAACATGAATAAAATTTTTATCTATCTATCTAATATGAATAATTTTCCCCGTTTTTGCAACCTTTTTCATTGATGCTTCGCTTTTATTGGGGGCTGTCCTTTAATCACGTGATCTTTTAAGCATTTTTAAACCCTCTCTCCCCAGCCCCCCTCTCCCCCCTTGGGGATACGTGGAGAGGTTTAAAAGTAGTCATAGTCCTAAACCTCTCCACAACTCATATTTTTATTCTACCACTCATTCGGAACGCAGATGAATCACAAAAAGAATGAGCAAGAAACTTGTGTGTTGCTCTTTTGAATAGATGTTTTTTTTATATATATAATTACAGTATAACAAGTAAGAGCCATGTGATAATCAACATAGAAATCACTACGCACTCATTATTAGTGTAATCAGATAATTTTGTCAGTGCTATGGATTTTAAGTTTTTCTATGAAAACATTATTGTCGTTAACGAATTCTTCAATTTTATAGTAAGGTTTCTTGCAAAGGAAGTGTTTTATATTTAAATAAATAAAGAGTTAGTTGGGTAACAAAATAAATCAGTTAGTAATTATATTTATTTGCACTTTTAATTTCAGTGTGCTGTTGAAACATGAATTCACGATGTACGCGAAGCTCTGGCCCTCTGTGGTACCGATTGCTGGTGTGTGGAGATCATTGAACGACCTGGTGAAGGGACAGCATCCATCTTGGATCGCAGGTAACCTTACAAATCTAGTTAGTCCAGTCATTTGAGCTAAAATTAGGTAAGAATCTCGGAATTCGATTCACTGTAAGACTGTAAGTACTTGTAACATAAAGTTAAATTCCACGCGGACGAAGTCGCGGGAACAGCTAGTGTTATATAAATATAGTATATGTTTTAAATATACACATAAAAATTGACGTTCATAAGCAGCTAAAATGTCGTACATGAATAAATGATTTTAGAATTTTGTATAGGTATCACATATATGAAATTTTCCGTTACTAGGCGAGAGTGAAGAAACTCTACAGTGGACGCTGTACGAGGTGATGGTAGAAACACCAATAGTGGTCAGGACCATCCACAGTCAGTACTACGCCAGTATCGTCACTGAAGTTGTTACAAAACTTGACCAGTGTGTGGTAAGTCATCGTTTTGCAGTATTTGACAGACTCGATGGTCTAGCGCAGAGGTTCCCAAACTTTTTTGTGTCGTAGACCCTTTGCTATATTTTTCTGTTTTGGGTAGACCCCCCATTTTTACCTGGTATTGATTTTTTTGTAAATTTGCCATCTGACCATGACAGGACTGGACTATATTCTACAGGGAACCCTGGTCGTAGGGTCGGAAGGCACCTATCGGGACGCTGTCTCGCCAATGAATTTTTTTTTCGGACTCCTCTAATGCTGGTTGCAGCAGGCCTTTACAGCTTCACCGGACAATACGGGGCGAGTGCAGATGGCACTCCAAACCAAATGAAGGACTTATGGAGCGGCTGAAGGCCAACTCCCGCCTGACGGATACGACTTTAGTCTGAGGACACCCCTAGGGGTTCGAACCTCGGCTCGAGCCGTCGTAACATCGGTCCCTGTTTGAATTGGACGGGGATCTGCGGACCGCGCTCTTTATATACAGTCAATTCATCTATACCGCGGTGAGTGCGTACTGCGTTATACAGAAACCGCTCTATAAGAAACTCGTACCATACAAACCATGGTAGTTCATGGTTCGGTCAACCAATTCACGTAATCCTGGAGTGCTTGTAGTGGCCACCAATACAAATCCAAAAGGTGATGTCTCTCCGTGAAACATGTGAAGACACCAGAAGACTTCTGCGCTCCTGGGAGGAGTTTGGTTGGTTACTGTAGTAGTCTCGGCTCTACACGCACAACGGCCCAGATCTTCCTCGATTGCATCATTAACAGCATAGTAAATTTTAGGCAATATATTTGCGACTCTTCAGTGTTATATTCATCCCATTTTTTGTCGTTTTTAACTAAATATATATAACTCATGCATCATTAACAGCATAGTAAATACTGTTTAGTGTTATATTAATCCCATTTTTTGTCGTTTTTAACTAAATATCTAAATATATATAACTTAAGACTAACTGACATAGTGATCTATCAACGCACAGTCCAAACCACTGGACGGATCGGGAAATTTGGCATTCAGGTAGATGTTATGACGTAGGCAACCGCTAAGAAAGGATTTCGATTAATTCTACCCCGAAGGGAATAAAATAAGGGATGAAAGTTTGTATGAAACTTTGTCAATTTTAAACCGATCGGACTGAGACTTTGCATGCATAAAGCTACTATGACGTAGGCATCCGTTAAGAAAGGATTTTCATAAATTCCATCCTTAAGGGGATAAATTAACGCGAACGAATCCGCGGGCAAAAGCTAGTTCAATATAAAGTCGATGACGCCCAACTTTTTCGGACTTTGTTACAGTTTTACAACTAGATTTTTTATATGTGTAACAGTGACAAATATACAAAGACCATAATGCAAAATTTAATTTTCTAGATATCAACGACAAAATTGAAAATTGTCTATGCTACAATACTGTATTTGAAGGCGGAATACGATCTGGCTGAAGCGAGTCAGAAATACGAATGGAAGATAGCAGAGCCGGTGAGTAATCATATATTAAAAAGTATTAACAGAAAACTATATTGACGACCTCGGTGGTCTAGCGGTTGAGCACACGGCTTTACGTCCGTTGGTCGCGGGTTCGATTCCGCGCACGGCACAAACATTTGTATCCATGAGTATAATTGTTTGTATCGGTCTGGGTGTTTTCTATGTATAATATGTATGTATTTACAAAAAAAAAATATCTATGTATATGTATCAGTTGTCTAGTACCCATAACACAAGCTTTAGTTAGCTTAACTTGGGTCTAGATGGCGCTGTGTGAATTGTCCTGAGATTATTATTATTATTATTATTATTCCATTATAATCCTTTAAAAAAAAAACACAAGCTCTGCTTACCATGGTACTAGATGGCGCTGTGTTAACATTAATCTTAAAATTCAATAATCATTTACTCATGCAGGCCATTTTAGCTACTTATGAATGTCAAATTTTTGTATTACTATTTTTTCCCTACCGTTACCCCTTTGAAAGGAACTGACAAGAAATTCAACAGTTTTTTTTACTTTGTGTTCTTATGTAGGTGTCTATGTATTGAGTGGAAATCCCACGCGCATATAGTGTACTGTATATATTTGTATAATAATCATTTCACACAATTACCTTTTTTCATGACAACTGGCCGCTTCCAGACCAGACTGACATGTTCTACATTTCACCTATAAATCTCTGAAAAATAAATTACCTCTGTTCCATATATATGTTTTGTTTAAGATAATCTATTGTTAATACTATATTCTTTTCAATATACTAATTTTTAGTTGAGGATCTATTTTATTTGTATATTTGTTGTTACTGACCCCACACGTACAAAACTAGTATTGCCATGTTTCATTATACATATTGAGTTGAGAAGAACTGGCAATAAACTCAATTAATTTCTTTTTTTTTTTAAACGCCATTTATATTTATTATATTTTTATTTATTTATTTATTTATTTGTACATATTACATCAATGGTTGTAAACAAGACAATTAACAGCATCCCTGCACTAAGCTCAGGACTTGTGTCGCAGGAATCAGAAATCCTTAATTACAAAAACATTAACTTAAAACAGTTATATATTTATTTATTGTAAATTTCAGAGTATGGACCCGGATCTGATTTCGTCTGTCCGTACGTTGTCACAAGAGCACGATGCCGCGCGGCGTGCTGTCGAAGCTGTCGATGTATGGACCGAGATATATCTACTATCAGATATAGGTATGTGACTCAGTATAAGTAGCAAAACCACTTCTTAATTCTTTAATTCTTTCTTTCTTCTTTAATTGTTCCCTCATTGCTGAGTACAGACACATTTGTACATCTTGTCGACCAGTTGTCTTCAATTTGAGTTCTATTAGTACAGACACATTTGTACAGTGGGCTTGTCGACCAGTTGTCTTCAATTTGAGTTCTATTAGTACAGACACATTTGTACAGTGGGCTTGTCGACCAGTTGTCTTCAATTTGAGTTCTTTTAGTACAGAGACGTTTGTACGGTGGCCTTGTCGACCAGTTGTCTTCAATTTGAGTTCTATTAGTACAGAGACGTTTGTACGGTGGGCTGGTCGACCAGTTGTCTTCAATTTGAGTTCTATTAGTACAGAGACGTTTTTACGGTGGCCTTGTCGACCAGTTGTCTTCAATTTGAGGTCTATTAGTACAGAGACGTTTGTACGGTGGCCTTGTCGACCAGTTGTCTTCAATTTGAGTTCTATTAGTACAGAGACGTTTTTACGGTGGCCTTGTCGACCAGTTGTCTTCAATTTGAGTTCTATTAGTACAGAGACGTTTGTACGGTGGCCTTGTCGACCAGTTGTCTTCAATTTGAGTTCTATTAGTACAGACACATTTGTACAGTGGGCTTGTCGACCAGTGGGCTTGTCGACCAGTTGTCTTCAATTTGAGTTCTATTAGTACAGAGACGTTTGTACGGTGGGCTTGTCGACCAGTTGTCTTCAATTTGAGTTCTTTTAGTACAGAGACGTTTGTACGGTGGGCTTGTCGACCAGTTGTCTTCAATTTGAGTTCTTTTAGTACAGAGACGTTTGTACGGTGGGCTTATCGACCAGTTGTCTTCAATTTGCTCATAGGCAGCGGTAATCACTTACCATCAGGTGAGCCGCATGCTCGTTTGTCCCGTGTTATAAAAAAAAAGATTACCATAAGCTTGGTCCTGCCTTTATTAATAGCAAGGCCCTATTTCAGTCTGACAGTCTCCAAGCGATCCATTATTGCCGCCATTTCGGCTTCAGATGATGCCAGCAAGGTAGTGTCAGCGTAACGCAGGTTAGAGATTTTTACTCTCTCTACCTTTACGCCTCCTTCCCACTCCTCAAGCGTCTGTCATGATGATATGATGGCATGATATATTCGCGATAGATGTTGAAAAGGACCAATCCTTTATAACATCTATGGCGAGATAACACAACCCTGCTGGGGGGATGGGAATTGTTAGTACTGTGGACTGATGACCCCATTGCTAGCACTCCGTTTCCGAAATTTCATATCCATAACATCCCTGCAAACAAGCATACGGCACATCTGTTTTGCCATCTGATGGTAAATTGTTACCACTAACATATGGCCCATCTGATGGTACATTGTTACCGTAGCCTATGGACGCCTGAAACACCAGGGGTGGTAAGGAAGTGGAGACAAGGAAAGGACATTGTTAGTAATGGGGACTGATGACCCCATTGCTAGCAATGTACTACATCAGGTTGACCTCCACGCGGTTCCCCCTGGAAACCATCGTGATTAATTCCTGGGGTTAACTGACCTGACCTCATGCTCATTTTATCATCCCCCACTGGTGCCCCGCCAGTGGAAACCGTTAGCGCAGGCGGGGGCTCCATTCCGTTGGCATCCCTAAAAAAAATAAATCAACCCTGCCGAATAAAACCACTATCTTAGTCGTATTTGTGGATACTTTCCGGTACCTCTTCCCCACTGGGCACACAGGGTACATGCCCAGGGCCCCGCGATGTTTTCGGGCCCCCTACTCTAGTCCCGTCCCTACTCAATTACCAAACGATAACCGATAGCTACTCTACTCTCGTCGGAAAATTATTCTTAACAAATGCTCAGCATTGGACGTCTTCCGGGCTGAGATGATGATGATGAGGTATTTAAGCTAGTTATTATCTGTGACGACCTCGGTGGTCTAGCGGTCTAGCACACCGCTTTACGACAGATGGTCGCGGGTTCGATTCCTCGCACGGCACAAACATGCTCATGAGTATGATTGTTTGTATCGGTCTGGGTGTTTTCTATGTATAATATGTATTTATTTAAGAAAATATCTATGTATTTGTATCAGTTGTCTAGTACCCATAACACAAGCTTTAGCTAGCTGAACTTGGGTCTAGATGGCGCTGTGTGAATTATCCTGAGATTATTATTATTATCTGTGGTAGACGAAGCTGATGGAGTGCTGCGTGCAGCGCTGCAGACTGCCCAGGTCTGTGTAATGCAGTTACTGCATCTGTGGTGGACTGCGCCCGCGCTGCAGTTAGCGCTCATCTGCTGCCATCTAGCGGATAAACTCGGTGACAGGTATGGTTTTATTACCATCTTTTATTATTGTCTAGTTAAAAAAACTGATTATCTATACATATAAATAAAATTGGAGTGTCTGTTTGTAATATTGAACTAAACGTTTTTTACTACATGCATACGAATATAAATACGGGACATACACCAAAATAACACTTTTTAAAAATTTTGTCTGTCGATCTGTCGGTCTGTTTGTTCCGGCTAATCTCTGAAATGACTGGACCGATTTTGACGGGACTTTTATTGGCAGGTAGCTGATGTAATAAGGAGTAACTTAGGCTACTTCAAGAGAGGAACTTCTCAAATCGATTAATAAAAACATTTATTACCTTTATTTACCTTACAGAGTGGCTTACATCCGCAACGCCGGCGTCATACTCGGTCACGCTAACAAACCGAGCGACTGTTTACTAGAACTTGTTAAAACTGCCACCAAGTATTGCAGTGACCTTATGATGGACAAGGAAACCTTGGATAGTTCACTTGTATTCATTTGTGATGCAGCGGTAAGTGTTTTTTTTATAGTATAGTTATTTTCTCGTATCATAAAAAAATAGAAACTAAAAATTTTGTCTAAACAATAAAATTTAGGGGTGGACTACCCCTAACATTTAGGGTGAAAATAGATGTTGGGATGACTCAATACGCTCACAAAATTTCATGAGAATCGGTCAAGCCGTTTCGGAGGAGTATGGGAACGAAAACTGTGACACGAGAATTTTATATATAAGATATATATGTTACTTTTAAATCTTTACATATAATATATATTTTTTTTAAGATCGTTGTATCTTTAGTTAATTTAAATGTATTTATTGTGCAATAAAGTGTTACAAACAAAAACAAAAAAACAATATCTTATGTATTTACGCATTTATACACTTAGATGGTTATAAAAAACAGATGGATCTGTGTGAAAGATGATATGGTATAAATAACGCGATGACTGCGAACAGGGATGAATGGAAGCGAAAAACATATTACGACGACCACAAATAAATGGGATTATGATGATGACACTTATATGTTATTTATCTCTTTTAAATTATTCACTATTGTTTTAGCAAGTGCTTCATAAGAAGCTAGAGTTTCCGGCTTCGCAATGATACTGGTCAACTTGTAGGGGGAGTCAATTTTTAGCAAATTCAAATTCAAATTCAAAAATCATTTATTCATGTAGGACATTTTAGCCGCTTATGAACGTCAAGTTTTTACATTATAATTTTTTTCCCTACCGTCCAGTTCGGTATATAGAAGCATTCGGCCCACTTGTTCATAGTCGTAACGGGCTGTTCCAAAAATAGGACAATTACTGATACTATGTTCAAACGTTTGCTCACTGTATACAATATTATTCTACATTACAGATATACTATGCTAAAACCGGTAAAGCAACCATGGCGGCTAAGTTAGTGCAACATGTTCAGGCGAAGATACTGACGGTGTGCGAACAACACCCAGACGTCAATCGTAAGTATAATCAAAATAGAATAGAATTGAATAGAAAAACCTTTAGTGAAATCAACTTTAAACACATTTGAATAGTCTAGTAACAGATAACAATTTTTTTACAATTGCGCGCGCATTTGTTGTGAATAGAAATAAATTAGAACTGTGTTAAACCTACCTACCTACCTACTGTGATACCTACTGTGAAAGTGTGTGAAAGCTAGCGAACATATCCGCAGAAAGGTACGTGACCTACCGTTTTCCCTAACATTTTGGTAGCAGAGTAGTTTCCCAAACAGTCATAACTTGCGAATCCTTTGTTGCTCAATTTTTTTAAATTCGGAAAGCTGTCTCATCGTGCTCAATCGATACAATCACAATCACTCTGAACTGACGGTAGATTTGACATATCATAATTGTCTGTAATAGACCTACATGAATAGAGATATCAAATAATAATTATTAATCTCAGGATAATTCACACTATGGCTATCGGTCTAGATGTATTCTATGTATATTATTTATATATACTTATAAAATAAGAATGTATGTATTTATATCTGTCTAGTACCCATAACACAAGCTCTGCTTACCGTGGGACTAGATGGTGCTGTGTTAATTGTCCAGAGTTATTTATTTATTTATATCAGTTGTCTAGTACCCATAACACAAGCTCTGCTTACCGTGGGACTAGATGGCGCTGTGTTAATTGTCCAGGGATATTTATAAATTTGTATATTTGCAGTGGATTTATCAACGGGACGGCTATTGGAGGCCCAGTGGTCTTTGAACATATGTAGCCCTCTGAGTGGTACCACCGCAGCTCAACGTCATTACCTCGCAGTGAACACCGCTGGTAAGTGTATAGCTAAATTCATTTAAAGTCAAACTTAGATACAGTCAACCATCCTATAACGCGGTGAGTGCGTACCGCGCTATATGGGAATTACGCTATAAGAAACTCGCATTTAACCGTACAAACCAGATAATTCGTAGCGTGTTATATGGAAACCGCGGTATAAGAAACTCTGATTTAACCGTATAAACCAGACAAGTTCGCAGCATCCTCTATTGAAACAGCGCTATAAGAAACTCGGATTAAACCGTATAATCCAGATAAATTCGCAGCACCCTCTATTGAAACAGCGCTATAAATAACTTGTATTTAACCGTATAAACCAGACAAATTCGCAGCACCCTCTATTGAAACAGCGCTATAAGAAACTCAGATTAAACCGTATCAAACCAGACAAATTCGCAGCACACTTTATGGAAACCGTCTACCGCGTTGTATGAAAACCGAGTTCTGAGAGTGTTATAGAAGGGTAGACTATATAGACTTGTGTCTATAGTCTGTTTTGTAATCCCGGACACTAAATTGACAGGTGTAAATGTCAAATTTTCGAATAAACCAACTATAGCGGAGTAGTGGTGAACCTGCGATACCGATTTGTTTAATCGGAGTTATTTTAACATCACTTTTAAAACTTGAAATAACGTTTCCACAACAGAATTTAAAAATTTACGTACATCTAGTGTTGGAATGTGTAAATAAAGTTTTACAGTAAAAAAATGTGGTTGTAGCCCACTCATGCATAAACAAAATATCTACTTTGGAAAGTACACACTGTATCCCGAGGAGATAAAAACCATCGCTCTTAAAAATATCCTTCAATTCTCGTCCCTGACGGGTCTAGGTAGCGAACACTGAAAGGGCGAGCACAATAGATCTATGTAGGTCGCAGTGCTACAGATCCGAGCACCTGACAATAGCCCAAATAACCCAATAAAAAAATATGTTACATTTAATTTGCGCTACAACCAAATAGTTTTTCTACTAGCTTTGTTTCTTCTCTTTAAACAAAATTTTATTGAGTACAGGACTAAGTATAAGGAGTTTTCAGCCAGTAGTAATGTAGACGGTTTATCAGGCAGCGCGTGGAGCTCCCGGCGGCTGCACGGCGTGTGGGGCCGGCAGCGGAGCGCCCGCGCGGGGCTGCGGGCCGGGCGCGCGGCCGCCGCGCTGTGCGAGCCGCGCCGGGCGCGCGCCGCCGCCGCCCCGGCCCTGCCCGCCGCCCCCGCCGCGCCCCGCGCACTCCTCTACGCCGCGCTCGCAGCCCCGCGACAGGTACCTACATCATCATCATTACCTTTGTCGTTCTCATCATCATTGAAATAGAAATAATAGAAATAGAAATAATCTTTATTCAAATAAACTCATTACAAGCACTTTTGAATAGTCATATTTCGATTCTACCACTCATTCGGAATGCAGATTCATCACAAGAAGAATGAGCAAGAAATTTGTGTATATAAGTATAGCTCTTTATTAATAAATGTATATATATTTTATTATTATATATATATAATTACAGTGTAATAAAATGTATAAATCTGTAAATATGCGATAATCAACATAGAAATCGCTACGCACTCATTATTAGTGTAATCAGATAATATTGTCAATGCTATGTATTTAAAATTTTTCTACAAAAACATTATTATCGTTAACGAATTCTTCAATTTTATATTTTTTGTTCATTGTCAATATAGTTATCATTTTTGTAATCTTATTCACAACCTCCTTTATCTTTTTTGACGTAATCAACATTATCATCATCAACATAACCGTGCTAATCATCATCATAACAATCATCAACATCACCGTTAGCATCACCACCATCATCATCATCGCCGTAAATATTATCATCACTTAATCATTAGTTTCATCTTTTTTTCCTGTTCAGTGATCTGACTACGACTTAAATAATCAATGCTAAACTTCCAAACCCTATTCATTGTCTGAAGATCCCTAATTTACAATAGCTCTCGTATAGTTTCTATAACGATAGTTTCCAAAAAAGATTGTAATTTTACTAAAAGAGATAACCATAACGCTGCCAGCGGTGGTTATGTTCCCGCACTGAATATTTGTGGTCTCAAAAAATAATATATAAATTCAATAAGTAGTTAAATGGATTTCCGCAAAATAACATCCAATTTGATAAAATATTTTTATGAATAGGTCTACAAAAAATAGAATATTAAATAATTTTGTTGTTACTTTACATCTATCATCACAAGATGATGAAGTGCTCTTTTAAATAATTTTATTGTTACCTAACATTTTTATATTGAAATGTGATGAATAAACTACCAATTACCACTAATTCGATTAAATACTCAAATAGAGAAAATATTAAATATACAACCAACTGGTTGAGTAACTAAATAAGTGTAAATCAAACGTAGTGATTAGAGCAGACCAGTCCCTACAAGCAGCAATAATAATCTATAATAATAATAATAATCTCAGGACAATTCACACAGCGCCATCTAGACCCAAGTTAAGCTAGCTAAAGCTTGTGTTATGGGTACTAGATAACTGATAGAAATACATAGATAATTTTTTGTCGTAAATACATACATATAATACATAGAAAACACGCAGACCGACACAAAACACAGACAATCATACTCATGAATACAAATGTTTGTGCCGTGCGAGGAATCGAACCCGCGACCTTCGGACGTAAAGCGGTGTGTGCTAGACCGCTAGACCACCGAGGTCATCGAATCTATAATTAATAATAATATCTCTTCCACAGATAATAATCGAAAACCGTCTAAAAATAATACTTGGACTTCAACCCGCAAAAGAGGTACAACAACCCCAAACACAACCCCAGAAGCAAATCCACTTCACCCCCAAACAGAACATTGAAACGATGCTGGAAAATATGACGTTCCAGAAATTGCAGACCAGTCCATCCGTACCCTGCGTGTCTGTACCGGGCTACAGTACCCCGGACTTCTTAAAACATGTAAAATGCCACTGCTTCGCTTGTGAAAACCCGTACAGTTGCATAATAGCCTGTTACATTGCTGGTCTCGAAGCTGGAATGTACTTCAACGCGAACGAAGCAGACATAGCCACGAATTACTTTGACGGTGCTCTAGAATGCTTCAAATTGGCTGAGGCGAAATTGAGAGAGGTTTTAGAGAGTTATAGACGTAGATTTGAGATGTTCACAGTCGATATTGTAGAGGGCGTGCTTATGGAAGAGTTTGTACGAATACAAATACAGACCTTGATCGAGGCGTCGTATTTTGAACTCTCTTTGAAGAATTATGATAAAGCCGACGAGTATGTCGTGAAGATACACGAAACTATGCAGGAAGTGGATAAATTCGACGGTTTTATGCGTAACGACGTCATGAATTTGATGATAGCGTCGGCTCAGTTGAGAAAAGTAATGAAGAAACCGGTTGAAACCAGTTTAGAGGTTGAATTCGAAGGGTTGAAACTCTCACCGGGCGCGGAGATCGAAGCGCCAAAAACCCCGGAAATGAAAGCGAAAAACCCGCCGAAAATTACGAAAGTTATAGTAAAGGATGAGGAGATACTTAAAAAACGGAAAGTTATAAAGCTGAATTTAGACGAGAGTGATGATAAGGAGCAAGCGAGTACTAAAAAGTGTACGAAAAAGGAACAATTCAAAATACCTGTACCAATCAAGACCAGGCATGTATTGGAAAGTATTACGCCTAGAAACACGCGATCCAAACCGTCAATAATAACAACACAACCTTCGGAAGAAGCAATAACCCCAGTACCAAATAAAACTACTACCGAATTCTTCACCCCTGATTCGACCCCAGACCAATTTTTCACCCCCATGACTTCCGTGAAAACATACTCGAAACAGTCATTAAGAAAGAATATAGTGAAGAAATTGGAAACTGAATTCTCTACGCCCAAAACTGATGAGGCAAATTCGATTTTATCCCCTGAGATAGAAAAACTAGTTTTGCCTAAAACAGCCAGGGGTAGTAGATCGAAAGTTGAAGGGAAGAAGTCGTTGAAACGGGCCACCAGTCCTGGGAAATTGGAGAGTAATGCTAACACAAGGAGTTTAAGGAAACCCGTCAACTATAGGAAAACTGAAGGTAAATAGACTCTACCAAAGACCATATACAGGCGACCAAGTCAATGATCATATAAAACTGAACAATATCCTGAAGGAAACAAAGTTGAAAATTGAAAATGACTTTAAAAATGCGGTCAGGTAATAATAATAACTCTGGATAATTCACACAGCGCCATCTAGTCGCAATCTAAGCAGATTTTATGTTATAGGTACTAGACAACGGATATTTTTTTTAAACACAAGTAATGTACATAGAAAACAAACATACAAAGGTTTGTGCGTTGCGAGGAATCTAACCAGTGACCATCGGAAGAAAGGTACTAAACCACTAGTCCATCGAAGCCGTCAAAATCGTCGTATCTGAGATTATAGCGCACATATACACACAGACAGAAACACAAAAATTGTAACTATTATTATTATTTTGAACATGCTATCCAGGACAGTACCCTGAACAGTAGTACCAAGTTTTTAATTTACCTAGTTCCAATAAAATTCAAAATTCAAAAAAATTCAAAATTCAAAATATCTTTATTCATTTCTATTACAGACTCTTATGATATGTCAAATCTACGTTCAGTTCGGAATGATTTCGAGATGAGAAGAACTGACAAGAAACTCAGCTCGTAATTTTTTCAAATAATAGTGGAACATGTTTATGATAAATACAGTTATTAAAATTCAAATTTGGGAGAATAGAGTGACCACCAGCATATGCTATCGCAAAGAACAAAAAATTTAATCAGTGTTCACAACCTGAACAGACCAGTCCCCACAAGCAGCACCCGTTCACGAGTATGACGTATGAGCCAGCCATCATTGTACTCAACCATATTTGAGGGAGCACATCGAGCCCACCACGCCGATGAAATCAAAATATCTTTGTTCATGTAGGCAGGGGCGGACGAGGATACTAAAGGCCCCCAGTCCCCACTGAAACGATTTTTAGAATATAAAAAAATATCTAGAATGTTAAAAAACCTATCGTAAGGTTGAGAAGCCTGAGATTAATCAACCCATGCAAAAAGTAAGTGATAATTTCTGGTCGCTTGTTTTTGGTCCGAGTATTAGTTGAGTAATATAATTAGGTAGGCCCCTAAGTAAATTCAGCACAGTGCCCCACAAATTTACGACCCGCCCCTGCATGTAGGTCTATTACAGACTCTTATGATATGTCAAATCTATCGTCAGTTCGGAAGTGCCCTCAAGCTGAGAACTGACAAGAAACTCAGCTCATATACTTTCAAATGAGCCTGTACATGATTACCAAATACAGATTCATTTTTAAACTAGCAGTACACGTGATTTCGTCCACGTGGAATATAACTTTATTTTTTTTAAATAAAAGATTTTTTCTAAAAGAGCTTTGCTTACTTTTGCTGATAAGGGGGGGGTGGGGGGTAAATAATGGTAATAAATCTGCTTACGTAATACTTGAACCCCTTACCATCATGTGGTATGTCAACTTGTTTGCTATTAAAAAGAAACTACATCAAAAGTACCAGGAGAACATGAATTTATAAGCTATTTGTTGAGGGATATGGTGGGTTTGATATTTGAGTTACATAAATATATTTACATGCTTTGGCATGTAAATATATTTCATTTTAAATATGGGACCAAATAGATCTTTCTTTAGACAGTATTTCAAGTTGTACATAGTTTATAGCAGCGTTTACAGGAGACATTCTTTCACGCGCGGAAAAGACTGCGCGCAATCTCAAGGGAATGCATTTTACTATTTTCTTTGATCACTCTTTCACGCGTGATATAATATTTTTTTTAAAGGGTAACGACCTGGAACATGCGCCAGGTCATTATACTTTAAAAAAAATATTTTATGTACCATAGACTTCATATTCCAAAGACACGTTTAAAAATTATAAATTATCAATATTTAAAAAAAAAAAATTATGTCTCATAGACTTTATTTTCCAAAAACACTTAAGATTTATAAATCATCATTAATAAGTAGTATAATTATGCATTTGCACTATAGAATATAGTATAATATCATTTATTCAAATTAAGCACTTTTGGAAGCTGTCTCATCACAAGAAGAACGAGCAAGAAACTTGCGTGTTGCTCTTTTAAATAATCGTTGTAACTTTACATTTTTAACTCGAAATTTGTTAATACAAACTGCCAACTAGTCTATATATAGACTATTTATACTATTCTGAGATATCCGCCATTTTTCAATGATAATTATTACAAAATGGCGCTAAATCACAAAAGTGTGAGAGAAAAAATGTTGCTATATTCAAACTATGCGTTAATTCGAGGTAGAAACGGAATAAAATCGAAGGAAACACCATATTTTTTTTACAAGTGAATTATCACTAACTCTATAATTATATCTTTGCTCTGTAGTCAGGTGTCCGCCATTTTGAAATGATAATTATTACAAAATGGCGCTAAATCACTGTGTATTGTAACACGCGGGAGTGCGATCACTGTTTGCGCGCGCGGTCTCTCTCGTTCTCTTTCTCTATATTTACGTACACACTCTTTGTTGCGTGAAAGAACCTGTAAAAGCAGATTATATACTAATTATTTGTATTAATAATGAATTTAATAAAGTTTTTAGTAAGTAATACATTTTTTTATTTATAGATAACTAGCGGTTCGTCCCTGCTTCGCGCGGGTATTTACCAGACATTATGAAGGTTATATATTGCATATTTTAGCATTAAGAAGTAGTTATTGTCACATAACCTTAATAGTTAGTAGTGGCGTAGCTACATAGGGGCTAGGTGGGGCAGTGCCTCGGGGCCCTCAAGTTCAGGGGGGCCCTCGAACCCTTACCAGAAAATCTCAGTCGCCCTGAACTTTTGAAAATTTCTCCCATTTTCAAAATAAATATAACAGGTTGCAACCTAACTTTAATTATAGCAACTCAGTTGAGAGAAATTCGAAAGTTATACCTTCGGAATTCCTCTAAATTCTTTCTGTGGGTTGGCAGTGTTGTCATTTTGACGGATAGCGATATGTGAGTTTTGATAAAACTGTAATTTATTTATTTGGCTCAGGGCCCTTGGTTACCTAACTACGCCACTGATAGATATCTGTAATAATAAATCCATTTATTGCCAATATCAGTATAGTTACATAGTTACACATTTATACATATTTAACATGATTGGCAATAGGTACAAACTCAGCTATTGCTGGACTGATGCGCGTCCAGCGCTGGATTTCAGTTCGTACCTACGCAGGCGTATAGAATAGAATAGAATAGAAAATCATTTATTCAAATAAACTTAATTTAAGCACTTTTAAATAGTCAACATTTTTTTAAATCTACCGCTTATTCGGAAAGCTGTCTCATCACAAGAAGAATAAGCAAGAAACTTGTGTGTTGCTCTTTTAAACAATCCTTGTAAGTTCACATTTTACAAGTCGAAACATGTGAATACAAACTACCAACCAGCACTAATTTATTTAGGCTGAAATATAAAAACACAATAAGATTAAATCAGTCGTAGTGATAAGAGCAGACAAGCAGCACTCGTTCACAAGTATGACGGATGAGCCAGCCATCACTGCGCTCGACCGTCGTATAATCACACGTGCTAGATAACCATACCACAACATGATGAAATAAAAATTTAACAAATTAATATATAATAATAATAATAATCTCAGGACAATTCACACAATTAATACATAACTGATAGATATACATAGATAAATAATAATAATATCCGATACAAACAATCATATTCATGAATACAAACACCGTGACATGCATGCAATGCATGTAACCGAGGTCGTCAAAAAAATATATAAATAATAATATTATCCACGTGACATGTATGCAATGCATGTGTATCTACACAAAAAAACACATTTTATCTCGAGATTTGTCGCCGCTATCCAAGGGCTGTCTCTATATATCTAATATAATTTTCCTAAAAAGAATGTTTAAATTTTAACGGTATTAAATAACTAGAGACCGGATTATATGCAACATAAAAAGCTTGTAATATGCATGCAAATTTGCATGAAAAATGCTCGAAATATGCTCGGAAATTGGCAGAATATGCAAAATTAAAGGATAAAATTTAGAAATCTTAAAAAAAAAAATTGAAAAGTATTCTTTTTTTTTTATTTCAAAATCAGTATAAAATTAGTAAATTATATTTTGGTAAAATAATAAAAAAAATTATATGACATATTTTTTTTTTTTTATTGTAAGCATGTATGAATATGTATAAAATTATTGAAATTATAATATTTAAAAGTTTTAATTATTATCATTAATATTTTAAATTATCTCGCTCTTTTTTTTATATATATATTTCTGGTGCCACTGAAAACCATATGTTCATCTAACATACATTAAATATGCCATTTCGCATAATAGGTTTTTTTTCGGACTACTTTAATGCTGTTGGCCGCAGCTGGCCTTTACAGCTTCACCGGACGTTAGGGGCGAGTGCAGATGGCACTCCAAACCAAAGGAAGGACTTATGGAGCGGCTGAAGGCAAACTCCTTTTTTTTTTAACGTGTGGAGAATCTTCAAAAGACCGTCACCCCGCCGGAGGGAGGGCGGGGCGGTGTGTGAGACTTGTACTCACCATAAACCACACGGTGTACCTACGAGCGCCTATGCCGGAGCCAGGGGATTCGCAAGTGCATTTCTACCCCAGCTCCGACGGCGACGGCCCGCCCTGTAGATGTTGTAGGGCAGGCCCCATCTCGTTATGTGGTTAGGGCGACCTATTTCGCCCTACTCCATTGTGGAGGCGTGTGGGTACACGCGCACACCTCCGGGGCCTTTGGATTGGGGGGACTGCCTCTGTCAAGGCAGTCACCCCGGCCCCAGTGGGGGATAGAGGGGGGCGGAGTTGGATACGCCCCCACCTCTAGGCCTGGCTCTTCGAAGGCCAACTCCTGCCTGACGGATACGACTTTACATAGTCTGAGGGCACCACTAGGGGTTCGAACCTCGGCTCAGGCCGTCGTAATATCGATCCCCGTTTCAATTGGAGGGGATCGATCGGAGGGGAGGCGTAATAGGTGGAACGACTTAGTAGTAGGCGAGTGCGACGTTCTTCTGTCTCTTTCATTTTATTATCGTAACTGTCAAAAAAAAACACGCGCGGCTACTGACTGCGTTCCGAAATGCAATAAAAAGTCACAAATATTACTCAATTTTGATGAAACTTTACAGTAATGTACCCTATACATCAGAATAACACAGGATATAATATTAAAAGATATTAAATTATATATACATATACATATAAAACACCCAGATCGATACAAAAATTCATACTCATGAATACAAATGTTTGTACCGTGCGAGGAATCGAACACGCGACCATCGGAAGTAAAGCTGCTTAGCATGGGCCTAGATGGCGCTGCCTGAATTGTCATATGATATTATTAGCTTATACTGGTTTTTTATTATTATTATAAACACATCTAAATAATTTATTTAAGTTGAATAAAGAAAATAAAATAAGTTATGTACTACAGTTTTATACAGGACATTAATATCTATAAAATGTTTGTTATTAGGGGCCGTTCAAGTATTACGTAAGCACTATTTGGGGGCGGGGGGGGGGGTCTTTGCTTTGCTTATTTTGGATGACATGGGGGGGGGGGGGGGGGAGTCTAGATGATGATTACGTAATTATTTACTTTTTTACGCAAATGTCAACCCTCACATCGTCTTTGCTAAAAAATAATACATTAATTGAAAAATGTTTACGTAAGCATGGGGGGAGGGGGTAAGAGCTTTGCTTACTTTTGCTGACAATGGGGAGTAAATAATTGTAATAAATCTGCTTACGTAATACTTGAACGGCCCCTTACTAGAGACCGGATTAAATGCATTTGCATATTTTAGCTAAGATCTAGTTATGATGCATATTATCGGTACATTTACAATATTTTTCACTCACCCTGCGTTCCGAAATGCGACCAAATTTAAATATATGTAACTCAAAGGTGACTGACGTAGTGATCTAGCAACGCACAGCCCAAACCACTGGACGGATCGGGCTGAAATTTGGCATTCAGGTAGATGTTATGACGTAGGCATCCGCTAAGAAAGGATTTTGATTAATTCTACCCCCAAGTGGATGAAATAGGGGATGAAAGTTTGTACAAAACATTGAAAATTTCTTCTATTGTTCATATTTTTTTTCGTATCTCATGTTTATAATGGGCATATAATTTATTTATCGTACAATGTACACTAAGAAGCGTTCAAGTATTACGTAACGCAATTTTTAAAGATATTTGACCCCCCCCCCCCTCCTCATCTCTAAATGTTACGTAACACACTCAAGTGACCATTTTTACCCTAAAGTCGCAAAACAGTTATGTTATTGTTTTTATCCTTGGTATAGTTTTAATCGCCTTTGCGTTTAATCTATACATCTATACATATAAATAAAATTGGAGTGTCTGTTTGTAATATTGAAATAACCGATTTTTACTACATGCATATCAATATAAATTCGGTACATATACCAAAAACCCACTTCAAAATTTTTGTCTGTCTGTCTGTCTGTCTGTTTGTTCCGGCTAATCTCTGAAATGGCTGGACCGATTTTAACGGGACTTTTTTTGGCAGGTAGCTGATGTAATAGGGAGTAACTTAGGCTACTTTTATTTTAGAAAAAAATCTTTTATTTTAGACAAATAAAGTTAAATTCTACGCGGACGTAGTCGCGGGTACAGCTAGTACTAAATAAAACAAGAGATTTTTAATCCGCAATACCTGCGTATTTTGTTTATTTTTTATAAATTTTTGGCGTGTTGTTACGTAATGTGTTGTAAGAAAGACTCCCTCCCGACCCCCTTAACGCATTGTAACGTCTTACGACCCCCCCCCCCCCCGCCCCTTCCCCAAATGCGTTACGTAATACTTGACAGGGGGGCTCCCTATGAAAAAAAATACAATTAAAATTGGGTGGGTTTTTTTTATCTCGGGGAAAGGCAAAAGGACTTAGCTCATACAGCCATTGTCTTCGATAGAACAAATTCCAATAAAATAGTTGTCATAAACGAAATGTCACTGACACGGTAACGCGGCCATTTTATGACGGCAATAAATCCTTGCAAAATGGCCACCATTCGTCAGCTGACAAACGCAGCGGAATATTTCAAGTATTGACTCCGGAGGCAACGCGAATTTATTTTTTTTACAATTCGTATTCTACTATTTATGCAATTATATGGAAAAATATATCTATGGACCGTTCCCGTAATAGATTTTCGTTGGCATATTTGAAGTTTTCTATTTAAGTAATCAATTTTAGTCCCTTTATTGAAATATAATATTTATAAAATGTATCTTATGTATGCTATGTGTTTGTAATTCTTAAATAAAGAATTTATCTATCTATTTATCTAAAACGTAGAGCAAATTCAATAAATTTACATACACAGTTATTAAAATATTAATATTAATAATTAATTCTTTGTGTGGGTAGACACGTCTAGTGTAGTGTCAAATGATGAGCGAAGTCTAGTATGGTCATACATTCAAGTGAAGAGGCAAACCGTGGGTGTATGATTGTTTTATTTTCATTACATATAAATGTTATTTGGACTACTCTAATGCTGTTGGCCGCAGCTGGCCTTTACAGCTTCACCGGACGATAGGGTGCGAGTGCAGATGGCACTCCAAACCAAAGGAAGGACTTATGGAGCGGCTGAAGGCTAACTCCCGCCTGACGGATACGACTCTAGTCTGAGGGCACCGCTAGGGGTTCAAATCTCAGCTTAGGCCATCGTAACTTCGATTCCCGTTTGAATTGGATTGGGGATCTATCGGAGTATATCTACAGGCGTCTATAGGTAATTGCTTACCATTAAATAGGTCACATGCTTGTTTGCTACCATCGGAATATCAAAATAAAAGAAATAAAAAAGATATGTAATAAATTTAAAACACATTTCGAAGCAATTTTAACGTAGTACAGACTCGTCTGCGTATGTACCTCAGTCTCACCTATTTCAATAGAATATTTCAGATTAAGAATAAGATAAGGTATGCGGGTCAACGACGGATCCACGGGGGTTGTCAGGGGGGTCAGGACTCCCCCTGAGCTGGTTCCAGGCTCATATCTAATAACCTTTTGTTATTTAAACATTAGGCAAGAACATAGGAATAGGCGAAGTAATCGGTATAATGGCGTAGTATATGCCTTGTGAATACCTTCTGATAACATTACTGATTTGTGAAAAACTTGTAGTGTGCCCGACAAAAATCTTTTGAGAATAAATGTGTTAGAAAAATTGTCAGTCCTTGTTTTGTGGGCACGTGGCGTGTGCCCTAATTGTAAAGACTATTTTTGACGACACCAGTTTAAGGAGTTACGTTTTTCTAATAAATAACCGTATGAAATTTGCTGGCATTATAAATATAGGCGTTTGAATAATAGTCGCTCCATACAAATATTTGTCGGTGTGGGTGTTTTCTATAATAATAGTAATCTCAGGACAATAATACAAACAATCATACTCATGAATACAAATGTTTGTCGTGCGAGGAATCGAACCCGCGACCAGCGGAAACCGGTAGACCACCGAGTCTGTATTTTGGTTTATGTCATTCAATTGGTGGCAATAAATGATTCTTATTCTTAAAATAAGTAGACAGAGAACACATACCACTGTTTACAACTCTACCCAGGTCATCCCATCCGGAGATTTTTTTTTTTACGGGACAATTCACACAATGTGTATTGAAATGTGTGAATCTCAGCTGAAAGATCATATTGAGACCATAACAAAGACGACGACGTTCATAACCGGTTAAGTCTTACATGAATAAATTAATGTTGATTTTTATTTGATTTGATGTATAATAGTTAAGTGTCTAGATACTAAATTTTGAAATCAGTTGTTTTGTTTAATCGTTTATAATAATAATATCTCAAGACAATTAACACAGCGCCATCTAGTCCCAAGCTAAGCAGAGCTTGTGTTATGGGTACTAGACAACTGATATAAATACATGGATACATTTTTTTTGTAAATAAATACATATAAAATACCCAGACAAACAATGATACTCATGAATACAAATGTTTGTACCGTGCGAGGAATCGAACCCACGACCATCGGATAGTAAAGCGGTGTGCTAAACCACTAGACCACCGAGGCTGTCGACAATTCGCGGGTAAAAGCCAATTTTTTTAAAAATATGCCATCACTCCGCAATTCCCACGACCCAATGAGCTACGGATGCATCAACGTCACTGGCAGGCGACATTATTCAAATTGCACGATGGCGAGTTGATTTTTTAGTCTATGGTAAAGTGGGATGGCCGGAAAATATTATTTCTTTATTCAAATTTTTGTTTGACATTGTTTTTTATCTACGTTAAAAACACAGAGTAATTAGCAATACCTATTTTAAGAGTTAACATCTTTCTTATGTGAGAATTTTTATCAAAATTTAATACTCTATTGGTTCTAAAAAGAGATTTTACCACAGATAACATAATATTACATACTGTAACACAACAAACGCGTTAAAATTCAATATAAATTTACTTAGTTTAGGAGTCCATCGCGGACAAACAACGTGACACGTAATTTTTATACATAAAGACTAGCTGTTCCCGCGACGTCATCCGCGTGTAATTTAACTTTATTTTTCTAAAATAAAAGTAGTCTAAGTTACTCCATATTACACCTGCCAAAAAAAGTCCCGTCAAAATCGGTCCAGCCATTTCAGAGATTAGCCGGAACAAACAGACAGACAGACAGACAAAAATTGTATAAAGTGTTATTTTGTGTATGTATGTACCGTATTTATATTCATATGCATGTAGTAAAAAACGGTTATTTCAATATTACAAACAGACACTCCAGTTTTATTTATACGTATAGATTATTATCATTCTCATCAATTTTATAATAACCTTTTTTAATAAAAAAAAACTTAAACTCTATAATTTATTAACATTATTACATTATGAAGCCACAACTCTAAACCCGTGTACAATATTACTGTAACACGCTTATAAATAAACTTATCATAAATACATACATATTTACATATCAATAATCCTTGCACAGAATCAAACCTAGTCCCTTCCTGCGGTCAAGCCCCTTAAACTAGCTACCATACTGCGCGCGTGTGTGAGTCGCCCTTTCATCGTAAACAACGCCGTGTGAAAGGTACTTGTATGTGTGCGTGATACAGGTATCACATTCTGGATTGTCAGTGTGGGAGAATACCCTTTTTTGTGGGTAATATTTTCAAGTATAAACATGTTAATTTTTTTTATGGGTGATAATGGATTGGTGCATACGTCTGTGGTAACGGTTTACGCTGGCGGGGCACTTGTGGAGGATGATAAGATGAGCATGAGGTCAAGTCAGTTACCCCATCGTGGCATTTATTAGGAATTTAACATGAGGGTTTGGGGGGAAAGATTGCTAGCTATGTATCCTATCAGGTTGACCTCCACGCAGTTTCCCCTGGAAACCATCATGATAAATTCTTGGCGAATTTGTCACGATGTGCTAACTGACCTGACCTCATGCTCATCTTATCGTCCTCCACTGGTGCCCCGCCAGCGTAAATCATTAGTGCAGGTGGGTGCATGGTGCATTATCCATTATCATCCATAAAAAAAAACATGATGGCTTACATTTTTTATAATGGATGATTAACATTTATATATGTAAAGGTTTAGCGGCTTGACATCCAACCGCATAAATTTGGTTAGATTTTGTTGTTGTTATATTAATTTATGCAATAACCATTTGTGTCCAATACAAATAGTTATAATTTAAAAAAATATAATTAATAATTTAAAATGAAAACCAGACTTCGTATTAGAGCTTCTAAATTTATTTTCATACATACGCTTTGTCAATTAATGATTATGGTTCAGTTACAAGAGTTTTCTATCTGGGTTATCTGGGGTCACTTATAACTTTTACCTCTAATCATTACATATATTAATAATAATAATAATAATCTCAGGACAATTCGCACAGCGCCATCTAGACCCAAGATAAGTTAGCTAAAGCTTGTGTTATGATAGTTTTTTTACATAGTTTTTTTTTGTAAATACATACATATTATACATAGAAATCACCCAGACCGATACAAACAATAATACTCATAAATATAAATCTTTGTGCCGTGCGAGGAATCGAACCCACGACCATCGGTCGTAGAGCGGTGTGCTTGACCGCTAGACCACCGAGGTCGTCAATATGACATAGGGAACCTGTCAATATATATACTGCCAGTTTAATATGAAGTCATACATATGTTTTATTACTTTAAAGTAACTTGAACTGCATTAAATATATCTTATCATTACATAGTACAAAACAAAGTCGCTATCGCTGTCTGTCCGTCTCTATGTATGCTTAAATTTTTAAAACTACGCAACGGATTTTGATGCGGTTTTTTTTAATAGATAGAGTGATTCTAGAGGAAGGCTTATATGTATAATACATGTACACCCGGGCGAAGCCGGGGCGAGTAACTAGTCCTATAAAAAAAAACACATATAGGAATGCATTATTCTTTTATTGATAAATTAATATAATAACAATAAAATATAATAAAAATCTATCACCCTATAAAAATATATAGAGATACCACTTGATTCATGAAGTATACTGTAAACAGATCCAATGTTATTCGTTTCACTTGCCTTATATAATACTTTATAAAGACCTAGTATGAAGATATATCGATTTCATTCCTTTAATATCTAAATCGCGTATTATTTTTATGGTCGGCAACGCGCACGTGACACCCCTGATGTTTCAGGCGTCCATAGGCTACGGTAACAGTTTACCATCACATGGGCCTTCTTGTTTACTACCCGCATAATATAAAAAATATATACCTTAAAATTACCATCTCATTAAAACTTCACCTTTTCTGAAGTTAATCAAAATTAGGGTAAAAGTAAATGGGGAAATTATACTTCCCGTATGGCAACACAGCACCAAAGCACTCGACAAAACAAAAATTCTCCCCGTTCACCCCGCGCCAGTCCGCGTATAGCCCCGTCTTTGAGTAGACGCTTGTGTGTCCTTAAACTGTGTATTTCCGTGAATAGCTGTGTATTGCCTTTAGCTGTGTATTGCCTGTTCTAGCTGTGTACTGTGTATTCTGTTGCCGCGAGTGTCCACTACGATTTATAGAGCAAGGTGAGAATGCACGTTTGAAATTCAATTTTTTGGTATTTATTTTGTAATCTATTACAATATTGTTGATTTCGGTTCCTCGTATTTATTAATTATCTGTGCTGGCGCTTTTATCTGCGTGAAACTTATAGTCTATATGTTATTCTGATGTATGAGCTATATTATTGGAAAGTTTCATCAAAATTCGATGAGTAGTTTTTGCGTGATAGAGTAACAAACATCCATACTCACAAACTTTCGCATTGACTGTTTGTATGTTTGAATGTTTGTAACTAGCTGACCCACGCGACTTCGTCTACATCACACTTATCGTTATATATCTTCAAATTTACATAATATATTTTTAAATTATAACCTATGTGTTATTCTGATGTAGCTATATTATTGGAAAGTTTCGTCAAAATCCGTTCAGTAGTTTTTGCGTGATAAAATAATAATAATATCAGGACAATTCACACAGCGCCATCTAGACCCAAGTTAAGATAGCTAAAGCTTGTGTTATGGATACTAGATAACTGATACATATACATAGATATATTTTTTCGTAAATACATACATATTATACATAGAAAACACCCAGATCGATACAAACAATCATACTCATGAATACATTTGTGCCGTGCGAGGAATCGAACCCGCGACCATCGGTCGTAAAGCGGTGTGCTTCACCGCTAGACCACCGAGATCGTCTAGTAACAAACATCCATACATACTCACAAACTTTCGCGTATATAATATTACTAAAATTATCAATTACCATTTTGTTGTGATACTTCATTTTTTTTCTAAGTACATTATAATAAGACTTTAAGCTGCATACCTATAAAGCTTTCGTAAGTCAACAATAAGCTGGCCGCATCGAAGCTTTGAATTTGTTTACTGCTGACGTGTTTGCTTCGTTATTTGGGAAGCCTTTTCGATTCTCTAATTATGTGTTGAATATTAAGCAAGCTTTATCAGAATTTGTCAAGTAATTTCTTTATATTGCGGATCATTAAATATTTTGTATAAAATATTATTAAAATGCATTAATTATGTTTTTGATATCATGCAAGTTTTATCAGAATTTGTCAAGTAATTTCTTTATATTGCGGATCATTAAATATTTTGGATAAAATATTATCGTTTGAGGACCTCGGTGGTCTGGCGGTCTAGCACACCGCTTCACCGATGGTCGCGGGTTCGATTCCTCGCACGGCACAAACGTATTCATGAGTATGATTGTTTGTATCGATCTGGGTGTTTTCTGTGTATAATATGTATGTATTTACAAATAAAAAAATATCTATGTATTAATATTTGTATCAGTTGTCCAGTACTCATAACATAAGCTTTAGCTAGCTTAACTTGGGTCTAGATGGCGCTGTGTGAATTGTCCTGAGATTATTTTTTTTTTTCCCAAAAATTCTCATCTCCCTTCTTAAGGAGAGGAGATGGCAACATTATTATTATTATTATTCTATCATCATCATCATCGCAGCCCGGAAGACGTCCACTGCTGGACATAGGCCTCAATTTAAACATTTTAAATTATCTTTTTATATAAGTACCGTATAAAAAAATCGGTCCAGCCGTTTCAGAGATTAGCAAAAACGGCAGACAATTTTTTTTAAAATAAAGTTTTGATGTACCGTATATACTTTCATATGCATTTTTTGAAAAGCTGTTAATTTGAAATTACAAACACACATTTCAATATTATTTATTACTAGCTGTACCCGCGACTTCGTCCGTGTGGAATTTAGCTTTATTTTTCTAAAATAAAAATAGCCTAAGTTACTCCTTTATATCAGCTACCTGCTAATAAAAGTCCCATCAAAATCGGTCCAGCCATTTCAGAGATTAGCCGGAACAAACAGAGAGACAGACAAAAATAGTAGAAAATGTTATTTTGGTGTATGTACCGTATTTATATTCATATGCATGTAGTAAAAAACGGTTATTTCAATATTACAAACAGACACTACAATTTTATTTATATGTATAGAGCGTACATGTATTATATATATAAAATTTTTGAATCATTCTATCTATTAAAATAAAATCCTTTGCGTAGTTTTAAAGATTTAAGCATACATAGGGACGGAAAGACAGCGACAGCGACTTATTTTATACTAAGTAATGATGAATAACTCAGTAAATCCCGATCGGTTTTAAAATTGACAAAGTTTCATACAAATTTTCATCCCCTATTTTATCCCCTTGGGGGTAGAATTAATCAAAATCCTTTCTTAGCGGATGCCTACGTCATAACATCTACCTGCATGCCAAATTTCAGCCCGATCCGTCCAGTGGTTTGGGCTGTGCGTTGATAGATCACTACGTCAGTCAGTCAGTCACCTTTAAGTTATATATACAGTGGACCCGCGGTAATCCGGCCCCTGTCTAATCCGGCCCCCCTTGTAATCCGACATTGTCTATTATTTGTTATTGAATATTATTTTGACAATATACTTCAGAGTGCATATACATACATACATATATAACATAGAATCTTATCACTGGATCTGTAATTTGTCGGATTACAAGATACTCTTTTGTAAAAAATTCCGGACTATAAGCAGAGGACCCTTAAGCAGCACTCTATAATCCGACAAATACGATGGTCCGACACTGCCCTGCAAAACGTTTGTCGGATAACCGGGGGTCCACTGTATATGTATATGTATATAATATATAATTTGTCGGAATCATCACTATAAGGGGTCTTGGATCTATAATCCGACAAATTCGATAGTCGTCTGCAAAATGATTGTCGGACTAAGGTACTGTATATGTATATAATATAAAGAATCATCATTGGATCTATAATTTGTCGGATTACAAGGTCTGTAAAAAAAATTCGGACTATAAGGGGTCTTAGGCAGTACTCTATAATCCGACAAATTCGATAGTCCGACACTGCCCTGCAAAATGATTGTCGGACTACCGGGGGTCCACTGTACATAGAATGATTTAGCAATATTACCATCGCTAGAGGGAATTAATGTTTGTTTCGCAAACTTGTTAGTCTCGTACCTAACAATGTCTAGACAGCAGCTGCGAGGCAAACGATGGTAAACGTCTGACACCTCGGTAGTCTAGCGGTTGAGCACGCTGCTTTACTTCCGACGCGGGTTCGAGTCGAGTCCCTATGTATGCTTAAATCTTTAAAACTACGCAACGGATTTTGACGCGGTTTTTTTTTATAGATAGAGTGAGTCAAGAGGAAGGTTTATAAGTATAATATATGTATACCCGTGCGAAGCTTATGCCACTGCTTTGAGTTGACTGGATGAGATCTCTTCTAGGGATAAGTACACCTTTGTTCACATAGTCTCTAAATATAAATAAAATTGTAGTGTCTGTTTGTAACATTGAAATAACCGTTTTTTACTACTTGCATATGAATATAAATACGGTACATACACCAAAATAACATTTTTTACAATTTTTATCTGTCTGTCTGTTTGTTCCGGCTAATCTCCGAAATACTTGGACCGATTTTGACGGGACTTTTTTTGGCAGGTAGCCGATGTAATATGAGTAAATTAGGCTACTTTTATTTTAGAAAAATACTCTAATTAACTTTTTTGTTATTCCACGCGGACGAAGTCCCGGGAACAGCTAGTTGTAATATAAATGTATTATCTATACAATAAAGAATATATATCACAATTACAACTGGATTACAGTTAATTTATTGCATCGATAATTTATGTAGATTGCATTGGTGCATCACTATTTGAACAGGTTATCTCTACCGCGCAGGGAGAATACATTTCGATATTGTATCACAACTATACGTACTAGTGAGGGGATATATCGATTAGCTATGTCTCACGAGACTACAGCATGGGGTTTTTCAAGAAGGGTATATTAAGGTTTCTTAAGGGTCGGCAACGCGCACGTGATACCCCTGGTGTTTTTTTTTTATGATAATGGAATGGAGCACCCGCCTGCGCTAACGGTTTACGCTGGCGGGGCACCAGTGGAGGATGATAAGATGAGCATGAGGTCAGGTCAGTTAGCACATCGTGACAAATTCACCAAGAATATATCACGATAGTTTCAAGGGAGAAGCGCGTGGAGGTCAACCCGACGGTACATTGCTAGTAATAAGTTCATCAGTCCACACTAACAATGTCCTTTCCCCCTACCACCCCTGGTGTTTCAGGCGTCCATAGGCTACGGTAACAATGTACCATCAGATGGGCCGTATGCTTATTTGCAGGGATGTTATGGATATGAAATTTCGGATACGGATAGGTCTCAAATATAGGAATGATTTTTATACCGGATACGGATGCGGATATGAAATTATTTCGGATTATCCGTTAGTTTCGGATAATTTCGGTTACGGATATTACTTTCAAAAGGAAAATACAATTAGCTAATAATATAGTTGCATAACGTGTCTCAATTAGGCTCAGCTCCTATCCGATATTATCCGAAACTCTTATTTCGTATTCGGTTAGGGTTACGAATATTTTTTTATATCGAATATCCGATAGTTTTGGTTAAGTTTACGGTGAAATAGAAATAGAAATAATCTTTATTCAAATAAACTCATTACAAGCACTTTTGAATAGTCATATTTTGATTCTACCACTCATTCATATAGAAATACTAGTTGACCCCGCAAACGCCATATAAATTAAAATCGCATTTAAAAAGTTGGGGTTGATGCTAGAAAATTTGGGGTTGTATGTATTTTTCAATCCTAAATAATAATTGAAAATATATATTTTTCAATTCCTAAATAATAATAAAATATTATATCGATTTTTTTTTTTGTAAAAATAAATTACCAAACAATCAACTCATGAAAAATATATTTAGCACTAGACCGCTAGTAATTTATTATATCGAAAAAATAAATTACCCTAAAAATATATTTAGGGTAATTTATTTTATTACCCTTAAAATATATTACCCTTACCACTTAAGGGTATGTAAAATAGAAAGTAGCCGATTCTCAGACCTACTGAATATGCATATAGAATTTCATAAAAATCGATCAAGCCGTTTGGGAGGAGTATGGTAACTAACATTGTGAGACGAGAATTTTATATGTATAAGAAGAAACATTGTAAATAAACTGGCTTTAAAAAAAAAGAAATTCAGTTGAGTTTCTTGACAGTTCTTAATTTAATCTGTGCACTGAACTGGACGGTAGGGAAAAAATTATAATACAAAAAACTTATGTTCATAAGCGGCTAAAATGTCCTAC
This sequence comes from Achroia grisella, assembly GCF_030625045.1. Classification (NCBI taxonomy): domain Eukaryota; kingdom Metazoa; phylum Arthropoda; class Insecta; order Lepidoptera; family Pyralidae; genus Achroia; species Achroia grisella. Next base: position 991,456 of record NW_026713015.1, read on the forward strand.
ATGAAGAAAATGTTTCCCTTCCGTTTTACATAAATAAATCTTCTTTTTAATAATGTATTTTAATTAATTTCATATATTATTCCACAAGATACAATCGATGTTATTATTTAAACCTAAAATTAATTTTATATAAATAAATCTTCTTTTTAACAATGTATTTTAATTAATATATTTATTAAGAAATAAATAACGGCACACAACTTATAAAAACTTTGAAAACTGACAAATCAAATCAAAATATCTTTATTCATATAGGTCTATCACAGACTCTTATGATATGTCAAATCTACCGTCTGTTCGGAATGATTTCGAGATGAGAAGAACTGACAAGAAACTCAGCTCGTATTCTTTTCAAATAAATGTTGTACATGTTTACAATAATACAGATTCATTTTTAAATACAATTTGGGAGAATAGAGTGACCACCAGCATATGATATTGCAAGTTTGCCAAAAGGAAATAGTCTGTGGCCGTAACCTGAACAGACCAGTCCCTACAATCTTATTTTTTTTTAAATATACTATATTTGCTCACATTTTTGTATAAAATCTTTTTATTTTATAGTGTTACAAGTGCAATAAAGTATTTTTTGTTAATTAAACACTTTTAGAAAGAAGAAATCTGGTGGCAATAATAAAAACAGTCAATCTATATGCATGCAAGCTGTTTATACAAAGTTCCTCTTTGTTCAAACTCCAGCGCGTAACTAACTAACTATATCATACTAGCTTTTGCCCGCGGCTTCGCTCGCGTCAATTTATCCCCTTAGGGGTGGAATTTATCAAAATCCATAGTAGCTTTATGCATGCAAAGTCTCAGCCCGATCGGTTTAAAATTGACAAAGTTTCATACAAACTTTCATCCCCTATTTTATCCCCTTGGGGGTAGAATTAATCAAAATCCTTTCATAGCGGATGGCTACGTCATAACATCTACCTGCATGCCAAATTTCAGCCCGATCCGTCCAGTGGTTTGGGCTGTGCGTTGATAGATCACTACGTCAGTCAGTCAACCTTTGAGTTATATATATTTAGATTTCTTACACTTTTTATAAATTATCGATAAAAATAATCGACATAATCCCAGCACTGTCTCAGTACAATTAGCCGCTATCTATGTGCAGCCTTTGTTTGCGAAACAGTGATGAGTGCACCCTAATTTGCTTGTTTGTTCACCGCGGCCAGTCGATTTTGATTCTTACTATATAGGTCATAAAGTCTATATCCGTTTGAGCAATAACATGTACAATGACAAAATTGAGTCGTCACTGTATTTTATGTCGTACCTACGTGTAATTACATTTCTATTTACATTGTGCGAAACTTTGTTGCTCAAGTTATGTGTTAAGATGAACAATGTGTATTGAAATGTGTGAATCTTAGCTGAAAGATCATATTGAGAGCATGACAAAGATTTCGACGTTCATAAGCGGTTAATATATCTTACATTAATAAATAAATGTTGATTTTGATTTTATTTGATGTAGTTAAGTATCTAGATACTAAATTTTGAAATAAGATGTTTTGTGTAATCGTTTATCATAATAATAATACCTCAGGACAATTGACACAGCGCCATCTAGTCCCAAGCTAAGCAGAGCTTGTGTTATAGGTACTAGACAATTAATTTAAATACATAGATACATTTTTTTTGTAAATAAATACATATTATACATAGAAAACACCGAGACCGATACAAACAATCATACTCATGAATACAATGTTTGTACCGTGCGAGGAATCGAACCCACGACCATCGGATAGTAAAGCGGTGTGCTAAACCACTAGACCATCAATTCTGTCAATATATTCATCTTATCATCCTCCACTGGAGCATAAACTGAATCATAGTCATGAATATAAACGTTTGTACAGTGCAAGGAATCGAACCCGCGACCATCGTCCAGTGATATGCTAAACTAGATCTGAGAGTTACTGCTTACCATCAGATCACCGAGGCTGTCTGAGAATGATCCCTTTCTTTCGGACTACTCTAATGTTGTTGGCCGCAGCTGGCCTTTGAAGCTTCAGGCCAGGACGATGGGGGGCGACTCTCTGCAGATGGCAAACTCCGAAAACCAAAGGCAGGACTACAAAGATGGAGTTACATCTTATGAAGGCCATCTCCCGCCTGACAATTACATTAAATAATAAAAAAATATTGAAAGTATGTACTGAAGGTGTTTAGATAGACAAAGATCTTTTGATATAACATAAAGCTTTATTAATATTCCCATATATAAAACATTCACTCTCTCATCACCTCGGAATCGATGGCGTGGGCGCCCGTCCAATTCAAAGGGATCGTAATATTTCATGACAATCACGCGGATGGCCGAGGTTTGAAACATTAGTATTATTTCTGTACCCTCAGACAGAAAAAGAAAATCGTAACTGTCATTTGCGTGAGCATTGTCCTTCAGCCGCTCCATATAAATACTATATTTCTTTTTTACAAAAGAGAGCCATCTTCTATTTATGGTCGCCTGTAGAGAGTCCGGTGAAGCTTTTAACAATAAAGGCCAGCTGCGGCCAACAGCATTAGAGTAGTCCGAAAAAAACTCTCTGACTACAACAAACTGCTACGAACAACTCACGCTTGCAGTAACCTTATTACCTACAAAGATCAAGTTACATCTTATTAAGTGGATCTCCAATAAAAAACCTCAATTACATTAAATAATAAAAAAATATTGAAATATAAAAATTGCTTCAGTGGGCACAAGATCTTTAAATGACAATATAATTGAATGTAGGTTTTAATCCAATCTCGCGACGCCCTAATATAGTCGTTCATTTGACTTTTATCACAAAATATGGCGGAATCAAAGATGGCGTGGGCGCGCTCCTCCACAGATTAAGTAATAAAAGTAATATTTCATGACAATCACGCGGATGGCGGCTAACAGGATTGTATAACATTATTAGGTATTATTTCTGTACACTCTAGATTGCAGAAAAAGAAAATGGCGTTATGACTGATTTGAATTGACAAAATATTTATTTTGGCGGGAAGAACAATATTTTAAAAATTGCAGTAATATTTTTTTTTTATATTTATTATGCTTTACGGCTCTGGAAACAAGTTCTGAGATTATTGTGAAAGACTGCCACACGAAATTTGTTATACTCTTTACCATACCTAAAAAGTGACCACTTATATGTTTTTTAACTATGTTCAGTAACTAGAAATAAGGTTATTTTGAAATGAAAACGTTATATTTTTATCAAGACAATTTATTCTAAAAATTATTATTCGGTATTATAAGCATGGAATAATTTACATTACATTGCTCTGTGGTAGAGATCTTTTTAGCGCCAATATTTAATCTGTTTTATAAATAGCATGAAATATAATGTTTATTTTTCAACAATAACTTTTCTTTTAAATAATGTATTCGAATGTTCATGACATTGGCATTGCGGACAGTTTTTATATTTAAATATTTTTTTATATATTTGTAGTATTTTGTTTTCTTTTTCACTTGATTGAGTTCTTGTAGATTAGTTATATTTTTTTTTATTTTTTGTATATATCACCAGTATTAAATTATAATCCGAAAGAAGGATTTTAAATAATTACTAAAGTACTGATTAAGTTCTAAGGAATCTAAGCTGCAACCAAAAGACGATGTATCTAACCACTGGACTACCAAGACCTCATTATCTATGCCAAGATTCAAATACCATACAACCATTTGTATGTGAAGCTTACATTTATGATAGAAAATAACTAAATATATAAAAAAAAAACTAAATTACTCGTATAAGAGATGCCATATCACGAAGGACTCTAAAAAGCAACAATATAAAATAAATTAGGCATCATTAATGTTTCCCGCCACAGGGGGCACCGCGCGAGCAATTACTGTAAAATGACGTTTATTGCTTCCAAGGCGCCACGATTAGGTAAAGGACCACGCAATTAAAAACTCGTCAAATTGTTTATGTTACGCCCGAATTATAACTAATTCAAATTATTTACACAGTCGTTACGTGTAATTTGAGAGGTTATACATTTCATTGTGTGCTGTATGCGGAATAATAATAACGGACTGTGTACAATAAAATACCAATTAATAAAAGGTGAGGATGATTCTAAAAAGTTTAAAATAGCTCTAAAAAAATATTTAATCGCGCGAGTTATTTACAGGAATCTTTCAAGGAAAAAAAAGTTGTGTTTGTGCCTGTTTGTTTTAATGTAGTGATGATTTTTTATTTATTTTTTTATACTAATCAACGATACATATATATAATGTAAAAATTGAATTATGTAGTTTATATAAGATTTATTTGTCTTTGTTTCTGCGTCATTGTCATAATCTCTCTGGAAAAAACTCTGTGAACAATAAACGATTTAAAAACTTGTAATTTCTTTATATCAAGTAAATGATCGCAATGATCATTTGGCGACCGTGACAGGCGACAGACCGACCGTTCCCGCGACTTCGTCCGCGTGGAATTTAACTTTATTTTTCTAAAATAAAAGTTGCCTAAGTTACTCCTTATTACATCACCTGCCAAAAAATGTCCCGTCAAAATCGGTCCAACCATTTCAGAGATTATCCGGAACAGACAGACAGACGGATAAAAATTGTAAAAAATGTTATTTTGGTGTATGTACCCTATATATATTCATATGCATGTAGTAATAAACGGTTATTTCAATATTACAAACAGACACACCAATTTTATTTATATGTATAGACGATATAAACCTTGCTCTTGAATCACTCTATTTATTGCATTGCGTTTGTCCCCTATGTTATAAAAAAAAATACATATATATGTGGACAAAATTTTTAAAATGAATCAACAAAAACCGATTTGCAATTATGCTTAAAAAAAAAAGTTTTTGACACCGATTCAAAAAACAATTATGTGCCTCGTAATGCAAGTCCTTACCTTTGGCGAAAGCACTTTGCTCTGAGCCAAAATAAAAAAATAAATGATCATAGACAATATATATTTTTTCTTAGTACGTTATTAGAAGGCAAAGACAATTTGTGGACAGCTTTTAAACAAACTAACGGTGTATAAATAGCTTATAGTAGAAATCATGGGTACGAGTGTGCGACAAAAAATGTGTCTGAGAGAATGTCGTTCGGTGATAATACGGGTGTCACGTCGTTGCTATTGGTTTTTGAAATAGTGATGTGTCCGCTCTATTGTCGATGGTTTTCGTATATATATAATTTATCCCTAATGTAAGTATGTATATCTAGTAGTATAATAAATAGTGTCTTATGTGTGCCACCTTATTCTATGTACATATAGGTTGTCAGTAAGAGATTGCATTTGATAAGACCGCCTTTTGTTATTTTTTACTATTTACTGTATTTTCTCATTATTTTATGTGTCACAATAAAGAGTTTTTATTATTATTATTATTATTATATATAGTATAGCTGTACCCGCGGTGTCACCCGTATGAAATTTATAGCCTATATGTTACTCTGTTGTATAAGCTGTATTACAGTAAAGTTTCATTAAAATCCGTTTAGTAGTTTTTACGTGAAACGGTCACAAACATCCTTTTTTTTTTTTTTATACTACTATGGTGGCAAACAAGAATACGGCCCATCCGATGGTAAATGGTTACCGTAGCCTATTGACGACCCTTAAGAAACCTTAATATACCCTTCTTGAAAAACCCCATGCTGTATTAGTATTAGTAGTAGCTAGTAGGTAATATTATAAACGCGAAAGTTTGTACTTTCGGGGGCGAGTAGCTAGTCTTATCTAAAATCATCAGACGAAGTAGTGATAATATATTCCTACTGCGTCACCTCACCTCACACAGCATCCTTATTTATTATGCAAGGGAGTACATTAAAAAAATATCTAAATATATATAACTCCAAGGTGACTGACATAGTGATCTACTACTACTATGACATAGCATCACCTAAGAAACGATTTTGATAAATTCCACCCTTAAGGGGATAAATTCACGCGAGCGAAGCCGCGAGTAAAAACTAGTTATATGTATGCATATATATATATATATATATATATATTTGTTTTTGTGAGAACAATTTTCTATCCAATATTTTTTTAATTGTATTTTTTTCTTATTAGTGTGTAGTAGTGAATTATCGATAACTTTTGCACATTAAACCGTCACGTCCCATCACTAGTGTCGGTAAATATTGACGTATCGATCTGGAGTCCACTCGGCACTGTCAACAGTACATCACTTGGTCTCTGAGATCGAGTGAGGCTAGTAATGGTTAAATATGAGTTATTTCATTGGACGACGTGTTTGTAATGATGTAGCGATTAGTGGAGCCGGTTTCGAGGGGATTATTGACGGGTTTGAATTCATATGAGCATATATATATTTTTTTTATATAGATAATATTATGTCTTATGCCATATAATATTTAACGGCCTCGTTTAGCATACCGCTTTATTTTCCGATGGTCGCGGGTTCGATTCCTCGCACGGTACAAACATTTGTATTCATGAGTATGATTGTTTGTATCGGTCTGGGTGTTTTCTATGTATTCTATGTGTGTATGTATGTATGTATTTACAAAAATCTATGTATTTGTATCAATTATCTAGTACCCATAACACAAGCTCTGCTTAGCTTGGGACTAGATGGCGGTGTTAATTGTCCTGAGATATTATTAATTTTGTTTTTCTTATACTACGATGGTGGCAATCAAGCATACGGCCCATCTGATGGTAAACGGTCACCGTAGCCTATGAACACCTGAAACTCCAGCGTTTTCACGCGCTGTCAACCCTTAATAAACCTTAATATACCCTTCCTGAAAACCCCATGAGGCTTTGGCGTTCTAGCAGTTAAGCACACGGCTTTAATTCCGTAGATCGCGGGTTCAATTCCGCGCACGGTTCGAGTAAACAACAAGCAAATAATGCTTGGAATTTGATCACCAATAGAAAAGGTCGTAACACTTCAAGTAGCAGAAAATAATGCTTGGAATTTGATCACCAATAGAAGGTCGTAACACTTCAAGTAGCAGCAAATAATGCTTGGAATTTGATCACCAATAGAGAAGGTCGTAACACTTCAAGTAGCAGCGAATAATGCTTGGAATTTGATCACCAATAGAGAAGGTCGTAACACTTCAAGTAGCAGCAAATAATGCTTGGAATTTGATCACCAATAGAAGGTCGTAACACTTCAAGTAGCAGCAAATAATGCTTGGAATTTGATCACCAATAGAGAAGGTCGTAACACTTCAAGTAGCAGCAAATAATGCTTGGAATTTGATCACCAATAGAATGTCGTAACACATCAAGTAGCAGCAAATAATGCTTGGAATTTGATCACCAATAGAGAAGGTCGTAACACTTCAAGTAGCAGCAAATAATGCTTGGAATTTGATCGTAACACTTCAATAGCAGAAAATAAGGTCACCAATAGAAGGTCGTAACACTTCAAGTAGCAGCAAATAATGCTTGGAATTTGATCAACAATAGAGAAGGTCGTAACACTTCAAGTAGCAGCGAATAATGCTTGGAATTTGATCACCAATAGAGAAGGTCGTAACACTTCAAGTAGCAGCAAATAATGCTTGGAATTTGATCACCAATAGAAGGTCGTAACACTTCAAGTAGCAGCAAATAATGCTTGGAATTTGATCACCAATAGAGAAGGTCGTAACACTTCAAGTAGCAGCAAATAATGCTTGGAATTTGATCACCAATAGAGAAGGTCGTAACACTTCAAGTAGCAGCAAATAATGCTTGGAATTTGATCACCAATAGAAAGTCGTAACACTTCAAGTAGCAGCAAATAATGCTTGGAATTTGATCACCAATAGAAGGTCGTAACACTTCAAGTAGCAGCAAATAATGCTTGGAATTTGATCACCAATAGAGAAGGTCGTAACACTTCAAGTAGCAGAAAATAATGCTTGGAATTTGATCACCAATAGAAGGTCGTAACACTTCAAGTAGCAGCAAATAATGCTTGGAATTTGTAGCAGCAAATAATGCTTGGAATTTGATCACCAAGTAGCAAATAATGCTTGGAATTTGATCACCAATAGAGAAGGTCGTAACACTTCAAGTAGCAGCAAATAATGCTTGGAATTTGATCACCAATAGAGAAGGTCGTAACACTTCAAGTAGCAGCAAATAATGCTTGGAATTTGATCACCAATAGAAGGTCGTAACACTTCAAGTAGCAGCAAATAATGCTTGGAATTTGATCACCAATATAAACTCGTAACACTACTAGTATCAGCAAATAATGCTTGGAATTTGATCACCAATAGAGAAGGTCGTAACACTTCAAGTAGCAGCAAATAATGCTTGGAATTTGATCACCAATAGAGAAGGTCGTAACACTTCAAGTAGCAGCAAATAATGCTTGGAATTTGATCACCAATAGAGAAGGTCGTAACGCTTTCAGTAGCGGTGGTCAGGTTGTCGCACTGATATTTGTGATCTCGCATGATAATATTAACGAAATGTTTGTTAACTTTAACTTAACTATATACTATAAACTTAAGTTATAGAAAAATATTCGTAACCGTAACCGAATCCGAAATAAGTTTCGGACAATATCGGACAGATGCGGAGCCTAATTGAGATGTTATGTAACCATTTTATTAGCTATTTGTATTTTACTTTTGAGAATCCTTAAAAAGTTAATATCCGTAACCGAAGTTATCCGAAACAAAATAATTTCATATCCGCATCCGTATCCGTATCCGGTATAATAATCATTCCTATATCCGAAATCTATCCGTATCCGAAATTTCATATCCGTAACATCCCTAATCGCTATAGTATAGTATGTGTATCACCGACGCCCGTCCGTCGGTACGTCCCTTCAATTTCATTACTATTATATGTTACACACAATAGGTGCTCGTCACGACGGCGACGTATCGAATCCAATAAAAATCGAGTCAAAGGTCACTCGATTCACTATATTTTGTAGTGATTTCTTCCAGACAACCTTAGGTGAGGTGTGATTAGACTGAGTCTGGTCGAGACGTACAATAGTTAGTTATTATAAGTCATCATACTTCTTTCTTATCATTATTATATTAATTTACTAGCTACTCGCCCCGGCTTCGCACGGGTGTACCTGTATTATACATATAAACTTTCCTCATGAATCACTCTATCTATTAAAAAAAAAAACGCTTCAAAATCCGTTGCGTAGATTTAAATATTTTCTTTCGTTCTTAATATTACAAAATAGTTGTACACGCGACTTCGTCCGCGTGGAATTTAACTTTATTTTTCTAAAATAAAAGTAGCCTAAATTACTCCTTATTACATCAGCTGCCTGCCAATAAAAGTCCCGTCAAAATCGGTCCAGCCACTTCAGAGCTTAACCGGAACAAATAGACAGACAGAGAAAAATGGTAAAAAATGTTATTTTGGTATATGTACCGTATTTATATTCATATGCATGCAGTAAAAAACGGTTATTTCGATATTACAAACAGACACTCCAATTTTATTTATATGTATAGATGCGAAATTAACTCTGTCTATATATCGCGCTTTCACGCCAAAACTACTGAAGCGATTTAAAATGAAATTTAGTAAGCCGATAGTCCGTAGTCTAGACCCTGGCACGGCACGTCCTAAACACAATTCCGAGTCGAAATTATTATATCCACTCGATTCTGTATCGCATTTCTATATTTTTGGTTTAGGAATCCGTAAAAATAATGAACTTAGAAAAGAAAGGGATTATGGTAATGTGGCTTACCACTTGTACTCGTGAACGGGTTTTGCTTGTGGGTACTGATCTGTTTGGGTTCCAGCCAATACACTACTTCCTTTTGATAAAAATAACATATATAAATTTCAGCTTTATTAAAATGACGTAAGTTTATTTATAAAATAGTATAGTTTAGGGGGGTCCGGCGGGGGGTTGGAACCACACCAAGTGTCTGGCAATGAGCAGCGCAAGTTATAATAATGCTACGAACAATATATGAAAATATGGAGTTTCTTAAAATAACGAATTTGATATGAAATTTTTTACACCTTTGTTACCTGGTACCTGCCAAAGGAACCACGATCCAGGTTTCATGTTTGGGGATCGTTCTTACCTGTGTTGGGGACACACATACAAGAACTTTCACGTTTACTAAAATGACGTATGTCTGGCAGTCGTGGGCTCTTGGGCTATTATATTTATAGTTGTACCGATTTTTATTATTCTTTTTTCATTTGGAATGATAACTTCTCTGGTGGTTCCATATAAATTTGATCAAAATCTGATTGATAGTTTTGGAATTATCCATAGATAATAATGCAATCGAAGTTAGTTTTTCATGTATTTTTTTGTGACCATTCTTTTTTTTCGTGGACTTTGTTTTTCTGACAATTCTACAGTAGTTTTTCTGCTACAGTATAAATGGTAGAATAACACAAAGTGTACCGTAGTTTTTTTCTTGCATTTATTTCTGCGATTATTTTACAGTATTTTTTCTGTTATAGTAGAAAAGTAGAATAATTCAAAGTGTACCGTAGTTTATTTCGTTTTATTATTGTGATTATTCTACAGTAGGTTTTCTGCTACAGTAGAAATGGTAGAATAACACAGAGTGTACCGTAGTTTCCGTTACATATGTCCACATACAAACAGACAAAAATTATCAACATTTCTTTACACAAACAGAAATACTTGCATATCTATGCAGGTGCTAGTTGAGAAATGTAAAACCGATTTTTATCGGTGCATGCCACGAATATATGTAAATATTGTCCGTCCATACATAAACATGGTTTTATACAAATATACTAGTTGAGAAATTATAGTGGACTAGCTTTTGCCCGCGTCTTCCCTCGCGTTAAGAAGTATTATTATTGGGTATAGTTTTTTCGGCTCTACAGTACTTTCATACAAATTTCATCACAAATTTTATCCTCTTAGGGGTGGAATTTATCAAAAATCTTTCTTAGGGGATGCCTACGTCATAGTAGCTTTATGTATGCAAAGTATCAGCCCGATCGGTTTAAAATTGACAAAGTTTTATACAAACTTTCATCCCCTATTTTAACCTCTTGGGGGAAGAATTAATCAAAATTCTTAGCGGATGCCTATGTCATAACATCTACCTGCATGCTAAATTTCAGCCCGATCCATCCACTGGATGGATCGGGCTGTGCGTTGATAGATCACTATGTCAGTCACCTTTGAGTTATATATATTTAGAAGATCAGGCATGGGCAATATATATATGTAATATATTTTTTATAGACTAAATGACTATGTGAATTATTTACATGTATGTATATATAATAATAATAATAATCTTAGGACAATTCAGTCATCTAGACCCAAGTAAGCTCAACAAATTCAACAAACATATTGCAAACCTAGACATATGCACAATAAAAATCTGCAGTTTTTGCCAAACTGAAGAGGAAACGCCACTACACATCCTATGTGGTTGTATCCCACTCATGCATAAACGAAATATCTCCTTTGGAAAGTATACACTCTATCCTGAGGAGATAAAAACCATCGCTCCTAAGAATATCCTTCAATTCTTGTCCCTGACGGGTCTAGGTGGCGAATGAAAAAGGGCGAGCACAATAGATCTATGTACGTCGCAGTGCTACAAGTCCATGCACCTGACGATAGCCCAAACAACCCAATAAAAAAAATACATTAAAAAACGAACTTAGTCGACTAGAAAGTCTTAACTAAGACTCCAAATTACATCAACAGGAAATCGAACTGGCGACCGGTTCAAAACTCGATTATGCATGTCGATTATAATGCAATCGAGTGAATTATCGATACGCGAGGTGAGAATGGTAAGTTCTCCCCGTTCTCAGGAGGTTATCGTTTATTTGTTAATGAAATTAGCGAGTCGTCTTGTTTTGACTCGTTATAGAGTTGTACGGACGGACATGTTGACCGGATACTTATATTCACGCTAGATATCTTATGGGGTAAACAGATAGACCGAGTAATAATGCTATATATTTTTTTATTTAGTAATTTTAGACAAAATAACCGATGTATATATATATATAAGATTCATCATCATCATTGCCTTGCCTTTATCCCATTATTTGGGGTCGGCGCATATGTTATTCTCTTCCACTGATCTCTATCAGTTGTCATATCTGAGCATACTCTTTTTTTCATGTCATCTTTCACACAATCCATCCATCTTAGGGCGTCTCCTCCCTTTACATCCATTTTTTATATCAATGACAATGAAATGCGCAACTTTCAAACTTCCCGTATATACCATTCCTTATTCTGCTGGTAACCCCACACATCCATCTTAACGGTTTACATGCACACGCCTTTCGTCCATCCCTTTTACGGCCCAACATTCAGCACAAAATGACAGTATATATATATAAGATTATATTAAAAATTAGATGAGACAATGAAATGGTGCACCCGCCTGCGCTAACGGTTTACGCTGGCGGGGCACCAGTGGAGGATGATAAGATGAACATGAGGTCAGGTCAGTTAGCCCATCGTGACACATTCACCAAGAATTTATCACGATGGTTTCCAGGGGGAACCGCGTGGAGGTCAACCTGACATGGTACATTGCTAGCAATAAGATCAACAGTCCACATTACTAACAATGTCCTTTCCCCGTACCACCACCCCTTGTGTTTCAGGCGTCCATAGGCTACGGTAACAATGTACCATCAGAAGGGCCGTATGCTTGTGGTAACAATTACCATCAGATAGCAGGACAGATGGGCCGTATGCTTATTTGCAGGGATGCTAGCAATGAGATCATCAATCCACATTACTAACAATCCTCTTTTCCCCCCTCACGTTGTTAGTTCGCGGTGGACTCCTAAACGACTGAACCGATTGCAAATTTGATTTGCACATTGTGTGCAATTTGATCCAACTTGAAAGATAGGATAGCTTACATCTCAATTTATAGTCGCAATATTATTTTATTCAAGAACCTTAGACACAGCAACGCGTGACCGGGTCTGCTTTCTCTTCTAATTGTCATTGTTTGGTGATCTTCACCTTCAAAGACAAATCTATCACCCCATCAAAAAGATAATACTAAAAGTACATACGTAAATAATAGCACGTAGTAACGTACACAGCAAGCGTGGCCTACTCTGATATTATATATGTAATAGAACCCGCGGAGCTTCGTCTGTATCACACTTACTTGTGACTTTCTTGACATGTAAACTTACATTACAATCCGTTCAGTAGTTTTTGCGTGATAGACTAACAAACATCCATTTTCACAAACTTTCGCGTTTATAATATTATTAAGATTCTCTATAGTTATGTTTTTGCTCTATGGTCAGATGTCCGCCATTTTGAAATGATAATTATTACAAAATGGCGCTAAATCACTGTGTATTGTAGTACGAGGAATGCGCTCACTGTTTGCGCGCACGATCTCTCTCGTTCTCTTTGTCTACATTTACGTACACATACGCTTTTCTGCGCCCCCTTCGATCGATCCCCGTCCAATTCAAACGGGGATCGAAATTACTACGGCCTGAGCAAAGGTTCGACCCCCTAGCGGTGCCCTCAGACTAAAGTCGTATCCATCAGGCGGGAGTTGGCCTTCAGCCGCTCCATAAGTCCTTCCTTGGTTTGGAGTGCCATCTGCTCTCGCCCCCTATCGTCCGGTGAAGCTGTAAAGACATCTGCGGCCAACAGTATTAGAGTAGTCCGAAAAGAAAGGGTTTCTTGGGAGAAAGAAAGGCATATATATTGCAAGGCCACAGGGTCTATAATTCCACAGCAACCCCGCCCATACACTTTAAACCCTGCAATTTTCCTGCCGTATACTGAACAAAATAATATATCTACAATAGTAATAACAAAAAGCACAAATAAATAAAGTCATAAAATTTTACTTAAGTGCCTACTAAAGTATAAAGTTGATAACTAGTTACGGAGATACGACACTTATACACACGTACAGACAAAGCGCGAACAACGTTAAAGAGACGCGTGGGCGAATATGGATAAACATGTCTTGGTTAAGGCGAAGTGATACATTGACAGTATTAATGATTAATTATTCTGTGTCACGCAGACGAAGTTTTTTTTCGGACTACTCTAATGCTGTTGGCCGCAGCTGGCCTTTACAGCTTCACCGGACGATAGAGGGCGAGTGCAGATGACACTCCAAACCAAAGGAAAGACTTATAGAGCGGCTGAAGGACAACTCCCGCCTGACGGGTACAACTTCAGTCTGAGGGCACCGCTAGGGGTTCCGTCGTAATTTCGATCCCCGTTTCATTTTTTTTTATACTATGATGTTGACAAAAAAGCATACGGCCCATCTGATGGTAAATGGTTACTGTAGTCTATGGTCGTGGGATCGATCGGAGGGGGTTAAATTAGCTAGTAGGTACTATGATAATAATAGCAAAGCCTATTACTCACTAAACGATTACTTGAATGACGAGCGTGCATGGCAATAGTTGTTCATGCACTGGATTTTCATGTAATGTTAGACATAGACACCTATATAAATATACATGGTAAATAAATTGGCTTTTAAAAAAAAGTAATTCAATTGAGTTTCTTCAATTGGATCTATATACCGAACTGGATGGTAGGGAAAAAATTATAATATAAAAAATTTTACGGTCATAAGCGGCTAAAATTCCTACATGAATAAATGATTTTTTAATTTGAATTTAAATAATAATAATAACTCTAAATAATTCACACAACACCATCTAGTCAAAACAAAACAAAGCAAAGCTTATGTTCTAGGTACCAGATAACAGATAAAATGAATAATACTACTCTGTGACGCAGAATAAAGTTGTAATGTATACATAGTAAGTAGGTAGTACCCATAACACAAGCTCTGCTTACCGTGGGACTAGATGGCGCTGTGTTAATTGTCCAGGGTTATTTATTTATTTATATCACTTGTCTAGTATCCATAACACAAGCTCTGCTTACCGTAGGACTAGATGGCGCTGTGTTAATTGTCCAGGGTTATTTATTTATTCTCATATTGAGATCCCCTTAATAATGTTGAGTGTGTGTTCACAAGACATTTTGTTTATAGCTTCGTATCGTTACGTACAATAAATGTTGACTATATCATGTAGCCATTCTGAATAATCTGTTTCAATTTTAATCTCACTAATATATATACATATAGCTATACCGCGACTTCGTCTGCGAGGAATTTAACTTTATTTTTCTAAAATAAAAGTAGCCTAAGTTACTCCTTATTAATTACATCAGCTACCTGCCAAAAACAGTCCCGTCAAAATCAAGATTAGCCGAAACAAACAGTCAGACAGACAGACAGACAGACAAAAATTGAAAAAAAATGTTACTTTGGTGTATGTACCGTATTTATATTCATATGAATGCATGAATTAAAAAACGGTTATTTCAATATTACAAACAGACTTTCCAATTATATTCATATGCATAGATTTTTTTTTATTATATTCCGATGGCGAACAAGCATACGGCTCGTCTGATGGTAAACAATTACCATAACCTATAAACGTCTGACACATTTATATATATATATATATATATATATATATATATAATTCAATAGAAACCTGAAAATAAGCCAACGGAAACTTGTTAGGGCGTGTCCCGCACGGAATTGGGCGGTTTTTTTACTTGAATACTTCCTGGGCTGCTAATTACCAAACCCATTATGAAATAATATAAAGAATGATTAACAAGCGTTTACATGCAAAAATGTACTTTAACTCCTTTATATATGTACTAAAATGTAATGGATTAAATAGATTTATATTACTAGCTGTGCCCTCGACTTCGTTTTATACTGACCTGTCACGTTTTGACGACCTCGGTGGTCTAGCGGTCTAGCACACCGCTTTACGTCTGATGGTCGCGGGTTCGATTCCTCTCAGGGTACAAACATTTGTATTCAGGAGTATGATTGTTTCTATCGGTCTGGGTGTTTTCTATGTATAATATGTATGTGTTTACGAAAATAAAAATTATCTATGTATTTGTATCAGTTATTTAGTATCCATAACACAAGCTTTAGCTAGCTTAACTTGGGACTAGATAGCGCTGTGTGAATTGTCCTGAGATTATATTATACTAACTTTGACCAATTAAAGAAAAAATATTTAATAATCTAACTTTGAAAAAACAATGATAAAAGTTTCATCATTCTAGCTTCGAAAATAACCATTTTATATAACTTTTACCCTTCAGGTGGTAAAATAAGGGATTGATTGATAAATTTTACCTTTTGCAATAGCATATGCTGGTGGTCACTCTATTCTCCCAAATTTGAATTTAAATAAATCTGTATTATTATAAACATACAACATTTATTTGAAAAGAACGAGCTGAGTTTCTTGTCAGTTCTTCTCATCTCGAAATCATTCCGAACTGACGGTAGATTTGACATATCATAAGAGTCTGTAATAGACCTACATGAATAAAGATATTTTTAATTTGAATTTGAAAATAAAGACTCTTATTTAACCATGTGGTTAAAATAGAAGAAATTCTTTTCACGTACAACAATTGCTTGACATATCATAAGAGTCTGTAATAGACCTACATGAATAAAGATATTTTGAATTTGAATTTGAAAAAGAGGACTTTTTTTTAACTATGTGGTTAAAATAGAAGAAATTCTTTTCACGTACAATCATTGCGTTTAAATGAAACTTTATAATATCATGGGCGTTACATTCAACACGACCATTTAGTGGTATTTAAGTTTTGTTGTGAAAAAGAAGATATATCAGTCGTCAAGTCACTTAGACAACACGTGCGCCGTCGACCGCTAACGACGCGCTAATGAGAAGGGGTGGGACGCACCGAAAATATCTAGTTACACGTTACAAATACGATATACTGATCCCCCGTCTAATTCGAATGGGGATCGAAATTACGGCCTAAGCCGAGTTTCAACACCTAGCGGTGACCTCAGACTGGCGTCGTCAGGCAGGAGTTGTCGTTCCTTTGGTTTGGAGTGCCATCTGCACGCGCTATCGTCCGGTGATGCTGTAAAGGCCAGCTGCGGACAACAGCATTAGAGTAGTCCGAAAATAATATGTAACCCATCGTATCATCCTACGGTGGAGCGAAAGGGATTGTTTGTAATAAGGACTGGTGACCCCATTGCTGGAACTGTATCATGTCAGGTTGCCCTGGAAACCATCAGAAAAAATAGCAAAATAGCAAAATCTGATCGCTGTACCAATGATTCTTTAATTGTTAATCTTGTTTTGACTTCCACAATACAAGTGCTATACCTATAGTAGTGAGTCATACATAAAATGTTACTTAAGTTAATTTTTCGGAAATAAATGTTTAGATTTATAATTATCAGCCATAAATAGTTTGATCACAAAAACTAACAGTTGTCCCATCCCTACATGTAAGTCATACAGAAACATTTACCGTAACCTAATTATTTTACGGAACCAAACCTAAATTACGTAACTGAACCTAAATTACGGAACTGAACCTAAATTGCGTAACTGAATCTAAATTATTTAATGGAAAATAATTTATAACTAATTTTTAATCACAAAAAGTAACAGTTATCCCATCCCCAGACGTAAGTGAAACAGAAGCATTTACTGTTTCCGGAATCTAAATTATTATACGGAAACAAACCTAAATTACGGAACCGAACGTACATTATTTACGGGAAAATATAAAATATTACTGTTATTTTTGATAAAAAAAAAGTAACAGTTTTCCTACCCCTACACGTAAGTGAAACAGAAGCATTTAGTGTTTCCGGAATCTAAATTATTATACGGAAACAAACCTAAGTTACGGAACCGAACCTAAATTATTTTACGGAACCTGACCTAAACTTGGAACCGAACCTAAATTATTTTACGGACCCTAACCTAAAATTGGAACCGAACCTAATTACGGAGTCTAACCTAAATTACGGAACCGAACCTAAATTGTTTTACGGAAAATAATTTATGGCTGTTATTTTTGACCACAAAAAGTAACAGTTATCCCATCCCTACACTTACGTGAAACTGAAGCATTTAGTGTTTCCGGAACCAAGTGTTTACTTTGGCACCGCTCTCATTTAATGTACGAGAATATTTAGATGTCTCTCCCTGACTTTGGATTTATTTTGTCGAGTGACGGTGGATATACGGTGTTTCGAAATTTATGAGTTGTGCAACCGTTTCTAGGTAAGATGTCGTGATTTACCAGAATAATATGGTAAAAATGAATATATGTTCCACGCTGATAATATACCTGGCAACACTAAATTTTAAAAAATGTCGTTCTTAATTGCATATTGCGTAGTTACAGTGTATATATATTTCTATATTATTGTATATTTTATTTTATATGTATTTTGTGATTTATTTTATTTATAACTTTTTTTTATAAAATGAAATATTTTTTGTAAAATACGTAAATGTAGCATAAATTACTCCTTATTACATCAGCTACCTGCCAATAAAAGTCCCGACAAAATCGGTCCAGTCATTTCAGAGATTAGCAGACAAAAGCCAGGCAAAAATTGTAAAAAATGTTATTTTGTATTTTTATTCATATGCGTGTAGTAAAAAAACGGTTATTTCAATATTACAAACAGACACTCCGATTTTATTTATATGTATAAGTGTATAGATAATGGAGAGCCCGCATGCGCTAACGGTTTACGCTGGCAGCACCAGTGGAGGATGATAAGATGAACATGAGATCAGGTCAGCACGTCGTGGTAAATTCACCATAAATTTAGCACAGAAGGAACCTGAGCCTCGTACTATACACTACTATAACTAACAATTTCCTTCTATATTGGTACAGTAGAGATTGAATTGACAGTCTACAAACATAAATTTATTCATTTATTATGACACAAAACAGATTATATACAAGAGACTATATAATTATAATAATAATAATATCTCAGGACAATTCACACAGCGCCATCTAGTCCCAAGCTAAGCAGAGCTTGTGTTATGGGTACTATACAACTGATATAAATACATAGAAACACCCAGACCGATACAAACAATCATACTCATGAATACAAACGTTTGTACCGTGCGAGGAATCGAACCCACGACCGTCGGATAGTAAAGCGGTGTGCTAAACCACTAGACCACCGAGGCTGTAATTATAAAAAGTACAGTAATAAAGTATAGTAATAGAAAATATTATACCATATTTGTACACTTGTTACAGGTAATTCAATTGCGGTTTTATGAACATTCACTCGATTAGAAGGTATTGTAGATACAATCTTTTTCGTGGTAAGCGTCAACAACAGCGTAGTATAAAACTACACTTAAGTAATATATTAAGGTAATACACACAGCGCCATCTAGTCCCACGGTAAGTAGAGCTTGTGTTATGGGTACTAGATAACTGATATAAATAAATAAATAACCCTGGACAATTAACACAGCGCCATCTAGTCCCACGGTAAGTAGAGCTTGTGTTATGGGTACTAGATAACTGATACAAATACATAGATATTTTGTTTTTCGTAAATACATACATATTATACATAGAAAACACCCAGACCGATACAAACAATCATACTCGTGAATACAAATGTTTGTGCCGTGCGAGCAATCGAACCCGCGACCATCGGACGTAAAGCGGTGAGCTAGACCGCTAGACCACCGAGGTCGTCATCATTATGATAAAAATCATCACCCTTATTTTTTAATAGCTATATTAATTTATATGACAAAACAACGTTGGCCGGGACTGCTAGTATTATATATATATATATATATATATATATATATATATATATATATATATAAACCTTCCTCTTGAATCATTCTATCTGTTGCTAAAAACTGTATTAAAATCTGTTGCGTAATTTATAAGATCTAAGCGAAGAGACAGCGAAAGCGACTTCGTTATGTACTATGTAAAGATTAGTCCCAATTAAAACTTTGTACACTTAATATATGCAACTCGATGTGTACGTTAACTAGTTGACGAGCCGGTTTTGTTCGCGTGGGATAATAATGTAATCGTCTGTCAATACAGACACTTGTTGGAGTGGGAACCTGTCAATATATATACTGCCAGTTTAATATGAAGTCATGCATATGAAATAGAAATAGAAATAATCTTTATTCAAATAAACTTAATATAAGCACTTTTGAATAGTCAAGTTTTTTTATTCTACCGCTTATTCGGAATGCAGATTCATCACAAGAAGAATAAGCAAGAAACTTGTGTGTTGCACTTATGTTTTATTACTTTAGTAACTGCATTAAATATATCTTATCATTACATAGTATAGCTGCTTGTAGGGACTGGTCTGCTCTAATCACTATGACTGATTTCCTCTTATTAATTGTTTAACCAGTTGGTTATGTATTCAATATTTTTTCTTTTTAAGTATTTAATTGAATTAGTGCTAATTGGTGGTTTGTATTCACACACTTAAACTTAAAAATGTAAAGTAATAATAAAATTATTTAAAAGAGCAACACGCAAGTTTCTTGCTCGTTCTTCTTGTGATGAGACAGCTTTCCGAACGAGCGGTAGATTAAAAAATGTAATGACTATTCAAAAGTGCTTCAATGTAAGTTTATTTGAATAAATGATTTTCTATTCTATTCTATTCTATAAAACAAAGTCGCTGTCGCTATCTGTATATCCCTATGTATGCGTAAATCTTTAAAACTACGCTACTACTAAATGGTGATAAAATGTGAAGAAATTGCATGTAAAATAGTAGAAACAACAATTTTATGTTCTCATACAAACTGCTGATACCTGTCAGATAGGGTGCGTTCAGAAATTTATTACGTAACTTAATTTCAAAAAAGCTTTCATCATCAAGTCATGCTCACTAAAATGTCCAGATTTGTGGCGGCGTGGTGGGCCGGGTCATTGGGCTCCCTAAAATATGGTCGAGCGCAGTGATGGCTGGCTCATCCGTCATACTCGTGAATGGGTGCTGCTTGTAGGGACTGGTCTGCTCTTATCACTATGACTGATTTCCTCTTATTAATTGTTTAACCAGTTGGTTATATATACAATATTTTTTCTATTTGAGTATTTAATTGAATTAGTGCTAATTGGTGGTTTGTATTCTCACACTTAAACTTAAAAATGTAAAGTAATAATAAAATTATTTAAAAGAGCAACACGCAAGTTTCTTGCTCGTTCTTCTTGTGATGAGACAGCTTTCCGAACGAGCGGTAGATTAAAAAAAATGTAATGACTATTCAAAAGTGCTTCAATGTAAGTTTATTTGAATAAATGATTTTCTATTCTATTCTGTTCTTTGATATACCTATTTAATTTTGAGGCGGAAAGGAGATTGCGGGGTCAGCTAGTGTATGTATATATACTGCCAGTTTTATATTAAACTGACATGTTTTATTACTTTAATGTGTATTAAAAACTGTATCAATATAATAACAGAATTACTAACTTTAGGACAATTCACTCAGCTCCATCTAGACCCAAGTTAAGCTAGCTAAAACTTGTGTTATGGGACAACTGATACAATTACATAGATATATTATTCGTAAATAAATTCATATTATACATAGAAAACACCCAGACCGATACAAACAATCATACTCGTGAATACAAATGTTAGTGCCGAGCGAGGATACGAACCCGCGACTATCAGACGTAAAGCGGTGTGCTAAACCTCTAGACTACCGAGGTTGTCGACATGTACTACTGTTATAATTCGTTTTAAAACAATATATTGATGATATATTGTGATAATGTAGTATAGTAGAAATAAAAAATTCTAAAAGTTAACTGGAGAGCATCTGTTATAATCTTCATTTGGATGTCTGTATATCTGGTTTTTCTATATATACAATATCGCCTAAAAATATGCAAATAATATGATTAAAAAACACTAACATATGTAAACTTTCTATTAACAAAACCAACGGTGATAATGAATATAAATTTGTATTAAACGAGTGTGTAGTACGCAGCGGTACTACATAGACTCTTTGCCGAGTCGAGATTTTGAAACTTTTATTGCAAAAAGTTGGATACTTTCGTTGAAAGTGGGACATAGTGAAAAAAACGTATATAATCAGAGATTTTTAAATCATCGTTATAATCTGCTTCTTCCTTATCCCATTTATTTGTGGTCGTCGTAATATGTTTTTCTCTTCCATTCATCCCTGTTCGCAGCCAGCTCGTTATTTTCTCCCTTTCGTATCAGAACCTATCGTTATCTTCATACACTTTAATCATACATACACGAGAGACTTCTAAGTCAGATACTATTATAATTTTAAATAGTATACCTACATTTTTTTTTATTATTAATATTTTTAATGCACTGCCCACATATATCTCTGTTTGCATATTGGTTGACTGGGAGAAAATACCTCATGGTGTTAAGTTCGCCACATGCATCTGTATTTATGTATTTGCGCATAAAATATTTAATAAATAAATAAATAATCTTTGTAATTCTTAATGTTGTTCTATTAGTTTTATATATTAAATATTCTTTATTGCACTTAAATACATTTGTAAGTATATTAATTACAACTAATGTTAACAAAGGAGGACTTATCTCTAAGAGAGATTATATTGTGAAATTTGATTTGTACTTTTAATTCTGTTTGCCATGTTTTATTTTCTTTAGCTAAGTCATTGTTGATTAATGTATTAGATTGTAAGCTGTTGGTTTTCTAATAAATAAATAAATAAATAAAATAAAATAAAATATCATCTTTCACACAGTCCACCCAACACTTTTTCGGCCTTCCTCTGCTCTTTTAACCATCCACATTCATATGTAACACCTTCCTTAAAAGGTTTTTAAATATTTATCGTTTTATTTGAGTTCAAATTACATATATGTGACAATAGATAACAAATAATATAAAATAGCTACTTTCATTTGACCGCATTTAGAACCGAGCTGCCAGAATCATTGGTTATCGACGTCTATGTGACAGACTCGATCCATTGGCTCTGCGGCGAGATATTGCATCTCTGTGCATTTTCTACCGCATATATCACGGGGAGTGTTCTGAGGAATTGTTCGGATTAATACCAGCTGCTGAGTTTCACCACCGTACCACCCGCCAGAAACTAAAATACAATCCTGATCATCTGGATGAATGGCGGTCCTCCACAGTGCGGTTTTCTAGAAACTTTGCCACGCAGAACCACATTGTGGAATCACCTTCCAGCAATGGTATTTCAGAACCGATACGATATTGAAAGTTAAAGGAAAGAGCTTATTCCTTCTTAAAAGGCCGGCAACGCACTTGCAATTCACCTGGTGTTGTGGGTGCTCATGGGTGGCAGTAATCACTTACCATCAGGTGAGCCGCCAGCTCGTATTGTATGCCTACGTCTCAGCCGGATCGGTTTGAAATTGACAAAGTTTTACACAAACTTTCATCACCTATTTTATCCCCTTGGGGGTAGAATTAATCAAAATCCTTTCTTAGCGGATGCCTACGTCATAACATCTACCTGCATGCCAAATTTTAGCCCGATCCGTCCAGTGGTTTGGGCTGTGCGTTGATAGATTACTATGTCAGTCACCTTTGAGTTGTATATATTTAGAAGATGTAAGATTTTCCATAAATTTTTACTAATAATTTCCATAATATTATGTATATATTCATAACTTTATGAATCAAAGATATTTAAACTACACGTTTTAAGTATGATAATACGGTCTATCGCAATTTAATAGCTCTCGCTCACTGAGGTCAAATTGGAGATGGAAAATTCATTACTTAGTGGATTTGTTGGACAGCCTCGGTGATCTAGTGGCACAACGCCTTTCTTCGGATGGTCGCGGGTTCGATTCCTTGCACAAACATTTGTATTCATGAGTATGGTTGTTTGTATCGGTCTGGGTGTTTTCTATGTATAATATGTTTGTAATTACAAAAAAAAATATCTATATATATGTATCAGTTATCTAGTACCCATAACACAAGCTTCAACTAGCTTAACTTGGGTCTAGATGGCGGTATGTGAATTGTCCTGAGATTATTATTATAGTTTATAATAAAGTCGCTGTCGCTGTCTGTCCGTCCCTATGTATGCTTAAATCTTTAAAACTATGCAACTGATTTTGAAGCGGATTTTTATTATTAGATAGAGTGATTCCAGAGAAAGTTTTATATATATAATACATGTACACCCGTACGAAGCCGGGGCGAGTAGCTAGTAAAATAGTATAGTAGAACAAATTTTGGACACTTCAAAAACTAAATTACAATTTCTTTATCTACTACTGTCTAAGTGAGTGGTAACACTACCACGCTGTGTGAGGTTGACTCTCTTTCAGAGATATATCCAACTTTACTCACTTTGTTTATATTAAAGATTAGTACTGTTTTTCAAAGTGCAATGATATATATATATATATATATATATAACTTTTTAGACGTACAATTACCAAGGTTTTTTGGTGGCAAACAGGCATACGACCCATCTGATGGTAAATGGTTACCGTAGCCTATGACGCCTGAAACCAGGGGTGTCGCGTGCGCTTTGCCGACGGTTAAGAAACCTTAATATACCCTTGAAAAACCCCATGTTGTAGTCTCGTGAAAACCTCGGCAGGAAGTTCATTCCACAACCTAAGTGTAACCTAAGGTCAACTTTGAATTAAGTTCTGTCCATGGGCCTAACATCTGTCTCACCTATTTCAGTCGCCAAACAGCTTACTTTGAAATATGTTTCTGTTGAAGTGACATTAGGCAGTGAAAGTATAGGATAAAAGGCATTGAGTCTTATGGAATGACAACGCATAAGTGGTATCGGGGGCATTAATGATGTTCGTAATTCGTGTATAAAACCAACAGTTACGTTAGTATTTCTAAAGACCAAAAACTATAAAATCCAGTAAAGAAACTGTATTTTTATAAAAAAAATACTTCCCTACAACAATTGTACGCAAATCCGTGCCGGATCGTTAGTTCGTAATAACTGACTGAATAGCAAATAGTCGAAACTTCAAGAATTATAATCACATTAAATTGCCGTTCCGTGCTAAGCGTTTGATATTATTAATCACCCTGTTTATCTAATTATACAATCTAAATTTATCGGGTAATACATGACTGGGCCCTGTTTAGTTAAGATTTATGGGTCGACTCTTATCTCGGGCCCAAATGAATTAATAGGCACTTTTTCTATGATATATTAAGTTGGTGGTACCACAAGGTTGCGCTTTGGGACCTGTTAATTATAATTATGTAATTGGATAATTTGTATTAGTATTTCTTCTTGTTTATCAATTTTTAATCTTTATTATACGAGTTGTTGATGTATATGTGTTGTAGGTTTGTTAATTATGAATGTATCAATGGTTTATTACACAAATTGGATATTGTACGTCTGAAATAAATATCTGTTGAATCTGTAACATTATTTACTTTAAATACAATCACTGTACACATGTATGACAATAAATGCTTATCATATGTCCCACAGACGCCTTCGGTGATTTATCAGTTTAGCACGCTGTCTTACTTCTAATGGTCATAGGTTCGATTCCTTACTTTTTATTTAGTCCCAAAGAATCAAGTCGAAATCTAGATAGAATAAAAATACTGTCTCGTCGAAATAACGGTTTGATTTTTCGCACGGTACAAACGAAGAGTTTGGAAACGATAATACTGTTTTTGTAGAAAAAACTTAAAAAAACACTAGGAATGAGTGCGTAGCGGTTTCTATGTTGATTATCACATGCTTGCTAGTGTTTGTGTCTTTATTTATTTTAAATAACATTGATTGAAAAGAGCAACAAACAAGTTTCTTGCTCATTCTTCTTGTGATGAGTCTGCGTTCCGAATGAGTGGTAGAATCAAAATGTGACTATTCAAAAGTGCTTGTAATGAGTTTATTTGAATAAAGATTATTTTTATTTCAGTTTACAGACTCAATTGAGAAGAGTTGCCAAGAAACTTAACTGATTTCTTTGTTTTAAAGTTGTTGCATAAGTATACCCACAAATCTGTATTATTGTCAACATGTCCAACATTTATTTAAAAAAAAATACGAGCTGAGTTTCTTGTCAGTTCTTTACATCTCGAAATCATTCCGAACTGTCGGTAGATTTGACATATCATAAGAGTCTGTACTGTACTGTCATAGACCTACACGAATAAAGATATTTTGAATTTGAATTTGAAACGATCTGTACCATCATTTCTCGTTATTGTTGCTGTTACATATTTCCTCGGATGCCTTCACGGTTAACTGAGCTGACGGCTTTTAAATTAAATTAACTATCAACTTTCGTGGCATCGGACCGTGAATGGAGTACTTCGTACTTTTATTTGGGTCTTGTAGCCGGTTTGTGGATGCATTTTGTATTCATAGTGACAATGAGAAATGTCATAATGTATTTGTTAATTTATCATTAGCTTTTGTTTATTCTTCACTAGCTACTCGCCCCGGCTTCGCGTCATGGCGCCCACATCTCCTCTAGGAGTTGAGATAATTCTCAGGACAAATCACAGCGCCATCTAGTTCCAAACTAAGAACTTGTGTTATGGGTACTAGATAACTGATATAAATATGACATTTTCTTTTAAATACACACATAATATAATAGGTACTCGCCCCGGCTTCGCATGTGTACATGTTTGTACATGTATTATATATATAAACCTTCCTCTTGAATCACTCTCTCTATTAAAAAAATCGCTTCAAAATCTGTTGCGTAGTTTTAAAGATTTAAGCATACATAGAGACAGACAGACAGCGACAGCGACTTTGTTTTATATTATGTAATGATATAATCATCATTTACATATTGCCTTTTTTATATTATTAGCTGATCCTGCAAACTTTGTTTTGCCATATAAATTAAAATCGCTATTAAAAAATAAGGGTTGGTGATAGAAGGGTGAAAAGGGTTTTATGTGTTTTTTAATGCCACATTATTAAAAAAAATTGTCCATAAATAAAAATAATAATAAGTAGACAAACCTTATCGTATAGGGACAAGAAAAAGAGATAGTAGCCGATTCTCAGAACTACTGAATATACATATAAAATTTCATCAAAATCGGTGAAGCCGTTTCGGAGGAATATGGTAAGTAACGTTGTGACACGAGAATTTTATGTCTTTATATGTATATAAAAATTACGTGCCACGTCGTATGTCCGCGATGGACTCCTAAACTACTGAACCGATTGCAAATTTGATTTGCACATTGTGTGCAATTTGATCCAACTTGAAAGATAGGATAGCTTACATCTCAATTTATAGTCGCAATATTATTTTATTCAAGAACCTTAGCCACAGCAACGTGTGGCCGCGTCTGCTATTATAAGATTAAACATAAAAACAGCTGGTGTAATTAGGATAGAATATTCAAAATTACAAATACAATTAACAATTTTTTTGCCCCAAAGAAATCAAGTATAAAAACCTATTTCGAAAGGACACTCGGTCCATTCAACCCTAAACAAGAGGGATTAACACTAATCGCCACGCTAGGGTTGAGTGACGGCATCCATCAACAGGGGATGTATTTCATCCCTTCAACATTCGATCTTTAATGTCGAAGGGTTGAGTTGCTTAGGTACTATTATAAATTTAGTAATGATGATGAAAGAAAAGATGGATGGATTGTGTGAAAGATGATATGAATAAAAGAAGAGTATGTTTAGATATGACGACTGATAGAGAACAGTGGAAGAGAATAACATACTGCGCCGACCCCAAATAATGGGATAAAGGCAAGGCAATGATGAAATGATATTGTAATTTAAATAATATATTTTTTTCGGACTACTCTAATGCTGTTGGCTGCAGCTGGCCTTTACAGCTTCATCGGACGATAGGGGCGAGTGCAGATGGCACTTCAAACCAAAGGACTTATGGAGCGGCTGAAGGTCAACTCCTGCCTGACGGATACGACTTTAGTCTGAGGCCACCGCTAGGGGTTCGAACCTCGTCTCAGGCCGTCGTAATTTCGATCCCCGTTTGAATTGGACAGGGATCGATCGGAGGGACATATTAATATTGTAATGGATGAAAACTGTGATTGTTATAGCCTATGCTGTAAATAATATAATTGACGTAGTGGAGTAACTTGAAACAGTCATGCTCGCTATAAAGTTCAAACTTGAGGCGGCGGGATGGGCCGGGTCGATGTGCTCCCTCTAATATAGTTGAGTGCAATGATGGCTGGCTCATCCGTCATACTCGTGAATGGGTGCTGCTTGTGGAAACTAGGCCGTTCAGTTTGCAATAGCTGGTGGTCACTCTATTCTCCCAAATTTGAATTTAAAAACGAATCTGTATTATTGTAAACATGTACAACATTTCTTTGAAAAGAATACGAGAGTTTCTTGTCAGTTCTCATCTCGAAATCATTCCGAACTGACGGTAGATTTGACATATCATAGGAGTCTGTAAGACCTACATGAATAGATATATTTTCAATTTTGATTTTTTTTTACTTATGTTTTTTTTTAATTTATTTCCAATTTTTGGGTTATTACCATATAACTCACTAGACGTTTATTCCATTATATTTTCTACTATTTTATATTTATTTGCTTATTTTATATGTATAATCATTAGAAATGAAAAGAATACGAGCTGAGTTTCTTGTCAGTTCTCATCTCGAAATCATTCCGAACTGACGGTTGATTTGACATATCATTAGAGTCTGTAATAGACCTACATGAATGAAGATATTTTGAATTTGAATTTAATAATAATTGAACTTCGCTAACTGCCCTTCTTCAGCGTCGTCGTTTGTGAGATATATTTTTTTCATTTTTTTCGCATTGCTGCACCAATCGGTCGTAGCGTGAAGGGCCAACTAACACTAATATAAGATCAGTCAAAATTTTATTTTAAATCAGATCAATGGTACCGAAGACCGTCTAGTCTGAAACCGGTACTCCAATGACTAGACCAGAGGCACTGTCAGGTAATAAATATCAAAAATCGCTGCGTAAGCCTATATTTTGAATTTGAATGTACTACCTATAGCCTTACAGTTAAACCCTAAACTAGTTTGGACTTAAGCTGTGAACTGTAGGGGTGTTGCCCTCGGTCTGTTTGACCCCAGCGAGATCAAATGCAAATATGTCGCTGCTCTAAGGGTTGTGATGGCATGCAATCAGGGTTGCCAACTGTAAACACGAAAGGAGAATTAAAGTCTTTTATAATTTTGTACCTATGAACTGTTTTCTAAAAAATATTGTTTGTCAGCCCAGTAGGAAAGTACGTTGTCGGCCTTTTAAAAAGGGAATAAGCGAATATAAATATGTACTAACTAGCTTTTGCCGGCGGCTTCGCACGCGTTAATTTACCCCCTTAGGGGTGGAATTTATCAAAATCCAATTTCTCAATCAATTCTTCAATCTTTTTAAACGGCCGACAACGTACTTGCAATTCCCCTGGTGTTGCGGGTGCTTATGGGCGGCAGTAATCACTTACCATCAGCCGCATGCTCGTTTCTTCTATGTGCTATAAAATATTCCACGAAAAATTAAAAAAAAAAATCTTGTAGGTTGGCAACCCTGTATGTAACACGAGTTAGCTTTCAACTCGCCCTTGTTCAATCAGAAGAAGTGATGAAGATTTGTAATACAAGAGGTGCTTTTAATTCTATGGTTTTTTATAATCATGGTCGTTTTCATATGTCAGCTTCATAGGCATGGATGATGGTATTCTATTAGATTTACATGATATAAAACAATACTCACAGTTCATAATCACTTTTCTTATATTATCAATAGTGTTTTACAAAATCTTTACCACACGTCCGTCCGTAACGCTTGCTGCAATCTTAATGATCTCATCGCCATTGTAGAATAGAAAAGTGGGAGGTAGCTCCCAGTTTTTAAATAGTCAATACACTTACTTTTACTTTAACAATACAATTAGATAAATGGTTATTAAATAATTATTTTTATCTTGTAATTTTTTTTTTCCTTTTGATACTGTTGTTGTAACTGATTTCGGTTTTTGTGAGCATTGAATATTGTAATTCATTCTATATATATTTATATTTGTGTATCCTAGATCTTATTTAATATATTTTTTTTGTGTTTAAATTATATGTATCTGTATGTAGTAAAAAACCCGCATCTTAGTTTTTTTTTTTTATGAGTAATGGGGGCTGCCTGAAAACCAGCGCTGTATAGGTGCACCTCACTAAGGTTGTGCTTATATCAGCAACAGATGAGGCAGCTCCTATTGCCAACTTCCATGTTATTATTTATTTCTTGTTTTGTGTCTTATTGTAAATTGTATTATTTATGTTATGTTGGCAATAAATCAATTATCTATCTATCTATCTATCTAAATATGATAAAGAAGCGTACTACCCTCAGGAACTTAAAATAGAACGAATATAGTAATCATGAATAACTGTTGATGACACATGGTTGACGTAGGCAGAGATATTTTTTTAAAGAATAAATTATTTAAAAGAGCAACACACAAGTTTCTTGCTTGTTCTTATTGTGATGAGACAGCATTCCGAATGAGCGGTAGATTAAAAAAAAATGTTATGACTATTCAAAAGTGCTTCAATGTAAGTTTAATTGAATAAATGATTTTCTATTCTATTCTATTCTAATGGACGATGGACTAGCTAAAGATTTACGTCTTTGACAATATTTCCTGCCATAAGTGTATTTATAATTATAAATAGTACAGTTAGTATTACTAGTATAGTAGTTACTAGTACGAGTACAGCTAGTAATTACTAGCTGTATTCTCGACTTCGTCAGCGTGGAATTTAACTTCATTTTTCTAATATAAAAGTAGACTAAGTTACTCCTTATTACATCAGCTATCTACCAAAATAAGTCAAAATCGGTCCAGCCATTTCGAATATTAGCCGGAACAGACAGGAAGATGGACAAAAATTGTAAGAAATGTTATTTTGGTGTATGTACTGTATTTATATTCATATGCATGTAGTAAAAAACGGTTATTTCAATATTACAAACAGACACTACAATTTTATTTATGTGTGTAGATTACATTGATTTTTTTTTTATTATTTTATAGCTTTGGTAAAGGCAAAGGGAGTAAACTCATTCAGCCGGACTCTTTTGTAACGTTTAGTGTCAATTTCATAGTGTTTTAAATTTGACTCCATCATTACTTAAGAAGTTTCAATAGTAGAAACAAACGAAGACATGTATCTCTCCATAAATTGAAATTCATGTAGGACATTTTAGCCGCTTATGAACGTAAAGTTATTATATTATAAATATTTCCCTACCGTCCAGTTCAGTATACAGATTCAATTGAGAAGAACTGACAAGAAACACAATTGTTTTTTTTTAAAGTCAGTTTATTTACAATGTATATTTATATAGGTGTCTATGTCTAATATTAAATGAATATCCAGTGCATGAACAACTATTGCCATGCATGATAGATTTTATTTACCATCTACCCGCTGCTCTACAGTTTACCAGTGATCATGGCGGTTGAAACACTGCCGAAATATCGGGAACTCAATAAAAAATAGCACGTTGATATAAAGATCTTCTCTTTTACTAACTTTACTGTATAAACCAAATCTAAAAAAAAGTTATTTATTTTTCGAATGTATGATAAGAAATATTGACAATTCAATATTTCCTACCATGAGTGTATTTACGAATTATTACATCGAAAAAATAAGTAACTTTTTTTTTTATTTGATTTATCACTTCGTGAAAGGCAAAGGGAATAAACTCATTCAGCCGTACTCTTTTGAATCGTATCAGATTTCTTTTGCCTTCTTTAAGTATACGAGGGAGAAATATGTTATATATGATATACTAGCAGACCCGGGCACGCGTTGCTGTGGCTAATAATGGACATTCAGAACCGAGCAGCCAGAATCATTTGTAATCAACGTCTTTGTGACAGACTCGACTAGAAATGTGCTAACTCGTGATAAAATTGACTCGAGTTAACTCGAATTGAAATTCAGGTAACTCGAGTCAACTCGAGTTACCTGAATTTCAACTCGATTAAAATATTATATTATTGACGACCTCGGTGGACCAGCGGTCTAGTACACCGCTTTACGACCGATGGTCACGGGTTCGATTCCTCGCACAGCACAAACATTTGTATTCATGAGTATGATTGTTTGTATCGGTCTGGGTGTTTTCTATATATAATATGTATGTATTTACAAAAAAAAAAAAATCTATGTATTTGTATCAGTTATCTAGTACCCATAACACAAGCTTTAGCTAGCTTAACTTGGGTCTAGATGGCGCTGTGTGAATTGTCCTAAGATTATTATTATTATTTATATTAAAAGGAAATTGAAAAATAATGTGACAGTAGTAATATAATTGTATTGAAAAAATATTGAAAACAATATTAAAAGAAAATGGCGCCAAACGCCATTATGCGGGCGCCATGTTTGTTGAAACTTCATGATTGACGAGGGTTATCGCATATCGACCGACAGGTTTTTAATATCAAATAGTTTAATAAAATAATTGGATGTTCCCGCGTAAAATATAATATTAACTGTTTATTTACATTTAAAAATAGCTGTTCTCGCGACATCGTCCGCGTGGCATTTAACTTTATTTTTCTAAAATAAAAGTAGCCTACGTTACTACTTATTATATCAGTTACCTGCCAAAAACATTCCCGTCAAACTCGCTCCAGCTATTTCAGAGATTAGCCGGAACAAACAGACAGACAGACAGATAAATTGGTAAAAATTGTTATTTTGGTGTATGTACCGTAGTTATATTCATATGCATGTAGTAAAACGGTTATTTCAATATTACAAACAGACACTCCAATTTTATTTATATGTATAGATATATAGATTATTATATTGCCGCCTTATTATCTCTACCCAGCTCTATAGTTGACTGTTAGAGAATGCCATCAGGCATAAGACAGACATGTATACAATTTTGTGTTAAAAAAAAAGAAATAGTTGATGGTTGACCACTTGACTACCATCAGTGAAACAGAAACCGCTCTCTTCCAGTTACATAAAAAAAAAATATTAAAAGTTTTTGAAACAATATCCTAATATATCATAAAAACTATTAATACTCAAAACCCAATAAGAAATCGAGCAAAAAATGGTTTGTTAAAAAAAAACATCATTACGGGTGGATATCTGAAACGCGCAGATAGGCATCGTATGTTGTGGTCGGCGCCTCGCACTTGGGGGTATCAGGGTTCACACAACGTTTTGTTTACGGAACACTCGTTGTTACGCGCGACTTTGTCTGCTTCTTTTAAGAATAGAATAGAAAATCATTTATTCAAATAAACTTACATTGAAGCTCATTCGGAAAGCTGTCTCATCACAAGAAGAACGAGCAAGAAACTTGCGTGTTACTCTTTTAAATAATTTTATTATTACTTTACATTTTTAAGTTTAAGTGTGTGAATACAAACCATCAATTAGCACTAATAAATACTCAAATAGAAAAAATATTGAATATATAACCAACTAGTTAAACAATTAATAAGAGTAAATCAGTCATAGTGATTAGAGCAGACCAGTCCCTACAAGCAGCACTCGTTCACGAGGCAGCCCAATGACCCGGCCCACCACGCCGCCACAAGTCTGGACATTTTAGTCACACGTCATAGCTACTTACAATTGCCATCTGATAGTTATAGTATTCACATTTTACATAAGAATGCATGCGGCAATCAATACAAAAACCGCTACGCTTTCATATTTCTAAAATAATTAAATAAAGAAAGCAATGAGAAATATAAATAAAGTTGAAAGATAGTCTATATCGTTGTAGAATTTGCGTTAACGACAATTTTCAGTAACAACATTTTTTATGACAATTATAATAATACCAGCAAACGATGTGATGATGCATTATCTGGTGATTGTCACGGTCGCCAAATGGTCAGTGCGATCACTAGTTGTTTAGATAAAAGAATTACAATTTTAAAGTTCAAGTCCTTTATTGTTCGTAATTTTTTACAGAGATTAGATGCGGAAGCCCCGTCCGATCGATCCCCCGTCCAATTCAAACGGGGATCGATATTACGACGGCCTGAGACGAGGTTCGAACCTCGTGCCCTCAGACTAAAGTCGTATTCGTCAGGCAGTAGTTGTCTTTCAGCCGCTACATAAGTCCTTTCTTGGTTTGGAGTGCCATCTGCACTCGCCCCCTATCGTCTAAGTTTCCAATTCTCGTCATATAAGTTTCCAATTCTGATTGTAACAGGGAATTAATTTAGTTTAATATAGAAATAGAAATAGAAATAGAAATAATCTTTATTCAAATAAACTCACTACAAGCACTTTTGAATAGTCATATTTTGATTCTACCACTCATTCGGAATGCAGATTCATCACAAGAAGAACGAGCAAGAAACTTGTGTGTTGCTCTTTTTAATAGATGTTTTTTTTTTATATAAATAATTACAGTGTAACAAGTAAGAGGCATGCGACAATCAACATAGAAATCGCTACGCACTCATTATTAGTGTAATCAGATAATATTGTCAGTGCTATGTATTTAAAATTTTTCTAGAAAAACATTATTATCGTTAACGAATTCTTCAATTTTATAGTAAGCTTTTTTGCAAAGGAAGTGTTTTATTTGACATTTAAATTTTTTCTGGCAGATTTATAACAGACTCTGGTATTTTATTGTAAAACCTTACGCAATTGCCATAAAACGAATTACTAACTTTAGCCAAACGACATTTAGGTAAAATCAGTTTGTTATTGTTACGTAAGCTTTTATTAGTGCAATCACTAACTCTTTTGAAACTGTCTATATTCTTCCTGGCATACATGATATTTTCATAAATATATTGAGAAGCAACGGTGAGGATATTTGATTCCTTAAAGCACTCTCGCAAAGACTCCCTGGAACCCATGCTATAAATGGAGCGAATGGCCCTCTTTTGTAAAATAAATATTGTATTTATATCAGCTGCTTTGCCCCATAACAAAATACCATACGACATAATGCTATGGAAATAGCTAAAGTACACAAGTTTAGCCGTTGCCACGTCTGTTAATTGCTTAATTCTTCTTACCGCATAAGCGGCGGAACTAAGTCGACTCGCTAATTTAGTAATATGAGCGCCCCATTGTAACTTGGAATCTAATGTGATACCTAGAAATACAGTATCATCCACAAAATTAATAGGTTTATTGTCCAACGTGATTTTTGAATCTACCGGCCTTACATTGGGGAGAGTAAATTTGATACATTTAGTTTTATTTGCATTTAGTAACATATTATTAGCCGTAAACCATTTTAAAACATAAGAAAGAGCACCGTTTACTTCGTCCAAATCATCAATATGTCGATTGACTTTGAATACTAATGAAGTATCATCAGCAAACAGAACTATGTCAGCTATCTTTTCTACCATATAAGGAAGATCATTTATGTAAACTAAAAATAAGAAAGGACCTAAAATAGAGCCCTGAGGAACACCCATTTTAATACTAGTTCCCTCAGACTTTACACCATTTATTTCGACAACTTGCATTCTATTATTTAGATAGGATTTCATCATGCTTTGTGCTTCATATCTAATACCGTAATGTTCAAGTTTGAGCAAAAGTGTTTCATGTTCAACGCAATCAAATGCTTTTGAAAGATCACAAAATACACCGACTGCATCCTGAGACCTCTCCCAAGAATCAAATATATATTTAATGAGAGCTACACCGGCATCAGTAGTTGATTTACCGGCCGTGAAACCAAATTGTCGACTGTGAAGCAGTTTATTTACTTTAAAGTGTTGCAGCATTTGATTGAGCATAATTTTTTCAAACACTTTACTCAATACTGGTAAGATAGATATAGGCCTATAATTACCTACCACAGTTTTTTCTCCTGACTTAAAGAGTGGAGTTATTTTGCTATGTTTCATTAAATTGGGAAAAACACCATCAGAAATACATTTATTGAAAATAATTACTAAATATGGAGCAATAACATCTATAGCGGTGTTAATAACTTTAACAGACATGCCCCAATGGTCTTCAGTATTTTTTAAATTTAATTGTTTAAATGTTTTAGTAATTGTAGCAATGTCAATAAATGTAAATTTAAATGTAACAGGACAAGAAACAACATTGTCAATAAGGAATGATTTAGCTGTACTAGGAGAAGAGTCCAAAGAGGAAGTAATATCAGTTGGAATATTAGCGAAAAATTTTCAAAAATATTGACAATTTCTTTTGTGGACGTTACTAGTTTATCATTATAATTTAACGTAAAATCGTTATATGGACTTTTAACTTTGCCAGTTTCTTTGTTAATAATATTCCACACTGTCCTTATCTTATCCTTGGACTCTTTAATTTTTTTATTTAGATAATTAGACTTTGCTACATTACATACCTTTTTAAAAGTTTTTGAGTATCTTTTTACATAATTTACGAATGTACTATCGAAACGGTATTTTTTTTGAGCATATAAATCAAATAATATATTTCTACTTTTAAGAATTCCCTTTGTAGCCCATTCTGAAAATTTTCTTTTGTTAATAATACTGATAGTTTTTTTGTTAAAAGCCTTATTATATTCGTTAGAAACAATATTGAAGAAATCTGTATAAAGTTTGTTAGGTTCATTAGATGGAAGATAAAAATCTAATTTACTACGAACTGATATTTTAAATTTATTTATCTTATAACTAGTCAAGTCTCTTTTTAATAAATTAATTTTCCCAATTTTGTTTAAGTGATTTGGAAAAATAACTATTTGACCACAGTGATCAGAAGGAAGGTTGTTTATTATTATTTTATCTAAATACTCACTGTTGCTAAATATGTTATCCAAGCAAGTAGCAGACGTGGCAGTGATACGAGTGGGTTCGTGGAAGACATTACTCAAGTCAAAAGATTGAAATAAACTCATTAATTTAGTTTTTGTGGTATTATGTGATAAAATGTCAACATTGAAATCACCACACACTATAATTTTTTTGTTAATATTAAATACTCTTTTTAAAATATCCTCCATTACCTCTTCAAATAAATTATAATCACTATTTGGAGGTCTATATACACATATAACTATATAATTGTCTAGTTCCACACAGGAAATTTCAATACAACATTCAACAGAAAGATTGCCAATATCACTACGTTCTTTTACTTTTATATTATTTTTCACCAATATCATAGAACCTCCTCTATTTACTATTTTTCTATTAAAGCAGCTGACAATATTATAATTGTTTAAGCTGAACATCATATTGCTCATTTTGAGCCAATGTTCAGTTAAACATAGAACATCTATATTATTTTTTTCTAAGAACAATTGAATAATTAATTCACAGCCGAGAAAACTTTGTATGTTCTGGTGAACAATTTTCAATTCTGATAGCTTTCCCTTTGTCTTTTTCAGCAGTTTAAATCTGCAGTCATATTTAAATTTTTGTAAATAAAAGGATTCTTACTAGAATCAATATTTATGTCAATATTTTCAGTATGTTTAGTATTAACATTAGTACAAGTACTACTAATTGATTAATGCAACCCATTATATTACTTATAATGGGGTCATTTATATTATAAGCTAGTAAACTAGCTATATTTGTTATTTGTTTTTTAGGCAGATAAAATCTATCTCCAGTCATACAAAAGTTTGTAACAAATTTGTTACTATCAAAAAATAAAAAGTCATTATGACAACATGTCATATTATAAATTAAATTATTAATATAATATATGAACTTATTTTGTTCAATGGTCAGAGAACGACAGTAAGGAAATGCACATAATATTATTTTACCTATGCCCAGCTCAGCAATATTAAGCAAAGAGTTTACAAGTTTAATTACATGACTTTTTTTTACATATAAACAGTTGCCTAAAGCAATGACTAATGTGGTTAACTTATCATACCTACCATTAACCACCTTATTTAAAATATTAGGCAATGAAGCACCAGGAAGACAATTATTTATGACATGTTGATATAGACTTTCTGATAATGAACGGCCCAGACCCTTACCATATTCATCTGAATAAACAATTGTCCTTCATACTGGTGCAACATTACAATTATCAGTTTTTAAAGACAAGTTAGAATTGAGTAAACTAGAACAAGGAGTGATTGACTCAGTCAAAACCGATGTGATTGACTTATTGTTATTTCCATTAGGGCTATACTGACAAGATTTAGGAGATTCAGGTGTCTCACAACAACATTTCTCTGTCAATGAGGTGAACCGCTCCATGTTGTAATTTCCCAACTCAATTAATTTATCCAGCGATTTACTATAATTATTAATTTCAAGTTGAGCACACTCATATTTTTTTGTTAAATTAGATAATGAAGATTCTAACTCTTGAATTTTACTCTTTAATTTATTTTGTTCTAAATCCTTATCATGTAAATTTGTTTTACAATTTTGAAGTTCTTGTAACAGGTCTAATTTTTGTCTTCTAATATTTATAGATTTTAAACATTTAGTATGAGTTTTCACTAACTTTTCTGACTTTTTAATAAATTTGTTTATTTTTATATATTTTTTTAATTTATTGACACTATTAAATTGACTAATACAACTGTTTGAGCTGGGTGTATTAGTTAAATCTATGGTCACCAACGGCTGAGTAGACTTTTGATCACAAGTGACATTTAACAATTCTGTATACAGATCTAAGGTGTTATTGTAGCTACTCACCCGTTTGTGTTCCAACATAGATTCACTATGTGCTTGTGCTTCCTCAAGGTGTCTCTCGAGGTGAGTGATACGCTGTAAATTTGACTCATATGTGTCCCTGCAGTGATCATATTCATTAACAAGTTCCTGAAGTCTATCCCTGTCAACGCGTAGGTCCTCACAGAACACATTAATGTCTACAAGTTCCCCCTTCAGGGCCACATATTTGTCAAATAGAGATTTCATCTCTATTTCACTATCATCCGTTCCTGTAACAACACTTTATTCAAGTCTTGGGTTTTCTTTAATTCAACGAGTGCCACCTTAAGTTTAGCATCAAGATCACAGGCTCTTCGGGACATCATTATTAAATATGCTGAGTAATTAATTTAAATATAAAGGAACTTAATGGAATTTAGAATGTGTGCTATTTCCTTACAATATATTTATTTATGTAATATGTAAGTAATTTTAGTAAATTTGTTAATTATAAATAACAATACTAAATATTATTACTTGTAAGAATGGGTTTCTTGGGGTACTACACAAGCTCAAATAAGAGAATTAAAAACAACCAATTCTAGAAGATTCAGTATTGTTATTGAAATATATATAAATAACTATTTAAATTAGTGAAAGTTTCACTCTCTTGTTGTGTATTTTAATGTAAGAATTAATTATATTTCAGTTAGTACTTACAATATTTGGTTAGTGGGTAATTTTTTTTTTCCTCGACGCACAACTGTAATTCACTTTTAAAGTTACCACAAAATTAACATGTATTACAAAATAAGTAATAATAAAGGAATGTTATAATAATTTAAATTGAATTACGCGATAACATGTACAAGATTAATGTAAATATAAGTTTATTACGAACTTTGACAGTTGACCGGTAAGAAATATTTATGTGTCGATTTTTGTACACAAATACTATATAAAAATGAACACAAACAACAATCGATACTTTTTATAGCTTAAACTCACTAATTATATCAATTACACTAAAAAAATTGAATAATAAATTAGATAAAAGTAATTAATTATTAGGGCCAGCTGACAAAGACAGTTATCGGTAATGTTGCCAGTCGAGGAAAAAAAGATATAAGTTTCTAATTCTGATAGTAACAGTGAATTCATTTAGTTTAATATAAGTTTCTAATTCTGATAGTAACAGTGAATTCGTTTAGTTTAATATAAGTTTCTAATTCTGATAGTAACAGTGAATTCATTTAGTTTAATATAAGTTTCTAATTCTGATAGTAACAGTGAATTAATTTAGTTTAATATAAGTTTCTAATTCTGGTAGTAACAGTGAATTCGTTTAGTTTAATATAAGTTTCTAATTCTAATAGTAACAGTGAATTCGTTTAGTTTAATATAAGTTTCTAATTCTGATAGAAACAGGGAATTCGTTTAGTTTAATATAAGTTTCTAATTCTGATAGGTACAGGGAATTCGTTTAGTTTAATATAAGTTTCTAATTCTGATAGTAACAGTGTATTAGTTTAGTTTAATATAAGTTTCTAATTCTGATAGTAAAAGTGAATTCTTTTATTTTTTTATATTAAATTTAAGCAATTATTAGAAAACTTGTAGTTGACAACCCTGAGTGCAATCAACTAAACCGCATCTCGGCGTGCTATCGCGTCCAACAGTTTTTTGTACCGTATAGGATTTTCATGTTTATGGCATTCGAAGAAAGGGCAATTTGTGAAAACTGTAAAAAATATCGCCACGACTTTTATACCAGATGGGGTAGGCAGAGACATTGTTAATAGATGTCGAGGTGAACGGAACAATTGACATGTTTTTTTTTATACTACTATGCTGGTAATGCTTACGGCTCACCTTATGGTAGGTCCACATTTCGCTCGGTATATTTGAATTCAACGTGGTGCCTACCCTCTCTCTTATTAATCTTTTTATTTATATTACTATTTTTTTGCCGCGACTTTGTCTGCATATTTTTTTTTATTTAATATAAATAAAATTTAAAATTAAAATAGCATAATTTATTCTTTATAATATTAGCTATCTAAAAGCGTAAGTCCCGTCAAAATTGTCCACTGTGTTATAAAAATATATATATCTATATATATAACTCAAAGGTGACTGACGTAGTGATCTATCAACGCACAGCCCAAACCACTGGACGGATCGGGCTGAAATTTGGCATGCAGGTTGATGTTATGACGTAGGCATCCGCTAAGAAAGGATTTTGATTAATTCTACCCCCAAGGGGATAAAATAGGGATGAAACTTTGTCAATTTCAAACCGATCGGGCTGAGACTTTGCATGCATAAAGCTACTATGACGTAGGCATTCCCTAAGAAAGGATTTTGATGAATTCCACGCGAGCGAAGCCGCGGGCAAAAGCTAGTATATATATAAACAGTTACCTTCATTTGAACCTCGAAACGAGTAATGTTAGAAGTCATCAGCTACAAATGAATATGACCATGGTAATGGAGTGATTAACTGTTATTTGAGATAAGTTAACGATGTCCTCTTATGGACAAATAACTTCCCGACCGTCATCCCTTGTGACATTAATGCAGAGATTTTTAGTACGAGCTGAGTTTCTTGTCAGTTCTTCTCAACTCGAAATCATTCTGAACTGACGGTAGATTTGACATATCATCATCATCCTCTGCTTCTTCCTTATCCCATTTATTTACGGTCGTCGTAATATGTTTTTCCCTTCCATTCATCCCTGTTCGCAGTTATCGCGTTATTTACTTCCTTTCTTACCATATCATCTTTCATACAGTCCATCCATCTCTTTTTCGGCCTTCCTCTGCCCTTATAACCAACCACATTCATATGTAACACCTTTCTTAAATATTATCCTCATTCCTACGCATTACATGATTGCGTACGATACGCAGATTTGAAATATAATTTTGACATAAGAGTCTGTAATTCTGTATATTTATAATAATGTACCAGCTCATTTGAAAAGAATACGAGCTGAGTTTCTTGTCAGTTCTTCTCATCTCGAAATCACTCCGAACTGACGGTATATTTGACACATCATAAGAGTCTGTAATTCTGTATATTTATAATAATGTACAAGTTCATTTGAAAAGAATACGCGCTGAGTTTCTTATCAGTTCATAGTTCGAAGTTACTCCGAACTGACGGTAGATTTGACATATCATAAGAGTCTGTACTTTAGTATCTATATAATCAGAGACTATATCAGAGTAGACTGTGGACATCACAGTAAATCTCTTTCTTGTGTAAATATGATATCATTTTAAAATGATTCTGTATTTTTAAGTCATGTACAAGCTCCTTTGAAAAGAATACGAGCTGAGTTTCTTGTCAGTTCTCATCTCGAAATCACTCCGAACTGACTGTAGATTTGACATATCATAAGAGTCTGTAATGGATCTACATGAATAAAGTTGTTATGAATTTTGATTCTTTTTTTTAATTTTGTAATTGCCAAACAAGCTTGAGGTCTATAGAAATAGAAAGAATCTTTATTCAAATGACTTTAAAAAATGGTTATATACCATTTTGGAATAGTCATACTATTTTATTCTACCAGTCAATCGGAACGCAGACATCATAAAAATGAGAAAAATACGTCTGTCTGTCTGATTGTTTGTTCCGGCTAATCTCTGAAATCGCTGGACCGATTTTGACGGGACTTTTATTGGCAGGTAGCTGATGTAATAAGGAGTACCTTAGGCTACTTTTATTTTACAAAAATTATCTAATTAACTTTTTTGTTAAACACAACGCGGACGAAGTCGCAGGTCAGCTAGCTATCAATATATAGTAGCTGTCTGCTCTTATACAATGTAGAGAGATGAGAGATGATGTGGACAGGTCGGATGCTGGGTCGTTGAACCCATTTTAATAAATTTAATAAGTGCAGAGTGGGGGTGCTACAATGGTGTCCCCGGGGACCACTGATGGGATGCAATGCAATGCATTGTTGTATTCAATACACTTTGGAAGGTATGACGTAATTGAATATCTTGAAAGTTGCATTACACACATATATACAAACATATATATACATATATATATATATATATACTAGTTGACCCGGCAAACATTTTGCCATATAAATTAATATCGTTATTAAAAAATAGGGGTTGGTGATAGAAGGGTGAAAATTTACGGTAATTTTTTTATTTTTTTTGGCATTAAAAATACATACATATTTTTAATGCCAAAAAAAATAAAAAAATAATTGTTAGGGGTGGACAACCCTTATCAGTTAGGGGTATGAAAAATAGATAGTAGCCGATTCTCAGACCTACTGAATATGCATATAAAATTTCATAAAAATCGGTCAAGCTCTTTCGAAAGAAGTTAATATATGTATGGTTTCGGGTTAGTACAACTTTTGTATTCATGAGTATGATTGTTTGTATCGGTCTGGGTGTTTTCTATGTATAATATATATGTATGTGTATTTACGACATGTGTATTGGGACTAGATGGCGCTGTGTGAATTGTCCTGGGATTATTATTATCAGTTATCTAGTATCCATAACACAAGCTTTAGCTAGTTTAACTTGGGTCTAGATGGCGCTGTGTGAATTGTCCTGAGATTATTATTATCAGTTATCTAGTATCCATAACACAAGTTTTAACTAGTTTAACTTGGGACTAGATGGCGCTGTGTGAATTGTCCTGAGAGGGGGGGAAGGGGATTGTTAGTAATGTGGATTGATAACCCCATTGCTAGCAATGTACCGTGTCAGGTCGACCTCCACGCGGTTCCCCCTGGTAACCAACATGTTAAATTCCTGGTGAATTTGTCACGATGGGCTAACTGACCTGACCTCATCATCGTCTTATCATCCTCCACTGGTGCCCCGCCAGCGTAAACCGTTAGCGCAGGCGGGTGCACCATTCCATTATCATCCACAAAAAAAAAAATTGTCCTGAGATTATTATTATCAGTTATCTAGTATCCATAACACAAGCTTTAGCTAGCTTAACTTGGGTCTAGATGGCGCTGTGTGAATTGTCCTGAGATTGTCCTTATATATAGGCTAATTATAACAATACAAAGTGAATGTATGTGCGTCGGTGCGTTATTTAGCCGGTAGTCACGCGGCTAACGAACTGCGCATGCCATTGGGCAATCTAAACTAGGCAGGTGTCCATAACATTTTATGTAAATTGTCACATTTTATATATAAAACTGGCTGCTCCCGCTACTTCGTTCGCGTGGAATTTAACTTTATTTTTCTAAAATAAAAGTGGCCTAAAATACTTCTTATTACATCTAATGGCTAC
Organism: Achroia grisella; assembly: GCF_030625045.1. Taxonomy (NCBI): domain Eukaryota; kingdom Metazoa; phylum Arthropoda; class Insecta; order Lepidoptera; family Pyralidae; genus Achroia; species Achroia grisella. Next base: position 1,035,246 of record NW_026713015.1, read on the forward strand.
TTGCTAATAAAAGTCCCTTCAAAATCGGTCCAGTCATTTCAAAGATTAGCCGAAGCAAACAGACAGACAGACAGACAAGAATAGTAGAAAAAGTTTTTTTGGTGTATGCACCATATTTAATATTCATATGCATGTAATAAAAATCGGTTATTTCAATATTACAAACAGACACTCCAATTTTATTTATATGTATATATTTAAGGCATGATTTCAAATTGATAAATGAAAATTATGATTTCAAATGCAACAATATATAAACTGCAGAGTTATTATATGACCGCTTTACGTCCGATGGTCGCGGGTTCGATTCCTCGCACGGTGCAAACATTTGTATTCATGAGTATAATTGTTTGTATCCATCTGGGGTTTTTCTATTTATATTATGTGTGTATTAACAAAAAAAATCTTAAGTATATATATCAGTTGTCTAGTATCTATGTTATAATACAGCACCTATATTATAGCACAGCCTAAACCACTGGACGGATCGGGCTGAAATTTGGCATGCAGGTAGATATTATGACATAGGCATCCGCTAAGAAAGGATTTTGATTAATTCTACCCCCAAGGGGATAAAATAGGGGATGAAAGTTTATATGAAACTTCGTCAATTTTAAACCGATCGAGCTGAGACTTTGCATGCATAAAGCTACTATGACGTAGCCATCCCCTAAAAAAGGGTTTTGATAAATTCAACCCCTAAAGGGATGATTTAACGCTAGCTAAGCCGTGAGCAAAAGCTAGTAATTACATAAAATATGCCAAATGTTGTGAACTCCTGCCAGTAACCCAACCCATAGAGATAGCATCTCGGCAGCCATTGCTCATTTGTGGTGCCTTTTTTTATTTATTGCATAGTTTTTGTCTGTCCGTGCGTTTTGTTAGGCGTCAACATATCATGATTTATGAATTGCTGTCAAAATATTTAACAGATCTGTTAAATAGACATTATCTGTCAGTTAGTTGAAGTAATTAAATAATATGTTATGTTTAGGAACTCATGGTAATATCTAGGATATATTTATATTAATATAATTTAAAAACATTTGCATAATACATTATAGTAATAGCACAGATAACATAATATTACATACAGATACCCCATCCCATACAAGAAAATGGTTCCTTCCTAACTCGGGCTATTCTTCGGGCTATTTTATTTCGCCACCGTAGCCGCTAGATGTCGCTAGATCTGAAGCAGTTCGGATTACTAGTGGGTGCTTAGTAACAAAGCATGAAAATAGATGGCAGTCAATTCAGTCTACATGACATCTGTTTTGCAAAGATATGTATATAATAGATATGTAGGTAACTGTATCGTGTACCTCATTAGGGACGATTCAAGATCCAATGTAAATGTGTAGGTATAATATCGTTAGCCGACACTCTGCAGATATGGCTTATGTGCCAATGTATATACCTATTGTGTTATGGTTTATTTTACATTCCATGCCTATTTTTTTTTATATGTTGTAACGCGTCTGCGCTATACGTATAGCCTGATTTTGATACGTTTATACTCGTACGTATCAAAATCGGGCTATACGATTTTTTATTTCAATCGTTATATGTATGAGACTGATTTTAGCTACAATTAATTTACTGGTATATACCTCATGTATTCTACGATGTACCCCTCTTTTACCTAATGAGAATTCCGCTATATCTTATATATAAATTTTGTATCACAGTGTTAGTTGCCATATTTCTCCCACATTTTGATGAAATTTGATATGTATACTTCCCAGGTCTGAGGTAGGGTTGTTATCTATTTTTTATACCCCTAAGTCATAGGGGTGGCCTACCCCGAAAAATATTTTTTTGTATTATGGACAATTTTTTATTTATTTATAATGTTACATTGAAAATACATACACGCCTAAATTTTCACCCGTCTTTCACCAACCCCTATTTTTAATAGCGATATTCTTACAAATATTATAAATGCTAAAGTAACTCAGTCTGTCTGTTTGTCTCGCTTTCACGCCAAAACTACTGAACTGATTTAATTTAAATTTGGTAGACAGATAATGTAGACCCTGAGAAAGGCTACTTTTTAATGCGAAAAAGTATTGAAAGGGGAAATGAAAGGCTATATGAGGATATCGTAATTTTTAAAGTCAGATCTTGTAAGATTAAGTGAACAGGGTCGGTCTAGGTTTTTCATTATTAGAAATGTGTAACGGGGTAACACGTTATTTAGTGCGAAATTGTGTATATTACAATAAAATTTAACGAGAAAATATTATAATGATATCACTGGGACACTCATTGCCTTACTACTATATCGTCCGTTAGGAGCGAACTTTCTGGAAACACGAGAGGCGCTATCCTATTGGTCGGTCGGCGCGGTTACCGCGCGTAGATGAGTAGATGAAGTACTTAGACGAGTCTCACGGCGCCGCAGCGTAAGTACTTACTATACATACGTAGTATACATATGGGTATTACAAATGTTTTTATTACTAGTAATATTACTCTGTTATCTAAGCAAGTAATGTGTGCTTATTTTGAACTTGATAACATTCTGAATTACTCGTATATCTTTCAATATCTTTAGCGGTATAAACCAGGTTATGTACTACTACTAGTATTGTTAGTGAGGGATAAAGTTGATGAACAAAAATAAAACAATATTCGTATTAAAAATATATTCATCTAATATTTTTGGCATTATTTTTAAGTTTCTTCCAAATATAAGGGGTCTGACATGGGGTGTTATGTACCTACATTAAAAAATACTTTTTGAAATGTATGAAAGAAACGTATTGTATGAAATTTTTGAAATGTGTGAAATGTATGCACCTACATTAAAAGATAATTTTTGAAATGTATGAAAGAAATGTATTGTATGAAATTTTTGAAATGTATGAAATGTAAGGACCTACATTAAAAGATAATTTTTGACATGTATGAAATGTATGAAAGAAATGTATGTACCTACATAAAAAGTTCATTTTTGAAATGTATGAAATGTATGAAAGAAATGTATGTACCTACATTAAAATATAATTTTTGAAATGTATGAGATGTATGAAAACAATGTATGTACCTACATAAAAAGTTCATTTTTGAAATGTATGAAATGTATGAAAGAAATGTATGTACCTACATTAAAAGATAATTTTTGACATGTATGAAATGTATGAAAGAAATGTATGTACCTACATTAAAAGATAATTTTTGACATGTATGAAATGTATGAAAGAAATGTATGTACCTACATTAAAATATAATTTTTGAAATGTATGAAAGTAATGTATGTACCTACATTAAAATATAATTTTTGACATGTATGAAATGTATGAAAGAAATGTATGTACCTACATTAAAATATAATTTTTGAAATGTATGAAAGTAATGTATGTACCTACATTAAAATATAATTTTTGAAATGTATGAGATGTATGAAAACAATGTATGTACCTACATAAAAAGTTCATTTTTGAAATGTATGAAATGTATGAAATAAATGTATGTACCTACATTAAAAGATATTTTTGACATGTATGAAATGTATGAAAGAAATGTATGTACCTACATTAAAAGATAATTTTTGACATGTATGAAATGTATGAAAGAAATGTTTGTACCTACATTAAAATATAATTTTTGAAATGTATGCACCGTACAATAACAATACACGTTAAACATCATACCACAGAGTCATACGCAAGTTAAAAACAAACTGCTATGATATTAATGAGAAAGGAAAATAAACTTTATGGTATTCGAGTTAGGGTCGATTTCTCTCTTTTTTAAAACTATTTTAATCTTACCAGTTGCCAGTATTCGAAGACAGCTACGATTCGTACTCGATATTTTAAATTATTATGTAATCGATTTTTCAGTACAAATGTAAATAACCAACGACACTAATAATGTACTACTATATTCCGTTCTTTGAAACGGAATACTGCTATACTTAATACAAAATAATGAAAATTTACTGTTCACAACGACTCATTAAAAGCATCATCGAATAATGCGCTGTAATAAAATCCTGTTATCGATTATTAAAAAAAATCGATAATACATGTATTTATTTTTAATATGACAACACTTCATACATAAGTATTATTGGAAATAGTATTATTTGCTTGTGTTCGGCTATTTTTAATTTACTTAAACTTTTTTTATATGTTTAATTTACAATAATAATATATTAAGTGCTTATTATTGGAAAATATAAAAAAGACATTTAATTAGGCCGATACAAATGACAACAATGCCATCTATGAAAGCATTTTGAAAACATTGAGCCCCGTATTAGCACTGATTAAAGTGTAATTAAGTACTGGAAAATAACAAAATGAGTAAATATATGAAAATTACTTTTCTAAAGGCATTATTTCATTTTAACATGTATATATATTTTTTTAAAAATGGATTAAACTATTTTGAAAACACAGTTTTGTTTTTTAAAACGTTTGCAAAACTATGAAGAATTCCATCGATACCAATCACGCCATCTATATGCAACTTTTAGCAATAATAATGGCTATTTCCTCATTGAGTGCCACTGGTAATAGTAATATAATAGTAATAATCTCAGGACAATTCACACAGCGCCATCTAGACCCAAGTTAAGCTAGCTAGAGCTTGTGTTATGGGTACTAGATAACTGATACATACACATAGATATTTTTTTGTTTTGTAAATACATACATATTATACATAGAAAACACCCAGACCGATACAAACAATCATACTCATGAATACAAATGTTTGTGCCGTGCGAGAAATCGAATCCGCGACCATCGGTCGTAAAGCGGTGTGGTAGACCGCTAGACCACCGAGGTCGTCAACATTAATACAAACAATCACAGAAAACAAGTCTGTACCTTACGGTCTTATTCAGCTATTTATACCACTGAACCACGACGCTTTCCAGTAATAAAACAAGCAATAGTTCCAAATTTTGTATTTCAAACACATGATATGGGCTTCATTGTATAATATCTAATTTAACATGTAAATATATCGGCTACGCCATACATAAACAAATTAATAAGAAAATACACATGTGTTTTTTAATTTAAATATATATATAACTCAAAGGTGACTGACGTAGTGATCTATCAACGCACAGCCCAAACCACTGGACGGATCGGGCTGAAATTTGGCATGCAGGTATATGTTATGACGTAGGCATCCGCTAAGAAAGGATTTTGATTAATTGTACCCCCAAGGGAATAAAATAGGGGATGAGAGTTGGTACGAAACTTTGTCAATTTTAAACCGATCGGGCTGAGACTTTGCATGCATAAATCTACTATGACGTAGGCATCCCCTAAGAAAGGATTTTGATAAATTACACCCCTAAAGGGATAAATTAACGCGAGAGAAGCTGCGGGCAATCTAGTAAGTACATATGATTTGAAAACAAGATGAAGTTTGGTCATGCACTCAAATATTTGATCAAACAATTGGGTCAAGCGTGTACCGTCCCACGCAGAAGTGATTATATTATATCCTTAGATTAATATAAAGTATTATTAATCTGTGGTGTTACGTACTTAATCTGGGATTGATGGCGGATTTTGAGATTAATCTTGAGTGATGTGATTGTTGAATTTGTTAATATGTAGGTCAGTGACCGATACGAACAATCATACTCATGAATGCAAATGTTTGTACCGAGCGGGGAATCGAACAGGCGACCATCGGAAGAAGGATCGTGTGCTAAATCGCTAGACAATCATACTCGTGAATACAAATGTTTGTACCGAGCAGGGAATCGAACCGGCGACCATCGGAAGAAGGATCGTGTGCTAAATCGCTAGACAATCATACTCGTGAATACAAATATTTGTACCGAGCGGGGAATCGCACCGGCGTCCATCGGAAGAAGGATCGTGTGCTAAATCGCTAGACAATCATACTCGTGAATACAAATATTTGTACCGAACGGGAATCGAACCGGCGTCCATCGGAAGAAGGATCGTGTGCTAAATCGCTAGACAATCATACTCGTGAATACAAATATTTGTACCGACCGGGAATCGAACCGGCGTCCATCGGAAGAAGGATCGTGTGCTAAATCGCTAGACAATCATACTCATGAATGGAAATGTTTGTACCGAGCGGGGAATCGAACCGGCGTCCATCGGAAGAAGGACCGTGTGCTAAATCGCTAAGGAAAAGGCTGTTTTTCTATAATTAGTGGGGTAAAGTGAATTCTTTAGTAATATTATAAATGTGATAGTAGAGATGTTTGTTACGCTCTCACGCAAAAACTACTGAACCAATCATCATGAAATTTTGTACACATGGAGGAATTAGAATGAACATAGGATACTTTTTATTTAAAACAAAAAGAAATAATGGATTCAATGGGAGAGAAGCCGCGGGTAAAAGCTAGTAAATTATAATTTTAATTATTATTATTCCTTTTTAAATATAACGTATATTTAAAATGCGACAACTGTATACCATCAGATGGGCCGTATGCTTGATTGCCACCTATGTATTATAAAAAGAAATGAGAATTTTCCCTTTAAGGAAAGCAGGAAATTAAACGTCCAGAGATAAAATCTTCTCGTGGATCCCATGGATCTTTGGATCACAGGTTAACAACGTGTGGTTATAAAATTAGAAAAACTTATTTGTTACAGTTGCCAAGGACCCAAATACAGTAACATTTAGTCTACTTAGAAAAAAAACAAAAGGAATTTACCACAGGTTAAAAATCATTGCATAAACACAGGAAAATTTAATTTACTTAAAAAAATGTAAAACAAATTGTCCAAAAATGAAATATTGCACAAATAGAGTAAAATTTATCTGCTTAAAAAAAACAAAACTAATTGTCCAGAAGAAAACATATAAAACATTGCACAAATTCAGTCTTTAATCTACTTACAAAAAGAAAGAAATTGACCACAGATTAACAAACAACAAATACAGAAAATTTAATCAACAACATTTCTTCTAATTTAATCTACTTCAAAACAAAAGATTGACCACAGGTTCAAAACATTTCACAAATACAAAAAAAAAAATTAATCTACTTAGAAAAGAAACAATCATAGATTAAAAAACTCCGCACAAATACAGTAAAATTTAATCTATCTACAAAAAAAACAAAATGAATTGACCATAGATTAAAAATACATTACACGAATACAGTAAAACTTAATCTATTTACAAAAAAAAATGGAATTGACCACAGATTACAAAACATTGCACAAATACAGTGAAATTTAATCTCCTTAAACAAAAAACAAAATGAATTTACCATAGATTAAAAATCATTGCATGAATATAGTAAAACTTATTCTAATTTAAAAAACAATAAAAGGAATTGTCCAATGTTTAGAAAATAGTGCAGAAATACAGTGAGACATAATCTACTTATAAAAAACAAAAGAAATAGACCACAGATAAAATTTTAGTCTTAGACTTAGAAAAGAAACAACCATAGACGAAGAAACACTGCACAAATACAGTAAAATTTAATCTGTTTACAATAAATACAAGAGGTACTGACCACAGGTTACAAAACATAGCCGTACGCGGTCCCTCAATTCTCAATTCATACGATTTTTTCTCTAGTAAGTCAATAAATTATATTTATGCACAATGCAATTTAGTTATTTATACAGAAATAAAAAAAAATACTGCAACAATGATTAAAAAATATAATATAACTACCTACTAGTCCCGGCTTCGCACGGGTGTACATGTATTATACATATAAACCTTCCTCTTGAATCACTCTATATATAAAAAAAAATGGCGGTCCTCCACAGTGCGGTTTTCTAGAAACTTTTTGCCCCGCACAACCACATTGTGGAATCACCTTCCAGCAATGGTATTTCCGAACCGATACGATATTGAAACCTTCAAGAAAAGAGCTTATTCCTTTTTAAAAGGCCGACAACGTACTTGCAATTCCGCTGGTGTTGCGGGTGCTCATGGGCGGCGGTAATCACTTACCATCCGGTGAGACGCATGCTCGTTTGTCCCCTGTATTATATAAAAAAAAACCTCTTCAAAATCCGTTGCGTAATTTTAAAGATTTAAGCATACATAGGGACGGACAGACAGCGATAGCGACTTTGTTGTATACTATGTAATGATAACTAAAATATATTGTTAAAAGGAGTCTATGCAAGGTTCAGAAGATACTGGCAGCGTGCTCCTTTGAATAGCTAACTCTTTGCTCGAGGTAATTCATAAGATTGTGTTGTGACTTGATTATGATGGATCTCTCGGTGTAGGAACGAACAAACAGCATCCCATCTCGTCTCGTTGCTGTATTAAAGTAACTCTATAGTCAGAGACTATATTACAGTAGACTATTGCAGTAAATATGTTAACTAACTTTAACTTAACTAACTTTGCTCTTTGTTATCAAATATGAATTTAAAAATGAATCTGTATTATTGTAAACATGTTCAACATTTGACGACGACTTCGGTGGTCTAGCGGTCTAGTCTACCGCTTTACGACCGATGGTCGCGGGTTCGATTCCTCGCACGGCACAAACATTTGTATTCATGAGTATGATTGTTTGTATCGGTCTGGGTATTTTCTATGTATAATATGTATGTATTTACGAAAAAAAAAATCTATATATTTGTATCAGTTCTCTAGGACCCATAACACAAGCTTTAGCTAGCTTAACTTGGGTCTAGATGGCGTTGTGTGAATTGTCCTGTGATTATTATTATTATTTATTTGGAAAGAATACGAGCTGAGTTTCTTGTAAGTTCTTCTCATCTCGAAATCACTCCGAACTGACGGTAGATTTGACATATCATAAGAGTCTGTAATAAATGTAGGTCACATGAATAAAGATATTTTGACTTTGATTTTTTCTAATTGAAATGACATGTCCCTAGGTCATTCCAATTATTTGTAACTAGCTACTTGCCGCGGCTTCTCCCGGGTGTACATGTATTATACATAAACCTTCCTCTAGAATCACTCTATATATAAAAAAAAAAACTTCTAAATCTGTTGCGTAGTTTTAAAGATTTAAGCATACATAGGGACGGACAGACAGCGACAGCGACTTTATTTTATATTATGTAATGATTATTGGCTTAATACAATATTGTACATTGTCCGGAATATCATATTTAGTAAAATATAGACTTGTGTTCAAATTTAGAGCCTTAGGAAAATCCACTCTAAGTTTTAAATTTTAAAGTTTAATTTCTAAATTTGTAATTTTAGAGTTAGAATATCGTGCATTGTTCGAAATATCACATCTAGTTCAATAGAGTATTAACTACAAATTTACAAACTTTGTAAAATCCACTATAAGTCTATACTTTACAGTCTAATTTCGAAAATTTGTAATTTTAGAATTAATATATATATATATATATATATAAATGTTCAAATTCTCAGACTTTGGAAAATCCACCCTAAAATGTTTGCTTTATAGTTTAATTTTAATTTTAGAATCAATACAATATTTGTACATTTTTCACAATATCTCATCTAGTAAAATATAGAATTAAGTCTAAAATTAGAGACATTGGAAAATCCACTCTAACTCTTTAATTTTAAAGTTGAAGTTCAATTATTTGTCATTTTTGACTTTATACAATATCGTGCATTGTTCACAATATCACATTTAGTACTCGTCCAATAGTGTTAACTACAAATTTACAAACTTTGGAAAATCCACTCGTAAGTGTTTTGTTTTAGAGTCTAATTTCAATAATTTGTAATTGGAGAGTTATTACAATATTGTATTAGGTGTAGGATATCACGTGTATAGTTTATATAAACTTTGTACTTTCTCCCTCGCTGCGCGCGACCGGACCTGTTTGCCCGCGAACGACAATTGCGTACTGTTGAGTAGAAAATCTATATATATATATATATATATATATATATATATATATAAATAAAATTGGAGTGTCTGTTTGTAATATTGAAATAACTGTTATTAACTACATGCATATGAATATAAATACGGTACATACACCAAATTAACATTTTTTATAATTTTTGTCTGTCTGTCTGTTTGTTCCGGCTGATCTCTGAAATGATTGGACCGATTTTGAAGGAACTTATTTTGGCAGGTAGCTGATGTAATAAGGAGTAACTTAAGCTACTTTAATTTTAGAAAAATAAAGTTTGATTCCACGCGGACGAGTCGCGGGTACAGCTAGTAATAAACAAATAAATAACCCTGGACAATTTACACAGCGCCATCTAGTACCACGGTAAGCAGAGCTTGTGTTATGGGTACTAGACAACTGATATAAATAAATAAATAACCCTGGACAATTAACACAGCGCCATCTAGTCCCACGGTAAGCAGAGCTCGTGATATGGGTACTAGACAACTGATATAAATAAATAAATAACCCTGGACAATTAACACAGCGCCATCTAGTCCCACGGTAAGCAGAGCTTGTGTTATGGGTACTAGACAACTGATATAAATAAATAAATAACCCTGGACAATTAACACTGTTTAGTAGTTCGTGATATGGGTACTAGACAACTGATATAAATAAATAAATAACCCTGGACAATTAACACAGCGTCATTTAGTCCCACGGTGAGCAGAACATTCACATGCATGTAGTAAAAAACAGTTATTTCAATATTACAAACAGACACTCCAATTTTATTTATATGTATAGATCATTATGATTATTTATATCAGTTGTCTAGTAGATGTGGGAGCTCTGCTTACCGTGGGACTAGATGGCGCTGTGTTAATTGTCCAGGGTTATTTATTTAAGTTGAATAATTATAAAACAATTACTTATCTACATGAATGTACATTTTATAGAATCATATGTAGGTATAGCTCGTCAGGCCGATTGTATTAGCCGAGTCGTGACAGCGGCCGGCTGATTGAATCACTCACTCATTACATTCATTCATTCATTCAATTATACTCACTCGCTGCATTGTAAAACATTGTATTGTGCAATGAGAGCTTTTTATATACGAGTATATAAAAAAAACTGGAATTATTAACAAATTGTTGATCTATTTAATGTTTTAAAACCATTAGCCCATGATGCCGGCCACCGATCGTTCAGGGAGAGAACCCCAACTAATAAACTCTCGAATGCCTACAATATTCACAATTACCTATCTCTTATTTGTTTTTATAATAATAAACACTTCAGCCTTCTCGCTTTAAACTCCAGCTATGTGACTGACGTACATCCATCCGTCAAATCTACTTCATCAATCAATCAGGTCAATCAATCAATCAAGCCAATCAATCAGTCATGTCAATCAATCAATCATGTCAATCAAACAAGTCAATCAATCAATCATGTCAATCTATCAATCAAGTCAGTCAGTCAATCAAGTCAATCAATCAATCAATCAAGTCAATGTCATCAAGATTATTGAGGCCACTGCCGTTTCGTTTCAGGTTACTCTGTTTGCCTTTTTTTTTTAGTGGATGATAATGGAATGGTGCACCCGCCTGCGCTAACGGTTTACGCTGGCAGCACCTGTGGAGGATGATAAGATGAACATGAAGTCAGATCAGTTAGCCTAATGTGACAAATTCACCGGGAATTTATCACGATGGTTTCCAGGGGGAACCGCGTGGAGGTCGACCTAACATGGTACATTGCTAGCAATGGGAGTTATGAAGTTCCCATTACTGGCAATACCACCCCAGTTTCTGTTTTAGATACCTGTACTTTACCATTTTTAATTGATTTTTAATTGATGGTGTTTCACACGATAGTTAACAAATACAACGTTTTTTTAATAAAATCGACTTTGTTAGAAGTCATCTGAGTAGTTGGTATTAACCTCAATGGCCTAGCGGATTAGCGCAGTGGTTTACTACTTATGGTCGCGGGTTTGATTCAGTCTAATTGTTTGTATCGGTCTGGATGTTATTTACATATATTATGTATGTATTTAAAATAATGTTATATTTATATCAGTTGTCTAGTACCCATAACACAAGCTCTGCTTACCGTGGGAAGATAATTGTCCGGTTATTTATATTTATATCAGTTGTCTAGTACCCATAACACAAGCTCTGCTTACCGTGGGACTAGATGGCGCTGTGTTAATTGTCCAGGGTTATTTATTTATTTATATCATTTGTCTAGTACCCATAACACACCCCCTTCTTACCCTGGGCCTAGATGGGGTTGTGTTAATTGTCCAGGGTTATTTATTTATTTATATCGTTGTCTGATGTACATGACAATGCTCTGCTTACCGTGGATAGATGGCGCTGTGTTAATTTCAGGGTTATTTATTTATTTATATCAGTTGTCTAGTACCGGTAACACATCTGCTTAAGACTAGATGGCGCTGTGTTAATTGTCCAGGGTTTTTTTTGATTTAAAATATTGTTATATTGATTTACAATGGGACTAGATGGCGCTGTGTTAATTGTCCAAGGGTTATTTATTTATTTATTTATATCAGTTGTCTAGTACCCATAACACAAGCTCTGCAGGGGACTAGATGGCGCTGTGTTAATTGTCCAGGGTTATTTATTTATTTATATCAGTTGTCTAGTACCCATAACACAAGCTCTGCTTACCGTGGGACTAGATGGCGCTGTGTGAATTGTCCTGAGATATTATTTCAACTCCTAGGGGAGGGGGCGGACAGGAGGGCTCTCGTACACAATAGTATCGTCAGTAAATTGCATAATTGAATGGGGGTTGGTAATTGAGATGGACGGTCGACACGCGCCGTGCCAGCTCGTTTGTTACTCTGTTTGTATTTGCCAAACAGCAGCTCAGAAACCGGTAGAAAATATACACAAATATACAATACTAGCTGTGTTCGCGACTTCGTCCGCGTATTATAGTGCACCTTGTATCTATTAAAAAGAGCAACACACAAGTTTCTTGCTCATTCTTCTTGTGATGAATCTGCATTCCGAATGAGTGGTAGAATCAAAATATGACTATTCAAAAGTGCTTGTAATGAGTTTATTTGAATAAAGATTGTTTCTATTTCTATTTCTTGAACAAATATTCAAAAATTTAACCTAAAAGTGCCAAGTTCTAGCTCTCGTCCCCTATTTTATTTAGGGTCATATTATTACAAATTTTGAGTGTTATATCTTAAATATATATAACTCAAAAGTGACTGACATAGTGATCTATCAACGCACAGCCCAAACCACTGGCCGGATCGGGCTGGAATGGTATCTGTATTATTGTAAACATGTACAACATTTATTTGAAAAGAATACAAGCTGAGTTTCTTGTCAGTTCTCATCTCGAAATCACTCCGAACTGACGGTAGATTTGACATATCATAAGAGTCTTTAATAGACCTACATGAATAAAGATATTTTAATATTGATTTTGTAAGAATACGAGCTGAGTTTCTTGTCAGTTCTCATCTCGAAATCACTCCGAACTGACGGTAGATTTGACATATCATAAGAGTCTGTAATAGACCTACATGAATAAAGATATTTTAATATTGATTTTGTAAGAATACGAGCTGAGTTTCTTGTCAGTTCTCATCTCGAAATCATTCCGAACTGACGGTAGATTTGACATATCATAAGAGTCTGTAATAGACCTACATGAATAAAGATATTTTAATATTGATTTTGTAAGAATACGAGCTGAGTTTCTTGTCAGTTCTCATCTCGAAATCATTCCGAACTGACGGTAGATTTGACATATCATAAGAGTCTGTAATAGACCTACATGAATAAAGATATTTTGATTTGATTTTGAAAAACAAAGTAAAAGCATATTCGTATTGCTTTTATTTTGTTTTTCAAAATCAACATCCTCATTGGTCTAACAGTTTAACACCGCCTCACTTCCGACGATCGCGACTTCGATTCCTCGCACGGTACAGACGATTGTATACACTTGTTCCTTAGGTTTTGTTGTTGTTGTCACACAATGGAATTGTTTCAAAAGATTCTATTGTCACAAATAACAATATTTGCCGTTCAACAGCATCCTACTGAACCAAATTTCTCTGTGCAAGAAAAAACACATATAACAAAGAAAGATTGTAATAAAAATGTTAGTATTGGTTTCACGGAATTGAAAGTGGAACCCTACTGTGTGACTACTGGAATTAGGGTATTTTTGTATATAATAGTAAACCTGAAATAGAATCTAGAAGACGTGCGTCATACTCGTGAACGGGTGCTGCTTGTAGGGTCTGCTCTTATCATTACGACTGATTTAATCTTATTGTGTACTAGCTGTTCTCGCGGCTTCGTCCGCGTGGAATTTAACTTTATTTCTAAAATAAAAGTAGCCTAAGTTACTCCTTATTACATCAGCTATCTGCCAAAAAAATTCCCGTCCAAATCGGTCCAGCCATTTCCGAGATTAGCCGGAACAAACAGACAGACAGATAAAAATTGTAAAAAATAGCATGTTTTAAATATACATTGTAAATAAACTGGCTTTAAAAAAAAGTAATTCAATTGAGTTTCTTGCTACTTCTTCTCAATAGGATCTATACACTGAAGTCGACGGTAGGGAAAAAATTATATTATATAAAAAAAAAATACGTTTATAAGCGGCAAAAAAGTCCTACATGAATAAATGATTTTTGAATTTGAATATATACACGCAGTATGATATCAATAATGAGCGATGAAAGGTTCATATGAACACAAAAAATTACTACGACCCCTTTGCGCCATAATAATAATTAAAAAAAAAAACTCAATTGTACCTACGATACAACAGCACTTGAAACAACTCGCACTTGACCGCCTTTAAAAAGTAAAAATGGAACACAAAAGCGCGCGAGGTGTGAATTCAAGTTTGAAAATCGAACAATGGCGTTTGACAGCTCAATTCTTTTTTTCTAAAGCGGTTTGGGAAGCTGCCTCCAGATTTGGTTTACTCCTTTATTTTGTCGATGGTCAGGCGATAAAATGATTTATGGTACGGTCTGATTGTTGGTTAATTATGTTGTTAGCTATGCTGTAATTTTGTTCTAATTCACGTGGGAATTTTAATATTATTTAGTAGATGGCTGCCCGTCATGTTTAACACGTCGAAGACTGCGTTAAAAAATCTGATTTCTCGCATTATGTTTGTTCTTAATTACGTATATTATTTTTTAAATATGTTTTTAGTGTACAATAATTTGAGGTAGACATTATTTAACACCTATATTTATTTAAATTAAAGTGCCCACGGGTGATCACCCAGTCCCAACGCGTTTTCCTTCGTTGCGGAGAGACCCACCGGTGGGCATGCGATCATGCATTGTATGATTTATATTCTAGCTTCCTACAAGAGTACTTTTAATGTTTTTGTTGAAGATCGCACAGAGTAGCTAATTAAACATTAGCACAGATCTTATGAACGATTCTCAACCAAAAAGTTTTACAAAGACAAGAATACTTTTATTTTTTTTGTTGAAGATTGTACAGATTAACTAATTAAAACATTAGCACAGATCTTATGAACGATTCTCAACCAAAAAGTTTTACAAAGACAAGAATACTTTTATTTTTTTTGTTGAAGATTGTACAGATTAACTAATTAAAACATTAGCACAGATCTTATGAACGATTCTCAACCGAAAAATTTTTATAAAGACAAGAATACTTTTATTTATTTGTTGAAGATTGCACAGAGTAGCTAATTAAAAATTAGCACAGATCTTATGAACGAATCTCAACCAAAAATGTTAACAAAGAAACGTCAAAGTGACAGTTCATGTTTAGTAAATATTAAAATTGTTTGTGGCAAACAAACAATGTAATTATTTACTCGATATTACTGAAAGTCAGCGGAAATTTTAGTCTACAGATGACTTCATATAAAGTCTTCTTGGATTAATATACTTTTAAGAGGTTATTAAACCTCCTGAAATAGATTAACCAATCATTTTAACTGAGGGTTCGCGAAAGTGAATTATTAATAACCTATTCAGTACAGAGTGCTTTTAGTAAGATAACGGGTGAGTGCAGGTTCAATTCTGTGCTGCTATCTCAAATGCACTCAGCATGCAACTGTATTTTATCATTACGACCTGCATTACGAGGCCCGGCAGCCATTAAACTTGAAAGAATATTGTAGTTTTATTTATGGATCACGCGGCTTCATTTATTTATCTGTGGTAATTTAGTAGTGCTATTACCAAAGACTCCAAAAGTTACCAGTCAATTTAAAACAAAGTTTTCAAAATTTATGACTCCGTGATTATAGGCTGTATGGTATTGGTTTCCTTTGCATAGAATAGAGACGACTGAAAAAATATAGAATATAAAAAACGATTTTATAACTTTATTGTTTTGTTTTTTACTGCTTACATAAATCTCTGGTTGCCCTATGGTTAACTGGAAGAACATGCCTCAAAGTGTTAAGTCGAAATTCGACTATATTTATTTCAACATTCAGTAAGACTATAGACAAATAATAATATTAAAAACAAACAATGTTAATCTATTCTCAATTTGACCACAGACTTCATTACATAGTATAAAACAAAGTCGCGGTTTAAAATTGACAAAGTTTCATACAAATTTCCGTCCCCTATTTTATCAATAAGAAGAAGAAAGAAGAGAGAAGGGTAGAATTAATCAAAATCCTTTGTTAGCGATTGCCTACGTCATAACATCTACCTGTATGCCAAATTTCAGCCCGATCCTACAGTTCCATCCATCCATTAATCTACGTGTCAATGTCACTGAGATTTTTTAGTCTCTGGCCTCTACCGTTCCGTTTCAGGTTACTCTGAACGCCTTAGATAAAGAAATATGATTATTTATTCACCATTTTTAATTAATGGTGTTTCACACGTTAATTATCAATGTAAATGACTATCTTAGATTATAAAAAAAGTCCCAACTAATAAACCCCCCCAATGCCTACAATATTCACAATTACCTATCTCTTATTTATAAACTCCCGCTACGGTTTAACTGTAATAAGTAAGTTAGTTATGTGTCCAATAACTGTTAAAAAAACCTTGAAAATTCACGTCCAGGCTAAAGTGTGTTTACTTGGTCGTACCCCCTAGCATAAGATAGCGGTGGGGAGGTAGGCCAAGTAAGAAAAAAAAAGAAAAAAAACTCCCGCCACGTCAGTTCCATCCATCAATCTACTTGTCAATGTCACTGAAATTTTTTAATATCTGGCCTCTGCTCGATAAAACTTTAAATAATTGATACAAGGATATGGACTACGGATAAGACTTAAATTTTGAACACGAATATAATAAATAAACATACATAAGAATTGGCCTTTGGCCTCATCACTTGTTCAAATATGAAGAAGTTTAAAAGTAGACTAGGCTGTACGGTCTAAGGATCTTTGCCTGTTCCATCACTGAAAAAGAGATCGACGAATATGGGAAAAAAAAATCTCTGGCCTCTGCCGTTCCTTTCAGGTAACTCTGAACGCCTTAGATAAAGAAATATGATTATTTATTTACCATTTTCAATTAACACGTCAGTTAACAATATAAATGAGTTTCTTGAAATGAAATGAAATAATTTATTTGCGAAATATTTGTACAGTATTATAATTAATATGATGTTACATGAAATTGATTGATCAGCAATATTTACCATACAGGGATGAAAATTACGTGAAGGTGTTTGTGTTACTTAAATATTCTTGGACACTGCAAAAATTACTTAATAATTAAGTGACAGCCAATTCTTTAGTTTCCGTTTGAATTTATATATTTTAAATTATAAAACCTACCCTTAATATTGTGAAGCATGGTGAGGGTTTCCAAGCAGTAAGGCTTTACAACTCTTTGCCCAATAGTTTAAAGAAAATACATAATTGGAAGCTTTTTAGGAGGAGGTTGCGTTGTTTTCTGTTGGAGCAATCATTTTACAGTGTTGATGAATTTCTTAGCAGCAAAAATTGTATAATTTCAAACACAATATAAATTGTTACTGAATAAATAAATATCTATCTAAAAAAAAAAATATCTATCTATCGAATAACGTATGAGATCCCAGTTCTTTAATCTCTCTTGGAAGATTGTACTTTTCTTAGATTATTAAAAATGTTACAATAACACAATTTAAGTCGATATACAAATATTTACTTTTTATTTCTTTTATGTGTCATTGAAGCGAGCTAACTTCGTTTCTCTCTTCATTTTCCACGATTTTTCTCCTAAACCAACACAATGGGTACAAATTGTATGCTTACATTCACTTCCTGCGGCGCGCTATATTTGAGGGTGAAAATTTACATTTCCCGCCGATATTTCTATTCGTTTATGGTAATTTCTCTAGGGTTTTATGAGGTTTTTATAGATTTTTGTGAGTGTTATGTTCATTCGTTTGTCTACCGACTGTTGAAAAGCATATATACATACACTAGCTGTTCCCGCGACTACGTCCTCGTGAAATTTAAATTTATTTTTCTAAAATAAAAGTATCATTAGTTACTTCTTATTACATCGGCTACCTGCTAAAAAAAGTCCTGTCAAAATCGGTCCAGCCATTTCAGAGATTAGCCGGATCAAACAGACAGACAGTCAAAAATTGTACAAAATGTTATTTTGGTGTATGTACCGTATTTATATTCATACGCATGTAGTAAAAAACGGTTATTTCAATATTACAAACAGACACTCCAATTTTATTTATATGTATAGATATATACAACTCGCTCCGGCTTCCACACAAACACCCAGACCGATACCAACAATCATACTCATGAATATAAACGTTTGTATCGTCCAAGGAATCGAACCCGCGACCATCGGAAATAAAGCGGTGTGCTTAACCACTAAATCACCGAGGCCGTCTATTCATAATATTAGGGCATTTTTTCTCCTACCGTCCAGTTCAGCTACAGATTCAATTGAGAAGAACTGACAAGAAACTCAATTGAATTAATTTTTGGTTTATTTCATTTAGTTGGTAATTTTACAAAATTCCCTCGCCTGAACGACACTGATGACTCGCAATCAACGCTCGCTGTACTCGTAAACTTGATTCCGAATCATCCGACCTTATTGACTCCAATGAGGCCAATTGATTGGTTTACGATCATCAGGACCCCGCCGACACCGGCCAGCCGTACGCTACAATCACTTTGACTTGACAATGACTTTGACTTTGACATACAAATAAAAATTTTAAATGATTTCCAATCAATGATTGGAAGCTGTAGAATCATGGTATGTATTAATCTTTATATATAAAAACTATTTGATAACACAAACCTTGTTTTACCATATAAATTAAAATCACTATTAAAACATTGAAGATTGTATGTACTTTTAATAGCACATAATAAAAAAATATTTAAAAAAATTGCCCAAAAATTAAAAAAATAATGTTAGGGGTAGACAACCCTTATCACTTAGGGGTATGAAAAATAGATAGTAGCCGATACTCAGACCTACTGAATATGCATATAAAATTTTATAAAAATCGATCAAGCCGTTTGGGAGGAGTATGTTAACTGACATTATGACACAAGAATTTTATATATAAGATATAAGATTACGTATCAAGTTGTTTCTCCGCAATGGACTCCTAAACTACTGAATCGATAGCAAATTTAATTTGCTATTTAAGGTGCTTGGACCTGTAGCACTGCGACCTACGTAGATCTATTGTGCTTGCCCTTTTTCAGAGTTCGCTACCTAGACCCGTTAGGGACAATTGAAGGATATTCTTAGGAGCGATGGTTTTTATCTCCTCAGGATAGAGTGTATACTTTCCAAAGAAGATATTTCGTTTATGCATGAGTGGGCTACAACCACATAGGATGTGTAGTGGCGTTTCCTCTTCAGTTTGGCAAATATGACTATACAAAAGTGTTAATATTAAGTTTATTTGAATAAAGATTTTTTATTCTAATCTCTTTATGTTTCTCCAAGAATTTCTATTCTATTTCTATTTCTCCAAGAATTTCTGTTCTATTTCTATTTCTCCAAGAATTTCTATTCTATTTCTATTTTTCCACGAAAATCTATTCAATTACTGTTTTTCCAAGAATTTCTATTCTATTCCCATTTCTCCAAGAATTTCTGTTCTATTTCTATTTCTCCAAGTATTTCTATTTCTCCAACTATTTCTATTCTATTTCTATTTCTCCAAGAATTTGTATTCTAATATTTTCTATTTTCTCTCTTTCCAGCCAAGATGACCTAACCACCAGTCCTTTGGTGACCATGGGCGGGATGGCGCGCGCTGTGCTGTGGTGCTTGGTGGTGGCGTGCGCGCTGCACGTGTCGCGTGCTACGTGCCGTGGGCGTGCTCGTGCAGGGCGGCTGCAGCCGACTGCGCGCACAGAGGGCCCTGCACGTGCCCAAGAGGCTGCCTACTGACTCCCATCGATTGTAAGTACTCTTAGCTTTTTTGCAGGAATGCATACAAAATCATTTATTACATGACAACGCTTTTGGACTAGTCATTGGAGTACCTGTTTTAGACGAGGCGTTCCTCGGTACCACTGATCTAATTTGTTGAGAAACTATTTTGATATTTATATATTTAAAGTTTTCTTGTATTCTATAATCAAAATTATATAATCTATATATAATTGTCACTTCACTCTCTACCATCTTACCATTAAATACATTTTTTCCAGTCATAAATAGTTTTACTAGATATTTATACAACATAATTTAAAAATAAAATATATTTAAAACAAAAATAATTAACAATCGTTAGCGCGAAGGACTTGAGTTATACAGTTATTGTAAGAGTTGGCAACCAAAATGAAAATTTAATCTAAATATAAAACAATTAAAAAGAAATAATGCTTGCATAGTGTAAAACAAAGTCGCTGTCGCTGTCTGTCCGTCCCTATGTATGTTTAAATCTTTAAAACTACGCAACGGATTTTGAAGCGATTTCTTTTAGCAGATAGAGTGATTCAAGAGGAAGGTTTATATGTATAATACATGTACACCCGTGCGAAGCCGGGACTAGTAGGGAGTTAATAATATTTCGTCAAGGGAAGGTTTTATATTTATTTACAGTATCTCAACCGCCATGATCCCGGGTAAACTGACAGTTTACCCGGAATCATCATCAGGGGTTGAAATAGTGCCGAAATATCGAGAACTCTGTAAATAAATATAAAATGTGGTAAGATCCCGTGATTTTTACTAATTATACGTATAAATAATGACCACATTTTACCACGTTTTATATTTATTTACAGTATGAAATAGTGCCGAAATATCGGGAACTCAGTAAATAAATATAAAATATGGTAAGATCCCGTGATTTTTACTAATTATACATATAAATAATGATCGCGTCAAGTTTAAAACACCTTTAATTTAATATTTCGTTTGAGCAATATTAATTATTTGGTATAAAAGTTACGATTATTGATCCTATATTGTGTAACAAATTAATATAACTTAAATAAACCGTTACATTTAATTGATGTAACCTTTATTCCGCATCGAGGTCGCTATTTTGTTTGCACAATAGTTTCGCCAAGATGTCTGAATTTATTATAATTTATGGTATGCGAAATATTATTGTATTACTTAACTATAACTATAATATATATAGTAACATATATATTGTAGTATATATAGTCTTTGGTGTATAATATATCTATGATATAATCTAATTATATAGTATAAATTATAGTCTATGAAGTTTGTAGCGTACTCTGTGCAGTTGATAGTCACAATATTGCTTAAAAAAATGGCGGGAACGGGCCAAATTAAATGTGATATATAATAATAATAATCTAATAAAAAATAATCGCTTTACTATCCGATGGTCGCGGGTTCGATTCTTCGCACGGTACAAACATTTGTATTCAGAGTATGATTGTTTGTATCAACCTGTAGCCGTAGTTTATATATTTATTTACAAAAAAATGTATTTGTATCAGTTGTTTGGGTACTACAATACAAGCTCTACTTAGTTTAGGACGATGGCGCTGTGTTAATTGTCCTGATATTAATATTATTATTATTAGATATATATATATATAGTCAGAGACGCTATCAGACACCGTGTATATGTTAAATTTTCTCAATTAAGTTAAACAACGAATGTAGACAGATCCATAGGTCGCTGGTTCCATTTGCTGGGAAACTCATTCCGCATCATTTTGTTTCATTAACAATAATCAAGATGTCGGATTTTTATTATAAATTACGATATGCGAAATTATTCTTATAATATAATATCATAATTACATAGTTCAAATATATATATAACTCAAAGGCGACTGACATACATAGTGGATTTAACATCTGCCGTAGCCCAAAACCACCAGACGATCGGCTTAAATTTGGCATGGCATATGTTATGACATTTGCATCCGCTAAGAAAGGATTTTGATTAATTCTACCGCCCCAAGGGGTTGGGGATGAAAGCTAGGCGAAACTTGTCAATTTTTAAACCGATCGGGGATGAGACTTTGCAGCTTTACAAAGCTACTTGGCGATGCACATGAAACTGTTAGCGCTATGGGCACCATTCCATTATCATCCGTAAAAAAAAGGTGTACACACGCGGACGAGGTTTTTAAAGTCATCAACCTTCCGATATCAGACATTTTCTAAACCGAATAAATTTCTCACTACAGACAATGTTCAAATACAGTATATTGAACCGCAATAAAGAAGGGTGTATTATAATATGTGTGAAAATCCATAGACAATATCAATATATCGGTGAATGGGGATATTTTCCATACTCCATGGGGTCGCTTTATGGGTTTTCTATGGAATACAGTGTAGATGAAATCCAGAGGGTTTTGAAAGTTATTTACTGAAAAGAATGAGTTCAAATTGGGATAAAAATGATAGTTATATAATATATACGTATAAATAAAACGGAGTGTCTGTTTGTAATATTGAAATAACCGTTTTTTACATGCATATGAATATAAATACGGCATACACCAAAATAATGTTTTTTTACTATTTTGACCGTCTGTCTGTTTGTTCCGTTTAATCTCTGAAATGGCTGGACCGATTTTGAGGGGACTTTTTTTTGGCAGGTAGCTGATATAATAAGTAACTTAGGCTACTTTTATTTTAGAAAAATAAAGTTAAATTCCACGCGGACGAAGTCGCGGCACAGCTAGTAATAAATCAAAATTATCAAAAAAAATGTCCGCATAACATTATGTGTCTATCTTTTAAGATTGACTCATATAACCTTTTATGGTAATGAAATTTGGTATCAAAAGATAATATAGTGTTTTTGATAATCACGCGAAAAAAATCGCGGGCACAGATAGTCTTCCAAATATATATAACTCAAAGGTGACTGACATAGTGATCC